>NC_086284.1:3597858-3929127 GCF_963924245.1 Chroicocephalus ridibundus
CCGTTAACAGAGAGATGTAACGTTCTTGATTCATTAAATATTTGCTCTGTTCTTCAAGAAGCGTGTGCCCCTGGGCTTTGTGGAAACTATTTTTGAGTGCCTGGATCGTGATTTACACACAGACGTTTAATCTGTGTGCAGATGGCTAACTGAAAGGTCGCTTTCCTCGCCACTGTGAGAACACTTACGCGCTTTGGGGGCTTCTCAGTCCACGTAGCTGCACATATATCTAATAAAGGGTCCGAGTTAATATTTAGTTTTTGTGGCCCCCACTTGCAGTCTCTCAAATGTGGAATTCCCTCTTGATCAGACATGGAATGGGTAAACGCAGCCTGCCATAAAACGTAGACCTGTTAAAAAATACTCAATACCCTGCTAAAGTAGAATCTAATTTATCCAAGCAGAATTCAGCTATTGCTAGAAATTGGAGGTCTGAATCCATTTCATCTGTCTCCATAACCCCCTACTTTCATATATTGAAATAACAAGAAATTAATTTAAAAAAATTTAAAAACCAGAGCATAAACATTCATCAAAGACCTATATATATATATATATATTAATTTATTTAGAATTGGCCAAATTTGTTGTGTGACCCTGTACCTTTGGTTTGTGGCTAGTTTCTATGATCATATATCTCAGTGCATTGAGTCGGGGGGGGTTCCACTCGCATCGCACGCCCCGCACACCCTCCCAGGGGCGCACAACGCAGTTACCTCCCGCGGGCACACGAAGGCTTCTGACCGATGCATTTCCTACTTAGAAACTTGTGAAAGCATTCAATAATCTGATTTAAACCCTTGACAGGTGAATTGGCTGTTTGGAATAAAACTTTATAAAAAAACTTTAAATATTTTAAACAGCTTGTATCTATGCAGTGTCTCAGCTTATCCCGTACTTCAGTGCAAACATTTCGCTTTTCAAGCGGGGCTCAAATATTCCTGCCCAGCAGATATTTCCTTGAGTTGCAGAGCAAACAGTTGAACCTGGGAGGCGTCCCTGCGGTAAAAGACTGAGGTGAGGCCCAGCACTCGAGTGTCGAGAGGACGGGGGTCCGCACTGGCGAGCTGGCCATGTTCTCAGCAAACAGAAGCTTTCCGTCGGCTGCGCCGGCTTTCTTGGGGCGAAGGGCAAGCCCCATGAAATGGCTCACTCGAAAGAGAGATTAGTTCTGCTGGGTGATTAGTTTAGCTTTTTGGTTAGTCGCAGAATTAGAATATGGCTTATGCTGAACAGCTTTTCAGTTAAAGAAAGGCCTCTCCTCCTTCCCACCGCTCCCCAGGGGACATTTACATTTCCGAGGGATGTAAACGTAGGGCCCACCTCCCGGCTTCCTTTTGCGTGTGCCCGTAACGCACACCGGCGGGTGTAGGGCCTGTGGCAGCACAACATAAACCCGCACCTCGGGAAAAAAGAAACTTTGCCTCTTCAAATCACTGCTCTGCCTTTTACCATAAATGCCCATGCGGGTGAGAGGGAGTTAAAAAGAAATCTGAACCATGCTAATTAGGGCAGGAGCCACAGGCAGCCTCCACTCGCCAGAAGCAACGGCCTGTAGCGAAACATATTTAGTGAAGTGTCCCAAATCCCCTCGATTTCTATAGGCTTAGCGTTAAGGCCAGCGTGAGGCTTTTATACAGAGAAAGCTGGGTCTTTGGCAAACGAGGCATCTGGATTTGATAATTCTGTTACTGGCAAAAATCTCTCAGAAAGGAGCAACGTGTTGTAAAGCAGAGGGCTGATCAGTCCGCTTTCTGGCAGCACGGCCAATGCGTCCAGCTCCTACTCAATGGCAGCTGGGGCTCACTGCTCCCGTTAGGACACAACCTCCAGGAGTCACCCCTAAATTCCCAGCGTTATGAAATGCCTTTTCTTACTGTGTTTCTGTTGTGCGAGAGGACTACAGGACACCAGGTAGGCTACAAGATGCAGGAAAGCGTCCGTGTACGCTAGATCCATAATCCAACAATAACCCGAGCAAAACCCCGGCTGAGCTGGAGTCATGTATTTAACTGGCACACAACACCCGAAACTTGCAATTTCAACAGGAAAAAAAAACACCAAAAAACCCTCACACGTGTTCCCTGGAAATTCAGGGAAATACGAGCATCACCCGTTGCATGTGAGTGTGCGGTAATAAAAGCCGTTTTACTAGAACTGAAGTGCGTGCGCCGGGACTGAGAACGATCAATCCGTCAAATGCCTAAAAAAAGGGGGGTGGGGGTGGGGTGGGCTGGTAGCCTGGACCCCCGGGAGGGGTGAAAGCAGCTGCTTACCTCAGCGCGCTGCTGGGTTGAAGCCTCTCTGAGCAATTGCCCTCTGGAGCCAAGCAAGGGGCTTCTATTGCTTTGCAGTCTGTCCGCGCGGGTGCGATCTCTGCCCCGCCTGCGCTGCGGGGAACGCAGGTTACTTCACTTTGGGGCTGGCTTTTGAGAGGTTTGCAGCCTCCGACGCGGGCTGGATACCAAGGCGGTCTTCCCACAGGTTCAGACCTGCGTGTTTGGGGCAATGAGGGTAGGAGACTTGCTCTGCCGCGTTTGTTCCTGTTTGGCTGCTTTCTGGGAGAAGTTCTTACGCGCTCTGCTTCCGTGGGCTAAAAGGAGTTTGCCTGAATAAGGTCAAGGCCGAAGCTAATGGACCGAAAAGTTACACTATAGCGACAAGCAAGGAACAGAGCATCTAATGGTATCAACGTCTTAAGCCACTGATGTTTCGCAGCTGGATGTTCCTCTGAAAAAGACTTTCCCTTGGATTTGGAGCCCACCGCAGGAGTAAGGCTGTTCCTCTGTAATGCCGCACTTCAGAGCTCGTGTCGTGCAGACTACCGCAAACACTGTGTTGTTTTAGGACGTGACATGGTAACAAGCTGCCAACAACTGTTCCCCCGTTTGCGGCCCATCGACCATCTCCACCGAGCCGTGGAAAACTGGGATTGGACACGGTGCTGGATCTTCTCCTCACTTTTAGTCATTCAAGTGCAGCGAGAGGCTAAAAATTGTATCAAATAGTGCTTTTATAGAGAAACGACACTCGGGCGATGGCTGTAGCTGGTATGGGGGGGTTCAGCAGTGACCGCTGGGAACAACGCGGAGATCTGTGCCATGAAAATCAACCCCAGACCTCGGCTCTCCTCGTACACCGCAGCCGCCGGATATCCAGCGCAACACGCTTGCGTCCAGCACCTTTTCAGCGCCATTATCGGCTCACACAACACAACTTTTAAGGAAGCTGGCTGGTTGTTCCAAGGCTTTTTTGATCTCTGCCTCAGGAAATTTCATCAGCAGAGAAGGAAGAAAAGAAATGAGAAACACGTTTCACTCAGCTCATGGACTGATCCGTTATCTTGGGGCAAGTCATCTCCCACGAGTGAAATGGATATAGGTATTTACTCAGCCTTCACATACAAAAGGGTGCCAAGTGGGTGGCAGCTTGAAGGTGACACCTTCAGAGGAACCTTTTTGGGGTTCTCTCCTCCTCGCTCATTCTCCTGCTCTGGTCAGCCAGGTCCCTTCGTTCTCCACTCTGAACGCGGAAAACACCAGAAACTCACAGATTTTTCTTGTCGGACAAATTCAGCAAAAGATGTCACGACTGTTTCCGCTCTCTCCACAGCAGCGTGAGCGCTGCAGAGGTCACCGGGCCAAGGAGAAAGCTCTTATTTACTTTACATATGCTTCCATTATCGTGGATTTTTCTTCTGTATTCAGCACATTTCTTCACTACCCGTACATCGCCCTGTCAATCTCCCGTTCCCGTCAGCATTTCCTATCTCTCCCAGTGTTTTTGGCACATAGTCCTCATTTTTCTGCCACGATCTTTTATCTCAATTACGTCACGGCTTTCAAGTCGCAATTCATTTATATCACTGCAACATTTATACCAGGCTCTGAAAAGAGCCACTTTTTCTCTAAGGCAAGACGCGAGGTTTCACCCTGGCCCTTCTGCTTGCTGAAAGGCTGTTTGGCAGCTGCCCGAGTCTGTGACTTCTTCCAGTAGCTGCTTGAACGGACCATCTGATGCCACGTAAAAATGGTTTTTAAACATTTCCTGAGGTACTGTCAATTTACTGCACAGAAGAGCTCAGTCCGTGACTTTGAAACAAAAAAACATAAGCAGCAAAAGAATTTAGATTTGTCTTGAGATGAAGAGTCTACATTTGGGCTTTTAGAAAACACCCGAGGTCAGCAGCTGCTCAGGTTCTCGTTCAGGCAAGAGTAATTGCCTCAAGAGGTAAATCCAGTTGGTTTAATTATATAAATCTCTGATTTAAAAAAAAAAAAATTAAAACGTGATGATTCTGACACACTGGTTTCCTTCACAAAGCTCTAAAAGGAACCGCATCCCTTGAACACAGCCCTGTATCCTCCAGTGCTTGCCGGGAGCAGGCAGCTCTCCTCCGCAGTTTGCTCTTTGAACTCAATTTTGAGGAGAACCAGGTTTTCACGACCCCCCCGTTATTAAAAACGGCCTGTAATTCAAAAGAAACACGCCTATGAGCTGTGCTTTTTAGATTAAGCTGCAACTGAACGTTATTCCGGCAATACTGAAAGCAAACATCCTTATCAGGAACCAAGCGAACGGGGAAAATAATCCTCAAGAAAATTCTGCAGCCAGTTTGTCTCTGAAGAGCAAACCAGAGCAAGGTTTATTAGCAAGGCCTCCAGCGAGAAAGCCGAACCCGCGCAGCGGCCGTGGCGAAGAACACAGAGCAGCTACGAGCGAGCGGCAGAGGACGAGAGATGAATTCATCATCCCTGCAGAAGAGGCGAGTGTCTTTGTTTGGGGATTTTTGGCACCCGCCTGATTTGCGGCCCCAAGGCTCCAGCCCCACCAACAGGGTGCCAGGGATCACAAATACCTAAGTGGGCGGCTCCATCCTCCGTCCGCAGCCCCCGACCAGAGACTGAAACCACCCGGCAGCACCTCAGCCCTAAGAAGACGACAAGGTTGGCGTCTGTTTTGATCCTCACCCAGCACACCGGGAGGAGGAAGGTCTGCCTTCACCTTTCACACAAGCTCTGCACTGCCTTTCGGAAGAGTTGGTACCCTGGTAGTCACCGATTCAGCTGACAGGACACATCCACCTTTTTTCCAGCTGAACCCTGATCCGGACAATTCACATTTCTGACACTCTGAGTGCAAGCAAAAACTACAAAGAAGTTGTTCTCCGGCGGTACAGACCCACACCCACACCCTCGCTCGGAGGAGGGGAAAGACTTCAGTGTACGGGAACCGAGTAAAGCGTGGATGAAACTCCCCCCATCCGTCTGGGCACCTGCATTATATGCTCGAGAAGTAACAGTTTCCCATTTTTTTAATTCACGTTTTTAGAACAAAATTGTAAATCTCCCGGTCTGTACTGATCATTCCATGATGTGCACCCTTCCAGCCAAGCCCGGGGTCACTGAGCAGAGGGAAGTTCCATTTCTATCCCAGCTCCCGGCGACCGAAACGGGCACCAAAGGCAGCGGACGGTCTGCGCGGGCTCTTCGCAGCTCCGCCAGCATTAATTACCTTCTGCTGGGAGACGAGGGAAGGTACCTGAATAATCACTTGGGCGTATTTATACTTCTTGCTCAGTTACAAACGGCACAAGTTTATTATTATGATGATGCCAGGAATATTCTGAAAAACTAGAAGATGGTGAAATACCGTCCTAAGTAGGGAATCCAGCTCTGAACGAGACGACTCGTCATAGGGGGACCAAGGCCGCCTCCTGCAGCACCACCGGGAAGGTGTTGTCCGGGTCCCGTCATCCACAGATTCCCGGAGCGGCCCTTCCTCTAACACAATATGCACGTATGAAATACATTTGGTATTTTATTAAGTAAACAAAGCAATTATCAGTGCACATTTTAAGCAGCAAAAAGAAAAGAAGCACCTCAGACTTTCATACCGTAACAAAAGTTCCGTGGAAGCTGCATTTTATTTGAAAATCCACCCATTTTTGCTAACGTACATTTTAATATTTTAAACAAAAATAGAATCTGCAGAGACAATGCAGCAAGTATGCTTAATTCATGGACAGAATTGCTTTCATGTCATTGACTATTCCTTCCGAAGGCCCCACTCCACCCAAAAGTTATGATGTATTTACACAAAGCACCGATCAACAGTGCAACTTTAATTCCTCGTTAACTAAATACCCACTAGACACATGTAAGGAAGCTGCTTCCCCTTTTTTTTTTTTACTTTTAAAAGGTACGTGATCATAAACATGGCACTAGCCGAATGAAAAGGCTTCCCCCCCAACGCACGACACCTCAGTTTATATATATTTTTTTTTTTAATTTTTTTTTTTTTTTTTTTTTACAGAAAAGAAGGAAAGTCTTAAAGTGAAAGCAATTCCTCACATTCATTTTGGAAAGGCCTTATAATGTCAAATGTAAAAATAATGACATGCCAAGCACAAAGCAATAAAGTTCCTTCCCGATGCACTAATGCTGAATTCAAAGTGTAGTGCTGCTCCTAGTCAGTTCACTGCTCCCTTGCAAAGTCCCAGGCACAGAATTGACTCTAAGGATTAATGCGTTTTACAGCTCTTCCCTAATTCCCACAGACACCGAGAATTCATGAGATTCAGACCTTTAAAATATTTAGTGCTCCGTCTGTCAGCTGAAAAGCATTCTGAATCAGATTCATTCTTTGCGGATAAAAATCAGACATACTGTATACATCCATACTCATTTTCATAAGGAGGTTTTGTTTTTTTGATACAATATTAATGTTAAATTGATAATCATAAATAAATACAAACAATAATACATAAGGAATGTCTACTGCAAACTGAATATATAATTTTTAAAAAAAGTTAATTTCCATTACTGCTGTGCCTACGTTTGTGAGGACTGAAGAAAAGGTAACTGCAGAATTAAAGTTAGGATTTGACCCCCCCCCGCCCAAAGTCTTGTTTCGAGTTACGGTAAAGGACACGTCTCCGTTCCAGACACCAATCTCCATTTCCAGAATAAAGGCTTCTCTTCGTGTGTTACCGACTATGGATATTAGAAGCTGGAAGTATCGACGTGTTAGTCGCCAGGACAAAAAAAAAAAAAAAAAAAAAAAAATAGATCTTAGTCTTAATTCATGGCAATTCTTGGCTTTGTATTGTATATCGATGGTTTCTTATGGAGTCGTCCCAGGTTCCTTCCTTGGTCTTCATCATTTCACTGCATCATTTAATGGAAGAGGAGAGTGGGGGAGACTGAAGTTCATTTTTCTCCGGAGGCTGGGGCCGGGGGGGGATGTTACTGATGAGCACATCTTTCTGGAGACGTTCCTTTCTCTTCTGTCTAACACAGTTACATAAATTGAATCTGGAAAGATTAAAAACCCCCGTGTTAACATCCGTCAGAAGCAGGACTTCAATATAAACCTCTGTTTTCTTTGAAAATTTCCATTCTTCAAACGCCCAAGCTACCCCGAGATCTGAAATTTCCAACAGAAATAAAAGTTTCATGAAATCCGGGCCAGAAAACAACCAAAAGGATTGTTTTTCCAGCCATACCGGCCTTTGGAACGACTCTCTGCGTTCAGATGGGCTGCCCAACAATGAAAAAAAGCCCCCCCCCCCCCCCCATTTATCCATGCAACGCTGTCACCAGCGGCTGCGGCGCACCCATCAACGACCTCGTGAAGAGAACTCCAGGTCACTCTTCAGGCTGAACCAGAGAAAGCGCACAAGGAAAAGCAGGTGCTGGGTGCAATAAAGCCTACTCTTTCTTTGTACTACACTCTTGAACTTTTTTCATGTTTTCACTCATTTTAGTATTTAATTTCCACCCGCCTCCGACTGATAAAAGAAGACCAGAACTCCAGGGCACTCCCGTACCAAGATTTAACCCTCGCACGCATGAAACCGAGCGCTGCCTTCTGCACGAAGCGAACTCTTTGGTCAAGGACCGTGGGGGAGGGCAGGAGCAGACGCCAGCAGCAGTCAGGGGTTTGCCGATAGCCACGAACCCTAAACCTTTGCCTGATGAAGGGGTAAAAACCAGGCAGCACCAGTTCCTTCTCCCCAGCTGCAAAGCACCGCGTGTCGTGGCTCTTGCAGTTCAGGAAGGAACTGGAAAACTTCTCTTTCCAAAGGAGTGAAGCCAAATGACTTGACCGGGCCTTTAAACTGCCGCAGTTACGTACAGCGAGCTGCCACGTCGCTTCCACAATGCTTCCAACTCAACATGACTTGGTTTATTTTCTTCAGAAGCAGTTCTAGTCACGCCAATAAAACTCCAAGCAGAACTTTGCTTTGGTTTTCTATCACCAAAACCAGCGTCTCCCCAGAATAACGGACAATACCTAAGTTGTTCTACAAGAAATCCTGGAGAGAGAGCTCTGCAAAGGGATCCTTTCCTGAGGCTCTGTGAGGACTCTGACTGGAAGGGCTGGATGCTGCAGACAGCTAGTAGGAAAGACGACAGAGAAAGGGAAAGAAAAAGAAAAAAAGGTCTCAGAATGACAGAATATGAAAGCTGAACGTGTAATGAAAGGACAAGGGGAGGTTAAGAGGCAAACTTGGCAGAAATCAACTACTAAAACAAGGTGTTTGGTCACATGGGAAACAGAAAGCCTCTTCAATGGGCGGTGTAATGCAGAAACAAGCTGGACGTGACCCTCCAGAAAGGAAACTTCCACTGGAATTTGCCAAATAAGCAGACACCCTCAGCACTTTCACAGTGGTTTTCTTCAAAAGAAGATACAAAACGTTAAGCCTGACGCTCGTGGGGAGCAGGCTGGCGCCCTCCCCGCTTTACTGGCAGCACTGCGTAGCGGCAGGGGGAGACGAGGCCGGGGCCTGGCCAGGGCACGGCAGCTTTCCGGGGGCCTTCCCCAGAAGAAACAGCTCTCAGCATCTCTTCCTCTCAAAATGGGATGCGCATAAAAAGAAGCTGGAGAGCAGACATCGGCTAACTGCCAGTTTGGAGCCCAGGAGGACAACACGGGATGTGTTCTGGGGGCAGGAAAAAAAATAAATAGATGAGAGTTTGTCAACCGCTGCGGTTTTAGGGGAGAACTGAAGGCTCAGACCGATCGTCTATACTATCTGTCCTAACAAAAGTCACATCCTATAGCCCTGGATTTAAAGCACCACGCTATAAATTCAGCCATATAAAGCACATAATTTACAAGTAGGTAATACCGGCATTCCAGCTGCTGCTGCTGGAAGGGACCAATACTCTGCAGGCTGCAGCTGCAGGAGTATCTCCTATTTGTCAAGTTATTTTAATTTTTTTTTTTTAAGCCTTTTTCCTTCTCGATTAGTGCTTTCCCATTTATAAACGGGGCTTTACTAAATGCTATTTGCCCTCCTCCCTCGCAGAGCTCGCATGCTTTTGCTGTTACAAACAAACCAGACGACTCTCGCCCATCGCTTTAGCAGTTTCCTCACACCGGAGTCGCTGAGCACCAGCGCGCACTTGCACTTCATACCCACTGCGAAAAACATTGCATGAAGCCGTATTTCCTTTGGAAATCCGGAACGCCTGCCAACCTCTGCATGACAGGGAACATCCTCCTGGGAACCACGTGCAGAAGTGCCCGGAGTCTAAATATTGCCAGTGCAAATTCAAATTTTTCATTTTAACATCTCTCTCAGAAACCAAGTGTGGAGAAGGAGTTTCCTTTGAGATGAGCACTCTCTACCTGGGCTGGAATCTTCCCCTCCCTCCCGAAACCCCACCCCCCGTGGGGCACTGGGATCCAACCCCCATGGACAGATTATGGAAGAGTCATGAGACAGAATGGGAAGCGCTGGAGAAGCGGTTTCAGGATGTCAGAAGTTCCCATTTTAGACTGAGTTCTTCCCTATGGACAGCTGTAGCTCACATGCCGCCCCCACACCCCCTCTCCAGGATTTGAGCCAGACTAAGGAGAAAGCCCAACAGAGTCATCGCTCCAGCGGGGCCTCTCTGCTGCGACGTGACTGCGGGAGACGTTCTCTTCTTCGCGGTCAGATGGCTTGGAGGCACACGTTAAAAGCCCCGTTAAATCGAGCTGGCAAACCTCCAATTGATATCAAGTCCAAAGTAATGTCCCAGTTTGAAAGCAGTGTGGAAGACCGGTAGGTTTAGAGCGCTCTCATTTGTGTAACATCGGCACGTAACCAAAACCAGGGGACGTTTCCAGGAAGCCTGTTCAGGTTAAATACTGAGGGGAAAAAAAACTTGATAGTGCTACTTCCTAAGTGCCCCAGCCAAATGCAGACAAGACACAGTACCTTACAATAAATACACATTTTTAATGACATTCCTCTAATTGTTAAAAAGAAGGCCCCCCAAAAATTTGGGGAAAGTATAGTTAGACAGTTTCCTACATTGCATCTATCCAGAATATCGCTTATAAATGTATCTGAAAAGCAGAACCTACCGCAGCAGTTTCTAAGGAGAAGTATTTAGAGCCATGGCTTTCCCTAGCGCTAACACCCCTCGAGCTGCGGATTTAGTCTCTCCTCACCGCCCAGCGCTTGCGCGATCTGAAATGCAACGTTCTGCACCGGATCGGACCCAAAGCCTTGTCTCACCTCCACCAGCCGTCACTCTGCGCTGCTTCCAGCAAAGACAAAACCTCTCCGAAGTCACAGTAACACAGAAGAACCCATCCACAAGTGAGCGTTGTGCCGATTCCCACCGTTACCTAGACGCTGGTTTCCCATTAAGCAAGTCTGTCAGGCCGTTTTAGCGTGTATTTTGAGATTCACAGGCCAAAAGGAGCACCTGTCAAGTCTGCTTTCTGGCACGAGTCTGTCCTGAACTTCATAGCCCGTTCTTCCCCAGTTCCAAACAAAAACAACCCCAAACAAACCAAAGCAACACGAAAAACCCCAAACCAAATAAAGACCCCACAAAACCAGCTAACTTATTTGCATATTTACCTATTCTTCCTCATCACCAGCCGGTCACTTCTACTTGTCCGTACAATTCAGTGCCGTTAACAAACGCAGTGTTACAATTCACACGGATGCTGGCAGTAGACACAGTAATTCCTTTATTTTATTTTAAATCTTGAAATTTCCGCTACCCGGCAGCTTCCCCTCCTAAGGCTGTGTCCTTTTGGGGTTAATCACACCGCAACTGGTAACACTTAGAGGCACAGCAGTGATCGGGCAGTGCTGCACCCTTTTATATGAGCCAGCACGGCCGTGGGTTTGGTGCGGTGAACACTGGAGCGCTGCTGCCGTGCTGTACCACACTCAGGTCTTACCACGGGCAGTTACATTCCGGTTACCTGTCCGTCGTTCCAGTCCCGCCTGTCTGGAGTATTCCTTTGCTGTGCTGCATCCCTCCTCTCTGCCAGCTAAAAGTCCATCACCCGACTCCAACCGTTCTCGCTGCTCTGGCTAGCACGATGTAATATTTTGCAGTGAGAAAAGCCCACGATTTTATCACGATGAAAACTACTATTTTCTCTTTCTCAAGCAGGGAAATAGCGACCCTAACGCAAGATAATGGATTTCAAAGAAAAAAAAAGGTATACACCAGTTTCTTTTAAAACTAACTATAATTTCTGCACCTTTCAAAGAAGCAACTCTTCTAGTCTCATTCTCAATTGTTTCAAATTATTCTGCCCTTAAAAAAAACCAAACTACCCTTGCTTTTGCTAGCACCAATTAGAAATACAGTTGCAAACAGAACACTGGAAAGAGGCAAAATAGGTATGTTTAGAGGTAGGAAAAGTCTATTTAAGACAAATCCTTAAGAGTATCAGGTTAGGAACTCCAGTTTAAATTCTAAAGAAACCGGACAACCTTGAGATACCCATTTTACCAGCGCGCGTACAAAGCAGGGGGAGCTCCCAACACACTACGACTCAGCAATACAATTTTTTGGCAAGAACTTCTTATCTGTCATTATGCTTTTAGGTACCTTCACGTTTCTTTCCTGCAGACAGAAACCAAGATCTATGAGCAGACTAGAGGTCAGTGATATGATCTGGTGCTTTAAACGTAAATATGAAAAACAATTTTGGTTTTTGGCAGCGATGACAGCACGGACAAACCCTGTGTTAGAGTTATGGCGCTCAGTGATCCTTGTGGGATGCAGACAGTTTGAACCGTGTGCCTTTCAGATAGCCATTAGTCACTGAGATTTGTCTACTTACACCAAGAACACACATTTTTATTTCTTTATTTTCCTATTTCTAGCACAACAGGCGTATTTACTAAACCTAACCAGACAAATCTGCTCTCTGAAGAACCTCACGACTAAACGTACAGGAAGTTTAGTGCAATAACGTTGTAATTCCCCTCCGCGGCTATAGGTTAGTAAATGCCATCTCCACTGTGCCTGGGGAGGCAGCTCTCGCCCGCAGCCTTTGTTCCATTAAAGTTGCATTACTGATGTCAGACTTCTGAAAACCCAGCGCCTGCAAACACCACAGACTGTGTCTCGGGGAAATCCTTCCTGGTCACACAGCAACTGCTGATTCAACGGGTGTGTTTTCTGTCAAACTAATTCTCACGAGAGCCAAACATGTTGTCAGATAAGCACAATAAACACAGCTCTACACACCTGACTTGTGACTAATCCCTCTTTCTCCTGTTCTGACAGCGGCTGGGATTCGACCCAGACCAAGCCCCGCAGCGCAAGCGAAGCAGAAAGGCTCACCCAGCTATTCAGACCCACCTACCTGTTTATAACCGACTTAGACAGGTATTCATTTATTTACTTTTTTTAAAGTGACATTGGCAACTGCAGAAAACCTCTTATCCTTGAGGATCCTTTAACTAGTTCTCTATTGAAGAAGTCCTGCAAAGACATTTTTTTCCCCTTGAAACAGTATAAAACCCACGTGAAAGACACTAAATCACCTGTCTGAAGTGACAGTCAATATGCAAAGCAACTCTCAAGAGTCCAAGAAAAGTCAGTTGAAAACTGCATTTCTAGCTCAAGAAGTCTAACAGAGGCCCTTCCAGATAACGCCTTTAAAAAAATTTAAAATATCAATTTTAGTGAAGAAAATGGACATAGTGCCCTCTGGCAGCACACAACAAAGGTGTGCTCTGATAAAGGAGCAGATTCAGGCACTGGAACAATTTTGGAGGTTCTTTTCCTTTCCAACCCACTGCTGAATTCTTTTCCCTCCACACTCTAGTCCCAAAAATCACACTGAAACCAGCATACGCTTAAGTGAGGTTAGACACGCATGTCTTTAAGCAGTCACCCATAGAGACAGAGCTCTGTATAATAAGATCAAAAAACAGTCCCAAGACATTCCATTTTTCTAACAGAGACGCGACGTACAGTGTGAACTCTGCCACAGCAACATTTGACTGGTCATTAAAACCACACTGTTAATACCGGAGGTCCAACCTGCCAGCCAAATGTGGCTCTGCCTCTGACTACAGGTCACGAACGCAACAAGGACTTAACGATCCCAATATTTTCTGAAAACAGTATGAAGGTGTTCAAGGTTGTCCATCCTCCCTCACCATTTTTTTTTCCATGTTTCTCTACTGCAAAAATTTATCGTCAGATGTACGGATATACGTATTTATAGCTGTTGAGTATCTTTGCTCTGCTGTACTTACTGCCTTCTGCAAAAACGTGGAGGGATACAGAGCTTTAGAGAAGACGACGGTTAAAACGAGCTGAACGTGCCGCGTGCCTCCCAGGGAGAGCGGTCAGCACTGATGACCCCCCGCGCGGCTGAAACTTCACCGGGTTTGATACCGTGCTCTTTTCGAACCCCTCTGTAATTCAAATCTCTCTGTGAGCGGAGACTTCAAAGGCTCCACGCACCCTGTCTGTCCCCTGCGAAACGCTGTCACATACGCATACAGCTTACACTTAATAATTATAGAGAAACTGACCCAGCTGTAATTTGTTCCCGGCACCGGTTATTCTGAATGCACTCACCTGTGCTCCCGGTACAGGGCCAAAAGGGTTTGGTGGTCTCATGACTGGCTGACTGTATATTAGAGTTGGCTGTGTCATTACTGGTATGCCTCCCATCTGCGATGGCTAAAAAAAAATAAAATATAAATATCCAGACAACATCAAATCACACATAGCAGTAATACAGTGCGAGTATTTAAAGAAAGGAAAATGGTAAATGGGCGAAAAGTCTTGGTAATCTTTGATACCTGCAATCACCTGAGAGCTTTCTACATGACTCTGCAAATAAAGGTTGCTGGAAAGGAACGTTAGAGCCTTTTCAAAAATACTCTCAACAACTGAGCCTATTTAATCTCTTGCTGCAAAGATCGGAAACACTCAAATAAACTTGTTTTAGCACAAGCATGTGTGCTGGCTCCTCTTGCTCCCAAAAGGGAGGTCTGACAGCGCTCCCCTCCCTGCCGCCGAACGCAGATACCAACGCAGAGCTGACAGGGTGCAAGAAAAATCAAAACCTGAGAACTCTACCTACAATTAATGTTAAGTAACGATGCAGTCCAAGTGTACAGTGTTACTGACACTCTGGCTGAGCCAAATTAAGAGTTTAACATATATTCATGGTCTTAAAAGTGAGGTTTTATTTATTGGAGGTAGACGGCCAGCCCTGGCGCTGCTGTTGGCACTGCCCTCGGGCTTGCGCTGACACGCAGCAGCGGTCCCACTGCACCCAGCCCCGTTCCGAGCAGCTTTTCCTGCACTAATCCTGGTTCTCTTCCTAGCAAGCCAAGCAGCTGTTTGGGCAGTCACATGGTGAACCTGTTCAAGAAACCCTCATGAAAACACCCTACAAAAAAAGTACGTTACAAATAACTTCTGGCACAATGAAGCCAAAGGAAGCAGCAGGCAGGGAATAGCTCAGGTACTAAGGACACTGCCTGTCCCCGAGGGAAAAGCCTGCCGCTAGACTGACACTTCAAAACGACCACGCTCACAACTGCGGTACCTACTACTGCTCTTAGGAAAACTTAAACACAAGGGTTGTAAAATGGGTCAATATTTTGGAGGTTCCCAGCACCAAACGTCCCGAGAAAGGCTGAACGAGCCAGGCCAGTTTTCAGCCTCCTGGTGATTCTGAAATGGCCCATCTCACCCAGCTGCTCAGGCGTCGCACGCTTCTCAACAAGCAACAGCAACTCAGGGCAGCAGAGCTGTGGCTCCTTGTAATTCCAGTTTCCATTTCACGTTGGCATTTAAACCCCATGATGAAAGCCGCTTTACAAAACACGCAAGATTACTTTCTATACACTAAATAAGTTACCTTCCCCAGCTGCTGAATCAAAATAACTAAGAAAATGCTTCCAGTACCGTCAGTGCAAAGCCACGTAGATCCAGTTTGAACCAACGCCAACGGTAGTTTAACCACAACGACTTTGCACAGAACATGCTACAGGAGGTCACGGGTGGGTAACGCGGAAGATGATTCTCTCCCAAAAGACCCTCAAGAACACAGCGGGCCACTCTGCAGTTTGTGTACTGAGAATATACAAGTTATAAACCATTAATCTAATTTGATTTCCCTCCAGTCCCTAAAGGGGCTACAGGAAGGATGGGGAGGGACTCTGGATCAGGGGGTGTAATGATAGGACACAGGGTAACGGCCTCAAACTGCAAGAGGGGAGATTTAGATTGGATATCAGGAAGAAATTCTTTCCTGTGAGGGTGGTGAGACACTGGAACAGGTTGCCCAGAGAAGCTGTGGCTGCCCCATCCCTGGAGGGGTTCAGGACCAGGTTGGACGGGGCTTGGAGCAGCCTGGGCTGGTGGAAGGTGCCCCTGCCCAGGGCAGGGGGGTTGGAACTAGATGATCTTTAAGGTCCCTTCCAACCTGAACCATTCTGTGATTATATGATGAAACATGTAGCTTATTTTTATTATACTAATCTACGAGCCATTAAACAGAGTAATTGTTCTAAGGAAGTTCTCTCTTCTTTTATTCACCCAGTAAAGCTGTGCTACATAAACCCCATACTAATAACGAAGAGTTAAGGCACATCATTTCAGAAATACTTGAAATTTGAGATAAGAACAAGAGTTTGAACAATTTTTCAGAGCAACAAGCAGCAAGGTCAGGTTGACGTCAAAAGCCCTCGGGTACCAGTGTGTCACTAAGAGATTCAACTCTCGATGACACCACAGCACACGGCGGTGTCACAAACTTGCAGGTTTGCAGCATCCATCATTGTAGATACCTTTTGCTGAAGTTGGGAGCAAGTATTTAAGGAAGGTTTCCCTTCACCCATAAAACATTCCTGTTGTGAATGTCGCTATCTACACCCACACGATACACTTATTTCTATGGTACGCTTCTTTCTACACCAATCAAGCCCACCAAGAACAGACACTGTCTTTATTTTAAAAGGTTTATGAAAAACTAAGCGAGGTAAGAAAGGTCAGACTTAACTTCAGACAAAACCCACTGAAGTAGTTCGGAAAACCAGGAGTCAGTGAATTGGTGAAGAATAAATGAACAGGAGCTGAAACTCAGCCTCCAGTAAAATAGTTCAGAAAAATGACCACTACCAAACTCTAAGCAATGAAACGATACACAGCATCTGCCTTCTCTGAGCTGCAGGATTCCACTTACCATGCCGTAGCCCATCATGCCCGTCGGCGTTGTGGCGGGATATGCCATTACAGGTGGCGCCTGGTGTGAAAAACAGGGGTGAGCTGAGAGGAGACGAGGTCAGCTGCGCACGGGTAAGACACCACTTGCTAAGGGTCAACTGCAGCACTTAGCTCGTTATGGATATAGCAAAGAATAAACAGGATTTGCAGCCTTGTTTAAGAGCGCATCCAAATGATTTCAGATGGAATATAACACCTCAGCTAAGGTTTCTAGGCAAATCTATAATTATGGATTTGCTTTTAACCTGTTGGGATTCTGGCTGACTAAACGCAACTGCGGTTCCCATTCTCTCAGCATCCTGCTCAAAGAACACAGCAGGAAACACAGAGAAGTTTGAAAGAAAAATATTAAGGAAGCAGAAGCATTTTTTTTAAACCCATGAAATATATACTTATATTTCAAAATCAGAAGTAACGGTACACAAGGAGTCTTAAGAGAGAATGTTAAGGACTGGAGACCAAATTCCCATTGGTTCTGCTGACATTATAGGAGTTCTCTTTAGCCAGAGTGTGCACCCGATGGGGATTCTCCTACTGTGCTTCGATATAAATTTGGCTCTAATACAAACATCCAACTTGCATTCCCCCTCCCTCAGCCACTTAGTGCAGCAAATTTGAACAGGTTAAAAGTCCTCTTTGTACTTTACAGATAGGTTTATACTACCCTTAACCTAAGTTAACTTTTAGGAAGTTACAGTCAACAGACAAAGCCTGGGGTGAAGCTATGTTTTGTAAACAACTTGGCAACATGTAAGTAAAAAACCAGCTGATAACTTAGAAAGAAAAATATAGTAAAGACAGGTCTTCATATCCTAACCATATTCTTTGTTCTACAGTTTCATTGTCCGCTTTCTAAATTGGTATTAACCCTTACAAGGATAAAGAACGTCGGATTTCTTCCCGACTCTAAATCCCGACTCTAATATTCCGATAGCTTGCTGTCTATGCACTCCGCCTCCCACCAGTCTCTCCTTCAAGAAAAAACAGTCTATTTTCCGTGCTATTGCTGTGGGGATTACTATTCATGACAAGACAAAGACCACATGCATTTCTCGATACACAGAAATTACTGCCACAGAAAAGAGGGAAATGACAAAATATTAATTATATTGGTTTAATTAAAGCAGATCAATTGTAATATCAAGAATAGGACATGAACAAAGCTGCTTCTGAATTCAGTTCTAAGGTATCAGCTGCCTTTTCATAGACAGCAGCCAGCATCACTGGCACTTCAGTTGCCATCAGAACAGATTTCCCCAATCGAGAATTAGCTGGACTGTGTACTGTCCGTATATGTCACACAGCTGGCAAAGCTAGCCTGAAAATTACTTTTTTGTTTGTTTTGCTTGTGTATCCACACCTACACACACAAACGCATGCTGACTGAATTCATTTTTGAGTGCTCAAGTATGGACCTACCATCCTTTAGTTACAGAGTTACCCTGCAATAAAACCAGAATGCAGGGAAAGACCAATATCACCGTTGCCATAAAGGGGAAAAAAAAAAAAATTTCCTTTGAAATGAAAGGCTGCATTCCTCAAGACAGCAAGCACAGGTTATTGCTTGCCCTTTGTAAACTGTCAGCATGGATTTTCTTTTTTTCATGAGTATTAATGACATATTGGTCTCTCCCCACTAAGAAAATAAAAAAAAATAAAAAAAATAATAATCAAGATCTATCATAAACGTGGATAAAGTGCCAAGTGTGACAGAAGCCCGTGAGGTTTCATGCAGTTATTCAAACACAGACATTTTTATCTTCATTCAAAATTCACCAAGTGCATTAGAGGCAGCACAGACACACACCCCAGCTCTCCGGCAGCAAATGGTACAGTTTAAAGCAAGGAAAAATAATCTCGGTATTTCCCCATGCCATCATTCGAGTCAAGAGCCTGCAGACCACCTATGAAGTTCGTGTATGCTAGGAAAAGCTCAATTTTTGGCACACCAAAGATTTTTGGGTTTGGGTTTTTTTTTTTTTTTGAAAATGAGAAATGTGTAAATAGCAAGAAGGTTATGAGATTCTGCAACAGCAGTGGTTAATATCAGCATGCCAGTCGATTGCAAAAAGGCTGTGGGTTGTTTCACTTACGTATTGTGGAAAATGCATGCCATTCTGTATTTCCCAGGGAGAACAATTACATAATGCAATAACACTGGATTAGAAGCAAATACTTACACAACGGAATATACACAGATAGCATTTTAGTTCACAAATACATTAAATGTTTACCCCAACACATTCTTGTAATTCAAGTCATTTACTGAGACAACATACACCTGCGACACTGTCATCGTTATAAGGTTTGTAATTGTTTTGCATAGTCCATTTATTTGGTATATGCCTTTTTTCCAAAGACGAGAAAGCCTTATTTTCAAAAGCATATTTATTTAGCAAGCAGCAGCAACTCCACAATAAATAGACCAGCAGAGGAAAACGGAATTTTTCCCCCCCCATGGATTATTTCCGTTTCAAGTTTTTTACGTTAATAGAACAGTTTCACAGGAAGAGCAGTGTCTCAACAGCATCTCTAAATAATAAAAGCTCTTAAATGTAATGACTTATCACAAGAAGATGTAAATACAAGACATGAGTTATTAAACAGATTCGAGCACACAAATAAACTCCAACCACCGGTCAATAAAGCAGGTGAGTAGTTACGGTTTCTTTAACATCTACCCCCCCCTCCCCAGGTAGGGCCCACAGACATTTCTCCCTACGTAAGCGCTGTGAGTTGGAACCAGACCCAGCAGGGAAGAGGCGGTGGATCCAGGGAGAGAAGCTCTCTCTTTCCAGATCCCCACTGCTCTACTACCGCGCTGTGGATCCAGCCTCCCCCGGCCAGTTACAGTCAGATGCGATTAATCCTCGGGGGCTGTTTGCTACTTGTTCTGCCCACGTACAGTTCTGCGGGTCATCGGTGAAAGGGTGAGTAGGATTCACAGGCAAAAGCATTCTGTTAGCAGTGTGAAAACTACTCAGACACTCTTGACCTCTTTGGGCTTTTTTTTTTTTTTGGCTTGTGATGAAGAACCCTCACTCTACACACTACCCACACATCCTTGCCAATGCCACCTGCTACAATAGACACTATGAAGTTGATCACCAAAACTGACATGCGTTAAAAACAATTGCATGCCATCGGGGCAAGAAAGCAGTAGTTACCGACATTAAGAAAGCTATAAGCCCCCATCACAGACACCTCTACAAGGAATCAAGAGGATAAATCTCTCGGCCCCCGGAGCGGGCTGAGTGGAAGTGTTACACATACCTGACGTAGCACTGCACCTGAAGAACATACTTTTTCACACTTCTTACTTTTCTAGGTTGTAAAGTGCCCCCAACCTGCCCTGCAATTCCCCGTTTTACATCAGTTGAGTAAGAACACGAAGGCTGCTGTCTTGCCATGAGAAAGGCTGGTCGAACGCTCCTGAAGTTTATGCTAAACCTGCACATGTCACGTCACCAACTATTTACTAGAACCCCTCAGCTAAGAAAAACAAATCCAAGCAGCAGACATCTCAACCTGACCACTTCTTCAATTTTCTACCACCCTTTTACTGCAGCTATCCATCACTTTCAGATGCCTCCGTTATACATCAGCCTGCGCATCTAAGTTGCGGGGAACTCGCTATTTTAAAAAGAGTATTTGCTTACCAACGTTGGAGCGTTCCACGCGGTTGTAGGTGCAATCTTGGGTTGCCAGTTGGAACCACCTGTTAGTTTCTTTTCACCTGGCTGAGTCCAGTTTACATCACTTCAAATAAATTTTTTTAAGAATCGTTAGAAAACATTGAATTTTCTTACAAAACTCACTGAGTTAAGCAATAGTTCCTCTTGGAAACGTGACTTCTTTTGTTAGTGAAGCAGCTCATTTAGCAAAGATGATAAAAGGTCTCACAATGGCTTGTTCTGGCCAGGAAAAGTAGCATAAGATGTTCAACATGTGCCACCTCAGCGTTATTTAACCTCAGTCAAGTTCACCCGTAAAGTTAGTCCAGCTGACTTTCCTTGGGGCAAGATAGTTTAGTTAGGAGCAACTTTAAAGTTTAAGATTATTTAAAAGCAAACTGAAATCTTTTACAGTTATGCAAAGTTATGTACAGTTATGCTCCTGCGAGGAGCAGGGAGTTGGATTCGATGATCTTATGGGTCCCTTCCAACTCAAGATATTCTATGAACTGCGTGCTACATTTCTGAATAATTTTGGAATTAGTATAGATGGCCCCGATAAACCTGGAATTTGCTCATCACATTCTCAGCTTTGCTGCTAGAGCAGATGTTCACCCTGCTTCAAAATTCACCTCTCCAAAGGTCAACCACACGTCAGAGGTCGTAGTTCACAATCTTTAGTACAGCTCTGCACACCCTCAGCTCACACAAAGCATTTAAGGTGTGCTGAGATTACCTACAGTCACCTTCCAACAGCTCTCAACAACTCACTACACCTTGTATGAAAAAAACAAAGTAGAATCCCAAACATGCTCTGAAGGTTAATATTATGTTGTTACGCACAGGTTTGAACCTGTACTTTCATAAAATTTTACTATCAAGAAAATCAGAGGCTCAACTTTTGATTAAGCGTACTCACTTTTTAGTAGTTCCATTCCCAATGCCCAAATCTGTCACAAAGTAGAAAAAGACAGTACTGAAATTCTATTCATTTAAAAGGATTAAATAAGTATTTTTATGGTAGTGGTTCAATACTTACTGCCTACAAGATTGGCTAAAGACGAATCCAGATCATCTGACACTAATTTGTTAGGCGGTACTTTGGCAACTGGAAGACTCTGGTTTTGAGAGGCCACTGTTGGTTTTAGGAGACCACCTAGTTCATCAAAGCCTTGGAACGATAAACAGAAAAAGTGATTAGAATCACAGGCCTTCCACAGATGTCGTGGCATTCAGTCACATAGACAGCAAGTTCAACTCGATGGCTAGAATACAAAATACAACCTAGTGGTGCTACGCTAGACAAGAAGGAGAAAGCTTATTATGCCTCTAGATAAAGGAGACATTTGCTCGAGAAAGGAGATTTCACTTTACTAGTTTAACCTACATGACATCAATTTTACATAGAATGGATTCACAGTGACTGCAACGCAGTCAAAATGTAAAACAAAATAAAGAATAAATATCTAAAGTATTTCAATCTTATAAAAAAGTGTATGTATTTCCTTTTAGCGGATCACTGGTTGGCCCCAAAAGAATCCAGTATCAAGAGTCCAATGTCAAAAGACCAGAAAGTATTTACTTTCCAGATGCAAAAATGAACAGAAAGAGTCCTAACTATGGCTACAATCCAAATTAACTGTCTATGTTTTGATAATTTATTATTTTCTGAAATAATCTTAACATCAAGAAGAGTAATGTGTAGGCAAAGGGCCAAAAATGCGTTGCACAGATATACAAAATTAAGATGCGGCTTTAACTCTACCTCTTCTGACCACGCTCTGCAAATACCAACTTCATTTCACCTGACAGCACGTAAAACCAGAGGCTGCTCACTGTCTGAAGGTTTAACGAACAGAATACTTAAGCGAAGGAAATCAATGTAAACACTTCATCAGAGCCCGCGCAGAAATAGCGTGTAAGGAAAAATTTATTTGATTATCAAAGAAAAACTGGATGAGGAATGCTGCTAGTGGCCTTTTAAAGTCAGCCTGCTTTCCTTCAGCTGGAACACCGTCACAGCAGTATCAGTAAATACAGATTAAGAGATTTATACCTCGAGAATAACAAAGAGTTGCAGGACATACGTCATCTATCTCAGTAAGTGCCTTACCACCAGAATCTAGGACAACATTAGAAGATTTGTTTCCAAACACAGACTCAAAGTCAACGTTAAGGCCAGCTGATGGCTGCGGCTGAGCAACAGGAGATGGAGTGAACCCTGCGGGGAAAAAGAAATTGAATGTTTTTACACCGCATTTCCCATGAATCCACCTTCTTTATGCAAGACAAGCCAAATGAATAAGTAGATTGTTCAAGTACTGCAGAAAGACTAGCAATACCTCAAGAGTCCAGATTACACCCTGACACCAACAAGCATTTGAGAGAAAGAGCTGGAAGCAGTTTATTTGAAGCTTAGGTGAAGTTACTCCTCCAAAGAAAGGTTTTGTCTCAAAAACTGGGCAGACCGGCCATAAAAGACACTCCTCTGCCCCTCAACTGCTAAATCTCTGGTTACTCAGATACAGTTCCTATAACTGCTCTCCTTTTATTAAATAATTACAACCAATTTAATGAGGAAGCAATCACTGCGCTTCCCCAGGCAAAGAAGGTGTTTCAGGATTACCTGCCTGAAGGCTATTCCCACCACGGTTTACATTATGAGCAGCTCCTATACAACTGGAGCAAGATCCATATTGTCCTAAGATGACTAGTAATGCCTCTGATGATAAAAAAATGATTAGTAGTAAGAGCGTCTAATGTTTACTTTATTATTTTTGTTGCGGGAGACCATGTTTTGCAGTTAAGTTTCTAGTAATTATGGCAAGATACAGGGAGTTAAAGCCAAGTTTTAATTCCCATTCCTGTCCGGACTTAACTCCATTTGTCTCCTCCTATCTGTCTGTAAAGCAGATGTAATCTGCTTGTAACCGTTCTTCAATAAAAAATTATTGCAGTATAAAGCATTGTGTAAAATTTTAGGCAGTACTAAGTTGACGGTTCAGTAATATGGAAGTGAATATCGATTTATTTCTAAAATAATACTTTTGAATGTTATATCTAATCATGCTCACAGGCCTATGCATACACGCGTGCATGGCATGTACAGCATCTTGATATTCAGGCAATTACAGAAGTAATTACTCCTTTATATGAAAAACACCCCCAAAAAATGCAGTGCCACCTTGAGAACTAGCTCTTCTGGTTTCTAACATAAATTTTGATGCTACGGAGAAATAAAAGAGAAGGATCACAAATACTTCATCAGTAAAAGCATCGCAGTGAGCAGAAATAACCAAGAATACTTCTTGGATTTCATTTAGCTTGCTGTGACAGCACCTCATTGCTATCAATGTTTACCTGAAACAAGTCACATTTCACCTAGAAAATGAATAACTGTAGGATGCTATCCTTGAACATAAACTTATCAGAAAAAAACGAATTTGGATTACCTGTTCCTTCCTATTTGCCTTAAAGGACTATACAACTCATAACTCAAAAGCATCCATCTTTAAGAATTTAAACAAGGTACTTTTCATTACAAAGAAATCAAAGGAAACAGCATAGAGCAAGACATCGGAAGCAATAATGTGGGGAACGATAGGGAGTAACTAAACAATGAAACAAAATGAGTATCTTTATGACAATTATACCATCAAGTTGTAACAAGCCATTTCAGAGACTCTGCACTGCGGATAGGAATTCCTGTGATGGGATGTCCTGCAACTCTTAAAACTGTGCCTGTACCAACAGAAAAACTTGACTTAAAATAGCTCATCTTTTGCTTTAGAAAACAGCCTTAATGAAACAAGCTGAGTTTCCTGCTCTCCCATTTTAGGAAGTTTCAAGCTTTATGCAGCTAACGAGATGAGACGAGCCAGAAGACAAAACAATACGTAGGGACTCCTTTGGGGCAGCCTCTGGAAAAGATTAAATCCTACTCCTGCTATCAGCCACCAGCCCAAGGCATTGTGTCTCACACCAACGTTCTGAAAGGTGCAAAGGTCACTTTTAATGGAGCTCCTTCAAGAGAATAAAGCAACAAGACTTGACAGAAACTAATCATCCTGCTTTTGGATACGGAGTCATACATAGCACTTAACCTTTTGTTAAATGGCTCTAGCTAATTTCTATTCGAAGACGCTAAGCCAAAATGTGGCTTTATGGTGATTTTAAGAACTAACTCTTTCACAAACCATTTATTGAAAGGATTCCTAATCCTTGCGCAGGAATAACACTCCCCGTTCAATCTGGTTCAGACAGATTATCCTCTGCCAGTCCCCAGCCTGTCTAGCAAGCGCCAGGACGGGATTCCAGAACCAGTATGGCGTTACCAGACAGACATTACAGCTGCACAGATGATTAGCCAGTGATTTAATGCAGGGGATACCTCTTTCTCATGTTCTGTTGCAAAGCTTTGTACTAGTTTAGTGCACTGTTTAAGAGTAATGTATCAACAAAAATGCCTTAAGCAGCAAGAACATCCCAATCCCTTTATCTTAAAAGCAATGAGGTAGAGTAAGATGAGAAGATACTTAGAACATGCAAGTCTTTTGTGTGGTATGTTGCAACATGTAAACTAGAAGAGATCCTGAAATGGAGAGATACTCATTTCATGTTTAGGCTAAATAAACCTTAGTTTAGCACAAACTGAAAAAAAATATACACCGTTTGTGACAACACACCTAGCACAAGCACATGAATAAAAGTTGGAGCTGCTATAATAATGCGCTTCTGTAGCCAATAACACACCTAGTGGTTCCAGGCACACAACACATTCAGATTTCCGTGTTTGTGGTGCAGCTGCATCCCGTTACCTACCTCCGAATAGACCAGCTACAGAAGAAGGCTCATTGCGGAAATGAGAAGCATTAGGGTAAGCTTGAGGACCACAAAAAGAATCTGATCAGGCATATCACACAAGAGAGAAAGCCAGGAAAGGAGAAGAGGGAGAGTTACAGAAAGAGAACCAAGATATACTGTTTATCTGCTATTCAAAAATTTAACTTCAGGTCACTCTATAAATCCACATATACTCTAATAACACAAAACCAATGGAATGAAATCAATACACATCAGACATACAGTAAGAAACAAGTTTACATTATCTCTAACACAAAAGGGGAAAGCATGGTTTCAAACTTACAGCTACACTAGGAAGAATATTAAATTTTTTTCAAGCAAATGCCTTGTTTTACACTCTTAGAAGAAACGAGCATAAAAGCTTCAAGGCATTTTTCTTATACCTGAAGTATAAGGATACAGCCCAATAGTGGATTCATATTTGATTGCCACAAAGGGATTTAGTTCAGTAAACGGATTGTAATGATCTAAAGAACCAGAAAGAGTTATTTTAAATCCACGTTCACATTACCGTAGCACCGGGTTTGTACTACAGCTAGAACTGCATTTACATTTCGCATATCAATCTGTCGGGAGGTCACGCTTTGGTTTGAGCTATATCTTTAGAGAATGAGACACTGGAAGGGGATGCAACGCATCAATGCCATCCGCCTCCAGCGCCTTCAGGGCCGTCGCGTGATGATGTTACAGAAACCGGCGACTGCCGCAAAACCCCACCAGGCTCCTTGTTCACAGCCCCGTGCTGCCGTAGCTTTTTGTATGACTGCAGAAGAAATTATACAGAAGAAAGGTATCCGATTGAGTAACACCATAAAAAAATGCTGTATTTCAAGTGATCGTTCTCCATTCACATGCAGCCATACAAGTTTTATTGGAAGTGTTGGAAAGACCGATTGGAAGCATCAGACAGGTTATTGTGCAGCTGAAAGGGGTTGCCTATTGCTGCCTCAGCCAGCTCATCCTCCCTGGGAACTGCAGAGAGAAGTTCACAGCGAGAGTTCTTGCCCTTGAAGATCTCGCTGGCTTTCCCTCCCCACTAACCAAAGACAAACTGGGAAACCAGTTAAGCCAAGATTACATGGATGGACGGGGCTTGGAGCAGCCTGGTCGAGTGGGAGGTGTCTCTGCCCAGGGCAGGGGGGTTGGAACTGGATGATCTTTAAGGTCCCTTCCAACCCGAACCATTCTGTGATTCTATGACAAAGTGCAGGCGGTATGAATATCTTTAAAGAAACCCCTTTGTTTTATCTCTGTTAGCAATTATCAGAGATATCAAATCTCTCTTTGTTCTAAGAGTCTGGATTAATTTGTTATCGATTCTAGTGGGGTTCAACCTGCAAAAAGAACGGCCTGTTATCTTTAAACCCAGCCTTGCTTAAGAACAGAACTGACACATAATTAATTGATTTTTAGTCTATGAAAGCGAACTTAATTCTTCATATTGAAAAGTAATCAAATTACTGCGTAGCTGTGCCAACAGAAATGTTAGAAGGATTTCCAATATGACAGTCATGCTGAATCATCTCCAAAGTAAGATTTCAACAGTTTTGATAAGGTGAGTCGTCAGTTAGTTGCCTGGGAGGTAAACAGTTTGAGCAGACCGTGCACCAGTGAGTGCATGGCTTTACCAGTTTTGTTAATGCCAACACGACTGGGGGAAAACGCCCACTACCAAAAAAATTAGATTAAGCTCCTATGTTTAAAAAGAACATTTCAACCTGAGGAACAAAAAAGTAGCATTTTCTTTTCATTCTCAGGCATACATAGTATTTGACCTTCAAATTCCTAAGCATAAGAGACTTGGTGTAAAACCGTGCTCAAACAACTGCTCTAACTATAACTAAGTTCCTTTACAACAGGTAGAATCCCAACTAGGTAGCCAAGAGAGAATCTTAACACCATTTTCACGGTACCATTGCTAAATCAAGCTCTAACATAGCACAAAATGAGCCCCAAATGACCAGCTTTTAGTTTCTGAAAGGCCCCAACAAATATATTTTAGAAACTGAAATAATGTTAAAATGTTTAGGAAATAGGAAATTAGTTTAAAATGGTACTTTACCAACAAACATTTCATGTGTGGGTGTCCTACTGGTGAAAGTAGATACATCAGAAGACACAGACAGATGAGCAGCATCGTTAGTTTTTGTAAGGAAAGGATTTAGGTTTGGAATGGCATCATCAACACTATCAACAGTAGCAGAAAAAGGATCTGTTCAGTTCCAGAGAGCAAGAGAAAGAAGAAAAGGGAGATGGATTTAGTTACATGCTGCTTCCTAGGCATAGGAGAGTAAGAGTTCAGAAGAGTCCCAGGAGTATAGTTTTCTCCTGCTATCTAAGGATGACCTAGCTAATTGTTTAATTTTCAAATTGTCCAGAATTATGCGTTCTCTGCTCAAGAAAAATACTACAGACACAAGCTACACATTTACTTTTTTTTTTTTTAATTAATACCATCTTGGTAGAGCGTGCTTCTTCCATAGTGTGTTTTATACTGAAAGTTAGTATGTTATTCCTCTTTAACCACAATCACTTTTTGCTTCACTCAGTCGTGTCCTGACACTTTCAACAAATCCTCGGGGGCAGAGGGTGCCTCTCAGCGTAACAAACCCCAGGTGCCCACAAGGATTCGACGCAGAACCATCTGGAAGGTAGCTTTAAAAACCCAGACAAACAAAACCAACAGAGCTGTACTGTTCCTTCTTCTTCAAACTCTTGTTTATGGATATTTTTATTTTTTTTCTTACCAGGCATCGTGAAATTTTCAAGAGCCACGAATACACCAAGGTAGCGCAGAGGATAAAAGCACTTTCCTTACTACCTGGGGCATGAGGAGCAACAAGCTGGTCGTGGATACGCCATTAGCTGCAAGCAAGCAAAAACCTGCTCTGCTTTGAGGGTCAACAGCCAGTGAGCAGCGACGAGGAAAACGTTCCTTATTAAAAAAACCTGTCAGACCCTACTGGTGAATGAAGGAAACCTGGATCTATGTGAGTCACTTCCCAAGGCGTATAGGAGAGTTTTGAGGTTTCCTGAGGATGGATCCAACTGCCAAGCTAAAATACTCCTGCGCTCCAGAATGCAACAGATAAACAGGAGGGGAAAGGCAGCTACGATACTTGTTGACAGAAGGAGCTGTGGTTTAGCTGCCTGGCTTCAAAGCACACAAATCCCTGATGGAAAACTCAAGAACTCGCTAGTGAGATCAGCACGAGTCCCATCTAGCCCGATGAGATTTATCGCAGTGCCTAGAGCCGCAACTTACTCTTCACAGCAAACCCACTACAGAGAAATGTCTGAATAACAATTATGAGAGAGATTTCGCGAGTACTTCTTGAGTAGGTCAGTTTCTGGCCTTTTTTTTTTTTTTTTTAAAACTTGGTTAGATTACAGATTTATCTACAGCTCTTGTAAATACCACCATGATGTGTGCAGCAGCTTCAAACTGTAAGTTATTTCCTCTCCCCGAATCTGACCTCCCAGTTCTTAGCTATAAATCCCACACAGCATGGTAACATGCAGATTTCAATCATATGCAAGGACTGAAGAAAATGAAACTTTAAAACCATAACTGCGTTATTCTTTGCAGGCTTAATAAACCCTTTGATTTCTGGCAAGCTCAAGGTATCTTATTCAGTAAGACCCGACTTCTCTCCCAAATTGCTTGGCTAAGTTGCAAGAATGAGTGAAGTACCTTAAAAAGCCTTTTTCTAAATCTTTCCGCCAGCAAAACGGCAGTGTCAAACACTGAATAAAGGACAGACAGAATAAGCTAATGTAGTCTTTGTAATACGTTAACAGCAACACAAAGCTTTGTATTGTCTCACGTATGTTTCAGACAATATTATTACCACCTAATGCACTTGCGGACATGCCAATCAGCCACTCCAAACCAAGTCCTTGCTTTCAGGTACTGCTTAAAAAACTGTTGTCTGCATCGAACGCTTTCCTAGAAGCTGCAGAACAAACACATCTGACAAGAGAACAGGTCAGGTCATCCTTTAATCAGCTCCTGTGTGCTTTTGCTGCTGCTGCTTCACATTCTTCTGATTCTATTGGTTCTGCTTGTAATTGGAAAGAAATCCAGGTAAGTGAAACTGATTATTTCCACACTGATCCATTTGCCTTGCTTCTGAAGTTTAGGTACAAACTGATAGCTGGCAAATACACCAAACACAGCCAAACAGCCTCCGAACAATCCCAATGAACAGGTCAGGTGAAACAATATGAAAGAAGCTAAGAAGGACAAGAAGTTTTTAAACCATATTTGTTTGAAACTGCTGTCCACTGGAATGTACACATGCGCTCAGCAGGAAAATTACTACCTAATACTTCCCGTTTCCAAACCCCAAGGTTGTATATGGAATTTTATGTGTTTTGACTAGTAAGACAATGCAACGCAATTTATATTATCACGATTTTCTCAGAAATGCAATCTGTTCCCAGACCCTTCGCTCGTCTGCCTCATTCTAATTCTAGCCAGCGCGTTCGACCCCGTCCGAGTCTCAAAACGTGCCAAATGCTAGTGACAAAGGTAACTAAAAATTAATTAGGTTTGGGTAATTTATATCCTCGCATATTCAGATTTTCAGAATTGCTGTCTCTCCTGACAGCAACACCTACACGTTTCTAAAGCCCAGTTTCATTCCTGAATCCACATGGCATCTGTTTGTGTCAATGGAATCACTCTGCACCTTCAGGCTATCATTAGGCATTAATGATTCAGGTGCATTTAAGAGTAATTTGAATTTTGCAAACTTCTACCTTTAAGTTATCCAACTAGAAGTATTTTACCTGAGAGAACAGTGACGATGGTTTTTCAGTGGCACCTCTTACAGTTAGAAAAAGTTAACTGAAAACATGCAATTACAGAACCCATTGGGAGTTTTTAACCTTGTTAGCTTTAACATTTTTGGAAGTGCAAGACAAAAGGCAGCAACCCAAACAATAGTTTGCAATAAGTTATCCTTTTATTACATACTTAACAGTTGCTGCATAATATTTTTAACAGCAACTGATTTTAGTCCATTGCAACTTGTAGCTGGTTCAATTCTCTCCTCAAAGCCACCATATACACCAAATACAAGCCTCAGCATGTCAGAGAATGACCTAAGGGAGGGACGCTGCGCAGTGGTTAGAGCACAGGACTGCAAATAGATCAGGTTCCATTCTTGGCTCTGCCACTGCCTTGCCGTATGACTTCGGACAAGTCAGTTAATTGCTCACATTTCCCCATTGTAAAATGTGGAAAGCACTTCTTACCTACCTCGCCTACGGGAGGTGAGTGTTCATGGCTGTAAAGCTGAAGAGATTTTTTTTTTTTGGATAAAAAGTAACACAAAAAATGGTGATCCCAGAATTTTAGCCTACACTTTTAGCAGACAATCCAAAATCTTCACAGTTAATTAAATCTTAGAAGTATTTAGAAATCTGCCAACAGTAAGGAGATGTATCAATGACTATCACTGAAGGCTCTTACCAGGAGTAACACAACATTGAACAAGCACAAACAGACTTTCAGGCTCAATTCTCAGATTAATGAAGAATGCTAGATTGTGACGTGACCTTCAAGAGGAAGATAGTTTCCCCTTCTATCTCTCACCTGTGACTCAAACAGGGCAAGCTCAAACAGAAGATATTTTCTGGAACGCAAACTAGATGAGCCAAAACATTTTTCTCCATTTCTAAACTCTGATCCTATTAAACATTGAAATTTGTATGCATGACTCAATCCTCATGCTCCTCACTGCATCTTTCGCAAAACATGCTCTGCTCAGCAAAACTCCAGGACAAATGAACTACTTTTATTCGGTTTTGAAGCTACCACATATAATAGTATTGCCTCTGTCACTCAAAACTGTGTGTTATTTCCCTACAAACAAACGTGAGAAGGTACATGAAACACAAAGCACACAGCACAAAGTAAAAAGGGAAGTAGAATACATACACTGCTTATAATAAAGACATGTTAGATAATTGGAAAGATGTTTAGGAAAAGCGACAGCTCATAAAAAGAAACAGTCAAGTAAAATTTCAGAACAGGGTTACTCCGATGCCTACAAAACTTTCTGAAGCAGTAAGTCCCAAGTTTTCACATCATAAATGAAAGCGTTTTTGCAAGCATCCAATTTATAAGAAAAATATTCTGGAAATAGTCACATAGTTCAGGAGTTTACTATTTTATTAAGTGTCATTTATGTAGAAAAGTAAAAAGAAACCTTTTTATAAGAGACTTTTAATCCTCCACCAATATAACCACGGGTGCAAGCAGGCAATGCGTTACCTGTATCAGCAATACTCTAGAACACTGCAAAGCAGCATAAAGAAAAAAGGCTTTCAGTAAATGACTAAACACTCTAACACTCACGCTGATCTTGAATCCCAACATTCACAAATTTCTAGAACGCTCTCGCTTGCCTCCTGGGTTTAAGGACTTGCCAGTATCAATAAGGTAACCTAACATCTCATTCAGTCCCTCCTAGCAACTGGGCAGAATGATAGTTTGGATGTTCTGAAGTAAATTTCAGAGGGAAGAATTCCTTCTAAAGTTTCCCTCTTCCCTTAACAAGATCTAACCACAGCTTTTTTTTCTAATTTGCCTTTGTAGTTAAGCGAAATACAGCAGAGAATTTGTAAAGAGGTGCCTTTTTTTGTTTCCAGTAACTAACTCTGGATTTTCTTGCTTTCTGTACATATTCGTCACAACTGCCTCCTTTCAGGCCTCATCCAAGTTCTGCCCTATTATCACCTGCAATTTTGATTTAATTTTAGTCAAAATTTAAAAAGCATATTTAAATTCTATAGGCAACTCCCCGTCTATGCAACACGGGCTGTCTGGCAGACACCTTCACAGAACTGACTTCTCACAGCTAACTCTGCAGCTCGCTACGTGACTCAATGGCAGCAGCTGAGGTTGACAGAGCTCGTCAACAATTGAAGTAACTTTATCAAAATATCCAAATTCTTTGTTATCACCACATTATTTTAATCCATACCCAGATTTGACTTTTTCTGCTCCCTTTGTCCACTTGTAGCTTGTTCTTGCAAAATCTCTGTTTTTGTGGAATAAAACAAACACACAGAGTATGGAAACATGTACAGGATCACCACCACAGCAATGAGAACTTTAATCCGATTCAGAATTCTTACCTCCCCAGGTACTTCCTACTTGTGGAGGAGCTGATATAGGATGTACAGACGGATGGAAAGTTGGCTGCAAATCAAGCAGATCGTTTGGCAGCTTTGAAGTGCTAGAAGACAAATTAATACAACCGTTTGAACTACATCACGGTTCTCAACACAAGGCAAACGTCAGCGACTGTCAGCAGTAAGGAAAGCTTTGTTACAAAGCGGTTGTTACAACATGTACAGAACTAAGCCCAAAATCAGAAAGTCTGGTGAACTTCACATTTTCGGTTTTGTAGAGAAGTGTTAATTTAGCACCATGAGTTCTATGTTACGCCAAGGGACTTTTGTCAGAGCTGTCTAAGGCAGAACGACACCCAGCCTTCTCATCTTCCTCCCAGTCCAACACCAGGGCTACAGCACCTTACGTTCTGCAATCTTCAGCAGCTTTGGAAATAACCTCATGAAAGCCCTACGGTATGACAAAAGCAGACTGACAGAACGAATTCTAATGGGCTGCATCACCAAAATGTTACATCTAAATTCCACAGCTTTATCTTTCCACTATCAACCACTGCCGAGAAACTGGCTAACACCTGTGAGCTCCTGAAGAACTCTGGGGAAAGCAAAATACAAGCAGCTTTGGAACACCTTGTTGCACATCAGCCGTGTGAATGAAAACTCATTCAAATGCACATTTTACACTATCCAAAACCAAACTGAGACCTAAGAACATCGCATGGAAATGAAGAGTGAAGTCTTGAACACAACCGATGCAATGATTTCAAACAGGAACAGTAAAATTCATCCTCCTGCACAGTTCATTTCACACTTTAAATTACTCCTGGGGAAAAAAAAAAAAAAAAGGAGTACTGGTGTTCACCCAGAACTTTTTAGCACACAAAATAAACCAAAAATTGCACATACGGCTGCTACTATGAACAGCAGCTAAGTCACTGTGGCATCCAAGCACCTTCCAAAATGAGACTGGCACACGAGTTTAAAGGCTAGTAGCCACGTCCTAGCTCCTTGTGTATTCTCTTGCTGACCCAATCACTTGTATCATTTAGTTTTTATTATTTCAACTCTGACTGAAGTCCCATTCTGCCACTACCACTCCTGTGAAAAAGCAGCGTGGTCTGGCACAGCCCTGTACTGTGAGCAGCAGAACCAAGATCGTTTTCAAGGTAAATTTCAAGTTAGTGATAGGGATTAATCAGACGTCGCATCTAATAGCAAAAAACTGAACTTATGACCCAACATACCCCCTTCATGGCACCACCTGCTGTAAAATCTGTTCTTTGCTCATCGCAGTCATGCTGCCAACAACTGAATTTAAACATGAAGACAAAATAGCATTTGGGGTTGGTTTTTGTTTGTTGTTTTTTGTTTTTTTTTTTAAAGAGGAAAACGCTCTTGCCTTCTCTGTGTAGCATTTCTGGCTGTTTGAAGAAGCTTTATCAGATGTTTCTATGTTTCAGACCCCTTAAGCAGCAAGCTCAGATATTCAGAGTTACTAGTTCAAAGGATCTGCCCACTTCAAATATTCTGGCCTCTAAAAAGTAATTTTTGAAAAAATAAATATCCTTTTTCAAGGAACTCTTTTGGTTACTAACACTAACAGATTCTCTAGCTCCTTATACGCGATTCAGCTATTTTCCACATATCAGCCGTCAAGTGATTTCCTACAATAGCTTGCTAATAGGGAAAGAAGGCCGTCAAAGTGCTGACTGCTTTTAAAGAACAGCAGAAAACTGAAGGAGACAAGTAGATTCTTATGTGAGCTCTAACAGAACAACTAAGCAATCCTTCAGGTTTAGGATCACACCCAAAGCAAAAATACGCCTTTAAAGAGCTATTTCCTGCTGTACTGACAAAAGCACTGTACCTTCTGCTACTGCTTGATTTGACAGGTATTTTACAGACTGAAGATCACGCACTTACTCATACCGACAGTTCCTGCTAGTCAAAAATAGGGATTAGTGTGCAGTGACTACTCGTGCACTATCTTTGCAAGTCCCTGCAGACAGAGATACAACTCCAGACTCCAAAACCTGCCCCTCTTCTTTCAAACCCTGCTTCGGGCTTTCCTTTTTCTGAAAAATCTACCGAGAACGGTTGTTACCACTCAACTTTTAAAGATCTAGAAATGCAACATTTAATTCGGTATTATCTTTATGACCTCACAAACTGAATTTTTATTTGATTTTCCCCAAATTAACTTGTAAGGTTCTTTGGAGGCAAAGCACGCGTGTTTTATAGTTCCAAGCGCCTGGCTCACCGACTAAGAACGGCAGTCGATTCTGATCGGAAACTATTCTGCAGACAGATGATGAAAACACACTTTTTATGTTATTTATGGCAATAGGTTACTTTTTTCCCCCCTCAATGTTACCCAAAACGTCATTTCTTATCACACCATTAACGTACTCTACACCCAACCAACCTTGCGCAGCAGAAGTTCAGAGGAAACCCTAGCTGCAGCGCATCTGACGGTGAAGCAATACCATTAAACGTACCTGTTTGAAGAGCTAGGGGTAGAAAAAATATCAATGGCTGGTGTCGTCATTATGCTTCCTGCTGCAGTCGACACAGGAGAAGCTGCAGTTGTTAAAGAGGTATGAGGTTTCTTTGCAAGTTCTTTTAGACGTTGTTCCTGTTGGGAAAGCGAGCTGGCATAAGAAATCCAGAAACAACATTCATGTGTATGACTTTGGAGAGAAGTAAAGCAGAACTTAACGAATTCTTTTTATTTATTCCACGCACTAGTGTCAGCTACTTATAGTTACAAGAATCAGTGGCACCACAAATCCTTCAGACACTATTTTAACAAGCCATCCACAAGTTGTATGGCACGTGTACATCAGAGTCTACTTCCAACGCTTTGCCAACAGCACATGCGCAGTATTAATAACTGTTTTTTCCCTTTGCTTCATTAAGACTCCTAATAAACGATCAACAGGAACGTAGGAAAAGCATTTTTGATTAAAAATTCCACATGCCTACCTTTAAAGCTTTTAAGCGAGCTTGTTCTTCCTCTAGCGCAGCTTGCTTTTCCCTTTCATCAACTTTTGTGAGGGACAGGCCAGTGCTTGCAAGGGAAGAGACTGCATTGGAAAGGGTGGTAGCCCTAAAGTAATTGGACAGGAGAAAAAGCTGGCTGTTAATAGGTGACACGTCATAGGAAGATCTAAAGAACTCTTTACTTGTATCCACCCAGTCTTGTGAACTCTTTATAATGTTGTTATATCTCACACTGTGCAATACAAAGGGATAACTTTAAATAAGATACACTGTACGAACTGCAAAATGAAAATTCCTACACATCATGTTATCTACTCTTATACACTGGATTTTCCCCCTTAAATGCTTTCCCTCCACATTCATATTTGAAGCCTTTCCTCTTTTCCATTTGCTTAAGATGGCATTATTTCTAGATACATGTGAATCTCCAATAATCTGGGCTCCAATTCAAATTGTTGCTAATTTAACAGGTTTAGATAAGAAACTATCAATGCAACTAGCATATCCCAGAGGAAAAGTTTACAATTTATCACCACGTTTAAGAGTGTGCAAAAAATTTAAAACAAATACTTTAAAAAAAACTGAAGTAACTTTACAAAAGAAAGCAAATATTCTAAGTAGCAGCTAATAAAATGGTGCTAAATCCTAAGATTGTCACTACCGTAAAAAAAGAACATATAAAATATGACTGCCTTATGTTTTGAAAATGCAACCGAGAAATGGAATTCAATTTTGCAATATTAAGCTCTTTTTTTTTTTAAATTTAAACAATTAAGTTAGTTGCCTAGAGGGCTTCTCTGGATTGCCCTTTGTGTTTAGCAAGCACTTAAAATCAGCAACTGTCTTTCACCATATACAGTAGAGCTTTAATCCCCAATTACTTTAAAAATTCATTCTTAATTTAAGGAGTTCTCGAAGCATTTTCTTGCTTTTGACAAAAAAAAGGGATTACAGTTGAGATGTAAGAGTCTAAGAACATTAATGTTGCATACCTTACAGAAGTCTAATTATTAACAGAAAATGAACACTTGCAGGCAGTAAGTGAAAAACCCCTTAGTTTCTCTTCAGAAGTTCAAGATCAGATGTTAAAAGCATAACTACTACATGAGGGATGCTACAGCAAGTGCCTGCAGCTCCTCAGAGTCCCGTTCTGTTGACCTGGAAGAAGCTGTCTTAAATACTCAGCAAACAATAGGATAACTTGCGATTCTACCAATGCTAATATAATAGAGTTTTGTCTTGAACATAACCATCACAAACCTTAATTCATAATGAAATGGAAAATAATGGATTTAACATTCGATTCAACAATTGTGTCAAAGGACAAGGCCATAAGCACCTGCTTGCAGCTGTGGAATCTTTAATTTTCTTCCCTTCTAGAGAAGCTAAATGTTGTTCCAAAGCATCAAGAAGGCTACTCGGTGCCTATAAAAAGAGATTGAAGAATCTAAGGTGAAGCAAATCAGTGGTTAAAAGACTTTCAGAGAATGCAACTGCAGGGCAACTTGTACAACAGCTCAGAATATTTATACCACATCTTGGCATCCTGTACCTATTTAATTACTTAAAATATCAGGTGATGTACATTATCCTGTCGTAATGACTCACCAGTAAGTACTGAAATATGTCAAGAGATGTTAAAATTAACAGCTAGAGAACAGCAAGCAGACAGTCGGAAGCAGTCAGTATTTCAAGAGACACTAAGAAGGCGGCTTTACCTAAAGTCATTTCTATGCGCACGCTCTGCAAGCCTTCACAATGATTTACACGGGCGTACAGCTAAAAGCAAGCCTGCTAAAAACTGCTGCTTCATAATATCATTTAGAAGTTTCGTTAGGTGAACTCACAGATACAAACTGTGTCTTCAAGCATGACAGAAATCAGGTTGTCTTAAAACTCAATTACAGTACGACAGAAATGATCTGTAAACAATCTATAAAATCTGTAAAAGCCAGACTCTGACAGAGGTTGGATTTAATCACAAAACTTGGTGACAATATACGCAAGAAAGCATAAGCGTGTGCCATAATGCCAAGTTTTCCTGATTATGCAAGCCCAAAACCAGACATGTACCGGCAAACACATAATAGGTTTATCTACCTGTGAGAGATCTGGTATGTCTCCTCTGTCAATTCCAACTTGCTGTAAGAAAGCAAACGAGCTTTAGAACCTGTTTGCATTTGTTCAAGGCAGAGATGCTCAAAAAGCAAACAACTTTAAGAGGAAGTCACATAAAGAGCACAAACCTGTCCATATACATTTAAATCTCCACAATGTCAACTCTATAATGGTCAGTTATAATAAATTCTGCTGTTAAATGTATACACGTTTGAAGTGGGCACGTTAGAGGTATTTTAACAGATACAGCATTAGAAATAAAACAGAGTAAGAATCAAGTGTTTCAGAATTTTAAGGCTGGAAAAGTTTGCCTATCCCACAATTTACGTGGCAAATTCTCAGACCTACTGATATCGAGCATATATTTGCTAAAACAAAGCACCTTCATAATTCTGTAAAGAAGCTTTTTTCTAAAATGCAGATCAAACTTAAGATGCTCTGCAGCAGGATACACACTGTCGCAACAGAAAGATTCATTCTCTCAACCTGAGCTGATAGTGCCATCAACTGACGAGGGCTGAAGGCAGTACCTCCGACAGAGAGGTTCTGTCAGGACAGACAGTGAGCCAGGCTTTACTGCTTAATTTTTTGGTAAGAGTTCTGAATAACGAAGGAAAGCAAAACAAGAACAGGAGCACATCTCAACTGAGGAATTCCGTAATTCTAGGACATCAATTCAGCAATGCTTCAGAAACAAGAATGCAACAGATTAAATACATTTAAGAAAGCACACCAACAAAACATTTTGCAAGGTAACTGCTTTTTCCTCTACAAACACGCCTATGGCCAAGACATCTTTAAAAAAAAATAATTACATGTTCACCTACTTGTCTCAGTTTCTTGTTTGTGAAGCTGTTATTTAATTTAAATAAAATATGGCAGAATTGTGGATTTCAAACTAGAATACGGCTAGAATCATAGAAAGCAGCAGATCACCGTGAAGTTCCTTTCTTTGTTTTAAGCAAGGCTCCTCTTCAACGCTCACAATTATTATGGAACCAAAAAAATTTTAAACGGCATATTTACACACCCTCCTTAAGTAAAAGATAAGCCAATAAATATTTTGTAGTCAGGTTTTTCAATGCAGTCCTCAAAGGAACTAATCACCAGGGTAGAGACTGACAAGATGACCCTTGAACCACAATTAGGCTGGAAGGAAGAACTATCTGCTTTACAAGAAAATAGGCATTTTATAAGTTGTTTCAAATAAAGGGCAAAGTTTGGCTGACTAAAGTTTACCTCTGCAACTTTAAGGAACTCCGAGATCCGCGTCATTCTAGTGAGGAACTTCTTGTATATATCAAGGCCTTCTTTGCACTGGTTCTTTTTCATATCGAAGTATTTTTCTATCAAGAGTAAGAATATTTGCACTAAATGAGAAGTCAAGCATTCTGCAAAGGATACGCGAAGTAAAAGTGTCTAGAACAAGACAAACAGAAAACGCCTGCAGATCTGTTTTATTACATGAAGTGCAGAAGTTACTAAGCCTAACTTGGAGCAAATGACAAAAACTCGATCTGAACGCGAGCTAATAGTCACCAGCATGCAATTACACCTTACCTTGCAGGTACTAGATCTCATAAAAGCATAAGCACCCTGAAGAGGACAATCAGGTTTGAGAATAGGTCACCCAAAGAAATGTAAATCCATGCTTTTGGGGGAAAAAAGAGTGATTTTACAATCTGGCAGTCAAACAGCTACTCTATTCCAGTGGCCACAAACCAGATTTTGATATTCTCTGCCAGACTGATGCCTCTTGTTACAGCGTGGTCTACAATGAGGTGCAAACGATTGCAAGGCACTGGTGCTGGAAGTAACAGCATGTCAACTCCCTTCTTGAAATAACTTTCAGGCCCTGTGTTTCTGTACTAAGCTGCACTCAAAACATGAGCGAAAGCAACCGTATGCTTGTTCTTCTGGATGAGGTAAAAGAAGTAGAGACTTCAGTCTGGAAGCCTGACTGTCCTTCACTGACTAATTCAGCATTCTGCTTTCCATTTTGCAAGCACTGGGTAATAACAGCAGTCAGATAGCTTGACCTGATCGCAGAATACAACTAAATCAGGCATATCAACAGACCCTTCTTGACATTTTCTAGATTTAGGCTCTGCTGCATCTCCAGCGTGTGCAAGTGAAAGGCCTTGAAGCCTGAGTTTATAATTCCCCTTAAAAAAGCCAACCAATCATTAAATCATCAGAATGGCCAGGGTTGGAAGGGACCTCTGGAGATCATCTAGTCCAACCCTCTGCCAGAGCAGGGTCACCCAGAGCAGGTGGCACAGGAACGCCTCCAGGCGGGTTTGGAATGTCTCCAGAGACGGAGACTCCACCACCTCTCTGGGCAGCCTGTGCCAGGGCTCTGCCACCCTCAAAGGAAAGAAGTTCCTCCTCATGTTTAGGTGGAACTTCCTATGCTCAAGTTTGTGCCCGTTACCTCTTGTCCTGTCCCCGGGCACCACTGAAGAGAGCCTGGCCCCATCCTCCTGACACCCACCCTTTAAGTATTTCTAAGTGTTGATAAGATCCTCCCTCAGTCGTCTTTTTTCCAGACTGAAAAACTTAAAAAGAAACAAAACCTGGTCTTGTTTCTTAAATATGAAACATCAATATCATGATTTGGGTTTGCCATGCAGTTCAATGAGACAAAAACACAGAAAAAATCCCAACAAAAAACAACCCCAGAACAAAGTGCGAGAACAAAATCAAGTGAAAAAAAATCTTGCATTGGCTTTGTGTTCAGAAGTTTACCCGTATCTGTATTTAATGCAATAGAAAATGCAGTTGGACAGAAAAAACCTTGGAAATAAATCTGTCTTGGAAATAACAGTAATAATTTAATGCTTTACAGTATGACTATTTCAATTTCTCAGAAAAGAGCACCTCTTTGTTGTATGTATGTAAGCAGTTGTACTTACCCAAGAGGTTAATAATCCCTTCGTTATATGCAGCAAACAGTCTAATGGCATCTTTGAAGAGGAGCATGAAGGCAGCATTAATTACACCATTTGTAAGTTCATTGCTATTGACCTAGGAAGAGCAGAAATAAGTTAATTTAACTGAATTGATCCCTTATTGAAAAACTTCTAGTTGAACTCCGGGTACTCTATCCCAAGGCACGCTTTCCCATCATCTCACTGGCTACTAGCGGAAAGTGGCAGCACAGCAAATCAACACAGATCTCTCAGCACGGAATTAAATCAAATCATTTTGGCAGACATTTTTTGTTAACTGATGTCAATGTTAACAAACGTAACTAAAAGACAGAGGGCAGAAATAACCACTTAAATGAACAAATAATTCTTAGATAAGGTAGACAATAAACAACACTAACTTAGCACAAAGCATTCTCCCCAGTGAGCACCTTCTTTCTTTTATCTGGTTTCTTAGGACTGTATCAATGACCAAAATGATTTGTACTCTAAGCTGTGAGGATAACATGGACACAAGAGGATGAACATGGAACTAAGTTTAAGATCTTGCCCTATTTTACAAGTCTGGGCAGGTTTGTACAAAGTCAATAGCACTTTAGACGGGTACATGCTGCTACACTTACATTGAAGTCAAGAAGTGCATCCATCTGATTTTGTATAATTGGTACAGTTTTTAGGAGTTTTTCTGTGCTCATTGTTCTCATCACTCCATCAGCCCTGTTGTGCAAAACAAAAGAAAATCCTTCACCTGAATTTTGAAGGCAATTTTTAGTGAGAAACAGAACATAGCAAAGTAAAAGAGGTCATCAGAAAACATTTCAGTCATGGCCATTCAAAGCAGGCATTTCCATGTTTAGGAATGATCTCTAGCCAATACAACTGTAATAACTGCAATGCACAAAAGTAACAACTTTTATACGGCCAAAAGATGACTCCAAGATCAATTTTTATTCAGAGGAAGTGAAACTGATAGTGCTCAGAGACACAGCAGAGCTACAACGCATCAGGTCATCAAAAGAAAAATGCTCTGAAGGTTATTTCTGAAGCAAAATTGTTTACTGTTTTGTGTCAGATTGCGTGATTTTCTTTTCAACTGAAAGCAGTAAGAAAGAATAAACAAGTGTGGCAATACATTTTTCAAGCTTTTTCAGACGGATTATAGAGGCTACATGACACTTCCTTTTAATGGCTGACTACCAACATTTGGTTATTATTTGTTCAGATTAAAGGGACAAATTATTCAAGAAAAGCAACAACTGAGGAAGAGATTAAGTCACCTGAGCAACAAGGAACAACTGCTTTCTGTGTGATAAATCAGGCAGCCTTACAGTCCCTCAGCGCACACAGCAAACCAAACGTTTCCTGCAAGGGCAAATCTCTCAGTGCATCTGCAGAGAGAAGGCTGTGGCTGTTCTCCAGGCTGGAAACCCACGGGGAACACGCTGCTCCCAGCTTTCTACTCCTGCTCTGGACTCCCTCCTTCCAGCAACTGCACCAAACCTAACGCGGCAGGGCACGGCTCCCAGCCCCTGAGAAAAACCGAGGGGTGGAAAAGGGAGATTGCTGCCACCCAGAACAGTTATTCCTGCTGGCTCACGGATGCTGTGGGCTAAAGAATTCCCCTCGTTTGGCCTAAAACACCTGATTACAAAGCAACTGTGTGACACCCTAGTGCATCTGCAGCCACCTGACCATGCACGTACCCTGTAGGTGGAAAAGGCCGAGTGCTTTCTGTTGTTGGGACTCCAGCCATCTCTAAAGGCAGAAACAGTGACAGGAGCCCCAAAGCTGCCCTTTTACATCACCACCACATTTGAAAACAAAGTTGGCTGTACAGTATTAGCAAAGAGGCATAAGGGATCTGGACAGTCTTCTCAGGCCAACTGAGATGGCTTTTTAACACTAATGCAAGGCATCGTTAGGCAGCCCATTACTGCAGTTAACTCATTCATCGGTTTCAGGTTGAGATTTTTATGGGTTCGTTAACAATTAACTTTTAAGCATCAAGGTAAATTATCCTGTGTATGGATGGTAAAGGATGCCCAAATGTAAAACTAAAATTGTTTTTAAACTTTAAAAACCACTGCATACAGAGGAAGTGAACAAAGATGGAAAGACTTTCAACCATGACCTGTACATCCTCTCCCACCTTCCCAATAGAGGAGATCTCCAGATTAATTCCATCATTAACTATAACGTGCAATTTACCCAATGACTGGTGCTCTGCTCTGTGTTATTTTACATGTAAACAGGTACCTAATCTCAAACAACCAATCTCTCTCAAAGGAGTTCACTTTCCAGGAAAAATTTTAATTCCTGTAGACAAACTCAGAACAGCACCTACTACGATGTTCCATTACAAGTATGAACTGCACTACCTTTATGAAGGTAGTAAGCTTCATCAGACATTTTGGGACATGAACAGAGAAACACCAGGGAGGACTGCAAGGTGTTTCACGAAACACCTGTCACTTAAACATTCCAGAGCTAGAAACACAAGCAAATTGTATAGTCCCATATACTACATGCAAGACAAAGGAACTTTGTGATGTATCATGGAAGATTTGTCCAAACTTCTACTTTTTTTGATATTTACTTTGGTGTTTCATTTCTTTAAACATTAACAGTTTAATACAAAGAAGCAAAATTACAACAACCGAAGCAAAACGATTTTGCAATATACGTTAACTGTTGAGCCTTTGCGCGTCGCAGGAGATACTCAACTGAGAAAAGCAGACACTGCTGTCTGTAGAAAGCTGGAGCCAACATTGGTATTTTCCACTTGAATTACAGGACATAAGACAAAACCTCAAGATAAGCAAAACAAAAATACAGTCCTTACCCTCTTTTTACTTTTGTGAAGTCAAAAGCCACTTGTCTATAGGAAACCGCCTTTTCATTCAGATATCTACTATACCGTCTGATAAACGTTGACATGTCATAGCCTAAAAAACAAGTTTCAGAAGCTTATTACTTACCTAGTCAGTTAAAGAACAAGAACCTTACTCTAAATAAAGTGCAAGATACTAACACAAGACAGCTTCAGTATATTTTTGCCTGATTTTGTATAGTTAATCTGTGTTATGAAGAACTACGTACGTCATTGCATTCACCATGTAAATCAAACAGGCAACACCAAATATCTAGAAGACCTAAATTACACAGAAGTTTACATTTCACTTCCTAAGGGAATTACTTCCACAAGCAAACCAAAGTATTTTTACGCAATTTCTCTCATATTATGATTACTACCAAAAAAATTACACGGAGCATTCTTGAAGATGTTTGCATCAACTCCACAACACACACTCTAATTTACAACTGAATAGGAAAAAAGAAAAAAAAAAGCGTTGAAGGAAACATTAAGACACAACAGAAATTTTTTTATGTTAAATCAGTGATGACAGGAAATATTTTGACAACTGTCAGTCTAAGGATACAGGCCAAGAAAAAGATCTGTCTGTAATCAATACTGAGACCATGGAAGTTAAGACTCAATAAAATGAGGCAATTTGGTAGACCCTTGGTTATCACTGAGAAGGTTTCTGTGCCCAGGCAACCACTCTGTGTGCCTGTTTTAGTACCCTTGTGGCACAAATTAGAAGCAGCTATATAAAAATTAATGCAGAAAGTAAGAAACCACCTCAGGAGGAAAAAAAAAAAGACAACAGCGACATGTATGATCAGAACTGCACTCCCAACTGGAGCATAACAGTTGGGAAGGGTATTTCAGTTGAAAAGTCTGAACCAGAGAGAAATTTATTTTCCCATAGGATTAGTCTCAAGGATGGATGGAACGGTCTTCAGACAATTTCCCAAAAAGTTAATTTAATTTTTTATTTTTAGACACAGTTCTTGTCTCACTGACATGATATATCCGATGTATATATGATGCGTTGTTTTGAAGTTTAATGTAGTAGTCAAAATATACCTCTCCAAATGGAGAAATCTTTTCAGAAATATGAGGAATACTAAAGTCAGGTCTGCTTAGCTACGAAAGTTAGAAGCATTTCTAAGTAAGCCTGTCCTAAAAGATGCCACAAATTCCTCCAGCTTCTGCCACGCCACAACAGCATTTTAAACTAAGAAATGCGGTCTAGGGTAAAACAGACAGAAAAATTCCTTCTTAAATTACACTGTCCATTAGAGTTACCAAGTTGTATTTAATGTCCCCCAGCACACTACTAACTTTTAATGAAAAAAAAACCCTTACCTTGCAATCCACTTTTGTCTAGGAAATTGCTCAAATTAAACAACGTGTTTCTGGACGCCAGATACTGGATAAAACGCTAGATGAAAGGGAAAAATTGAATGCTTTTACTATATTACCAATAAGCTGGAAGTGAGGTAACACTACTAGAAACCCTCCAACTTATGCAATTCAGCTTTTGTTCTTTAAGATCGATTTCAAATCCGGAAACTATTACAAAAACTCAGATAAATTTTCAAAACTCAGATAAATTTTCAAATGAAGCTATTTGGTTTTTATGTAAGAATCTGTGAACAAATCAGCCATGCAGATATTACACGATGGCCTCTGACTGAAAGACTTTGTTTCTTTTAAAACTATGGAACTGGAAACTTCTGAAAAAATCCCCCCAAATACGTTCTCATTTTACACACTCACAATTGTTTCACCAACTTCAATTTTATAACACTTGATTTCACTTTACCAATTAGCCAAGGCATCTTTGCTCAGCATACAATTGTAATGGTACTTAGCTTAAATATGAAAATAAGGTGATATAAAGGTTAGTTTGCTCATAAATCACACGTTAAATAAACACAAGAGTCCATATAAAACACTATCACGCTCAGTGCATTTCACTAGTTACACCAGAATTCCATATTATGTTTCACAAAACGAATTATACTATTTTCACCTTGTAAAGACACATTTCAGATCACTGGCATCACACCTTAATTTAGTAGGAAAAATAATTGAGCCATTGTATCGAGAGCTGCTACAAAAATAAACCAACCATTCGCTTGCAATAACATTTTGACAGAGGAACAAATAGTTCTGATTAGCGTAACGTACTACTGAATTATTTTCATTAGCATAAATACACAGGTTACACAGTAAAAGAATGGAGAAGAGTAAAGGCACCCAGTACTTAGCTATAAATTGATTAAGCAAAAGCTGGAGGACTAAACACTTTTCAGGGGTTTTTTTTGCAAAGGAATTTACAGATTCTCTATAAATTTTGAGACATTTTCATGAGCACTTGATTCCCATGCTCACTGTTCAAGAAGTATTTCTAGCTGTGAAAAGTTTCGTCTTGAACAGCAATCTTACCCTCGTCACTTCTGTAACACATTTGGCAAGTAAAATTTGTTTGGCAGTTTTATTCTTAAAATGGAAAGTATTTCAGACAGTGGTCCCATGAAATACCTTTAATTCCTATGAAGTGTATTGGTATCGGTTTAAAACGCGTATGACTGAGAAAGCGCAAGCACAGCAAAAGTGTATAGACCTTATTTTGGAAAGCGTCAAGTTATCCCAGTGACAAGGCTTAAAGTCAACATGAGAAGTTTGCCCTCTTGTGGCTTACTTCGCTTCAAGGAATAGATTTTCACGCAGACCAGAAATACTCTGCAGGTAACCCGCAAGAGAAACCAGTGTACATATATTAAAAAAACCCAAACACACACAAAAAAACCCAAAAACACAACTACAAACAGCCACCACACAGAAAAAAACTCCCCACAACTTAACCCCCTGCCTCAACCCAGACACTCAGCCAGAGGAAGCAGTTACACAACTCTGAATGCAACCCGAAATGAAAAATTTTGGTCCTCTCTACAAAGTTATACTTGCAATTTTCTGAAGCTATCCCTCTTAATTCCAAAATTCATATAGCTTACATTACACTGACTGCGGTAATAAGGAATGTTTACAATCACTTTCTAAGAAAGCCTTGGAAGTATAGTTTTGGGGTTTTAAATGCCGAAAGTTCAAGCCGCTGCTATGCTTGGTTTAGTATTCCCAAAAATAAGGCCCCACAGGAATTCAAGTTGTGGAACAAAACAAGCTTATTCCTTTTTGTGTAAATTGAGGTTTTGTTTGTTTAATTGTTCTACAGTGTTCGGTGTTACGTAGATGCTCACACTCAGAGCCAGCTCACGGGAGTATACTTGTCTTAAAAGATTAGGGAGTGATGGGGGAAACCAGTTCAGAATCGAGTTACGTGGCAGAAGAGACCACGTGGATTAGCTTGAGCATGAACCTAAAACTGCTTCCACTTTCAGCCTTCAGAATCCCATTCAAGATAATTTCTGTTGGTGGTGTTTGGTTGATTTTTTTATTGTTAGAATAACACCACGAGAAAGAGGTACCTGCAGCATTCAGGACAGTTACTTCTGATTCTAGAATTACAAACTTTAAAGTAGAAACAAACTAAGTAGAAAAACACATAAAGAGTTCTGTGTTCACGCAGAGTTAGACACAAAAAAGTACAAATAAAGATTTTGTTACAAAGATAATTAGTGGAAGCATTTAGCTGACACTTAGGGGAATGAAGTGCTATAACTGTTCTCAGACATATCATTTTTTGTATTACCTCGTTTCCATACACCATTAGATGATGGGTTGTGATGAGAGATTTGAAGACCACTACCCAGCTACTGTTGGTCGTTCTTTCAAACAAACTGTCCGCCAGCTGTGGGATGTTCACATTCATCTCATTTGTGCACTGGATTAAATCTGCAATACAGAAATTTTTGTTGTTATTATTATGAGTTCCAAGAAGGAAGATCAAGAACATAAAAAAACCCATCAGTACACTCATTTTACATAGCAGTATTTTCTATGAAAAATATTTTTCAAGTAAAATAATTACTTTCTTGAAAAGAACCATGGCACGGGTCTACCAGAACCCCGTAACACAAACTCCACTCTGCTCACTGCCGAGATTCCAGGTCCTCAATTGCTTTTGCAGTAGCCTTAGAAGATCCTGGAATAGAAGTACCATAATGACTTACACTATCTCTGACTAACTCAACCCAGCTTTCAAACATCTAAAGCATTAAATAGCAAAATAATTCTTACATCATGCTACCATTTAATGAAGTTTTACTGGAAGATTATGACTAGAATTAACTGTAACCTCAGATTTCTGGCCTCTTAATAGACCAGTAAGCCCTTCTAGACATTGGTTCAATGTGAGTAATAAAAGATTCAAATACTGCTTAGTCTTGATACAAGGCAATCAACACCTCCAAAGGGGCAGAGGAAATGTTAAGTGAAAAAATGAGCCTCTAGCTACAACGCCAGAAGTTGACAGATTAATTTAGTTAAAACAAAGTGGGCTGGTAACTGAAAAGATGGTTAGGAGCACAGCAAAACCCGAGGTTGGCTAGCTAACTCAACACTATCCAATTCTTGTTCCACCTGGACTTCTAGTAGACAAGATCTAGAGATTCTTCAAACAGCTGTTTAAAAAGCTACCTTGTCCATCTTTCTTCCAGATTTGCTACCGTCACAACTGTATAACCACGAGGAGCCATGCTTGACTTAAGATCATGATGCTACAGTGACAAATACAACAGGAGCAACTATATCAGCCTCCAAATGTGATATAACACAGCTTGCTAGCACTTAATATGAAGCTTAAGTTAATGCAACATAGTACTGATGACACTTTACTACCACTACCACCCTGAAAATAAAACAGTAGTTTTCAGTCAAACTGCCAGCCCTGCCGAAAGCCATAGCTCCGTAAGGACCAAGACTCAGGTAAGCCCTATGTCTGCCTGTCTATGGGCGACTAAGGCTAACTGGAAACGTCCGTTTAATCTGAAGGCAAACGTTTAACCTTTGAAAACAGTTTTATATCCTGCTATGAACAACCATTCATCACAAAGGACTCCTGAAAGACAGGACCCTCCTTCAGCCAGAGAAGCAGGTAAACAGAGCTACCACAAACTCAGAACCAGAATGGTCAGAACAGAAAAAGCTGCTATTTATAAGTTTAAGTATTAAAGGAAGCAAGCAGGAAATGATTTCCACATTCAAAACGTAATGAGATGGAGAGATTAGCCATTCCTTTATCTACAAGTAAAACTGTGATGACTACAGGCAGTCATGACCTCATTTTTAAGTCATGGTTATCCATTATTGGAGGATGATTTGGGGCTGTTAAGACAATGGTAGGATATTACTCAGCAAGAGATGTGCTCTGAACTGGATCATTAAAACCAAGCCCTGCAGCTTCTTGATCTTCAGGTCTTCCCATCTAAGCAATAACACTCGCAGTTTTGTGCGAGGCTATCTGGCAGGAGCACACATTAAATACAAAGGTATATGCATCACTGGATGTCAGGTCATCCGTTTTGGCATAAGATGTGCAAGCGCTATTAGCAAGTGAGAAATTCGATTCTTAAATGCAAGATTTGCCAACTAGTCAAGAGTAACAAAGAAATAAGTGCCACTTGAAAACCCACTATCTAAAAATCACTAAAAAAGTTATATCCACTCTAGATGGTATTTTGTGCTGGAAGAAATGTTTTCTGAAACGCCATTGGACTTTCAAATCATGTTTTGGTATCTGTTGCAGTGTGTAAAAGAAAACAGGCTCTGTAACCCAGCAGAAAATCATCCCTCACAGAACTGATGAGTGGTTATGTGAAAAGCATATGAATGAAGTTGGGGGGTGGGGGAGAGAGGGCAGGCACATCAGGAAGGAGAACCAGTAGCCAACTGGGAGAGAACATAAGCAAGAACAGAAGTACGCAGGGCAGTCTAGCCTTGAAGGGGAGGAAGCAAACTGGCAAATGCAAACAAGGGAAAGCATCACTGCAATACCACAGTTACTACAGACTGCGTTGAGCAAAACATGAAGTTTCTTTCTCTACCAAATGCAGGTTGAACACCACAGATGCTTAATAATCTGGTACGTCCCGATAGCCCAAAGTGCATCATACACATTTCAGAAAAGCTACATCTGTCTAAAAGCTTCTTTGAAAGTATTCGCATGAGCAATGCTAATTTAAGTAAAAAAATATTTGTACAGTTAAACCCAAACGAGTTCAGCAATTTTTGTGCTAACCATAGCGTAAGCAGCATAGTACTGACACAGCAGAAGAGAAGACAGCACCCTGCATCCCACACGGCCTGTTCGAGACGACTGTCACACACCGTCGTCTTACTTATTTATCCTATTCCCACAGACACCCTTCATTAAGGGAGAGGAACAAATATATAATTATTTTCACATCCTACACCTTACACAACTCGTCTCCCACCCACCTATGAAAATACTAGCTATATATTTTGAAACGTGCCCAAAGCAACATATCTCAAGACTGCTAGTTACGGGGTGTGGTATGAGCAATACAGCAGGCAGGTATATAACCAAAGGGCAAGGCACTAAGGGGAATAGCTTTAACCTTAGAAAAGAACAAAAAAAGATATAAACAAACAAAAATATCAAGCAAACTAAAAAGGATAACCCTTGGTGAAACTGTGATGGCTGCTTCATCTTTGAACTTCTTGCCATAGGAGAGCAGGAGAAGGACTGAATACCTAACCCCGCCGATACTACAGAAATGGAAGTCACACTCTCTGCTGACCTTCTGCATTAATGCCCACACCACCTCTCCTGGGGGGTACAAACCACCTTCCCAACTCTAAAAGCTGCTGCAGCTTCCATAGCATAAGACACACAGCATAAAGATATCAAATAATAAATGTTGATCGTTGTTTCAAAGAAGGCAGCAATTAGGAACGAGAATTTTAAGTTAAGCTGGCAGCTGGCTGGGAGAGTTGTATGAGGGAAGCTCAGAGAGGAATGAATGCAGAGATACATCCACGGATGTAGCTGGAGACATCCCAGAGAAAGGCCACCAGGATGGCCAGGGCTTAGAGCACGTGATGCACAAGAAGCAGTTGGGTTTATTCCATCTGCAGAACAGAAGGGTAAAGGCAGGGAAGGGGAATATAAACACTGTCTTCACAGTCAGATGATTCTTAGAAGTTCACAGCAAAAGGACGAGAGGCAGCAGACGTGCTGCAACACGGGAAATTCTTATCAGATGAAGACATTAAAAAAATTCACAATGAAAGTGGTCAGGCACCAGAGCCCGTAAGCAACAAGATCTTTTAAAGTTTGACATGGTTTAAGCAGGAGGTAGATTAGAGGACTTTCCGAGGTCCCTTCCAACCTAAAGTAATCTACAATTTTATGTTCTGCCTATGGAAAGAGAATGAGAAAACGGAGACAGATGAAACCAGAGAATTGACTTACAAAGTAAGTTAAAGTCAAAACAGTAGTCCAACAGGAGTACCTTTCTAAATATTTCAAAACCTTAGACCTATTTGAGTGATCGATAAGACTTATGTTTTGAAGAACTCTATTTACCTACCTACGCTAAACCATACACCGAATTTCAGCAGAGATGTCAAAACCAGATTTTCCTAGAAAACAGTTCTTGTTTATTTTTAAGTAGAAGAAACTACACCATATTTTTGTTATAAGTTAAAATTTTTACCGCTAAATGACCTTCACTTAACTCAGGTCTGTCAGGGTTTGTGGCTTTTTTCCAAAGCAAAGGGTTTGCAAGGAAATATAACAAAGGTCTGGCCTACAGATATTTCAGTAACATTGAAGATTTGCGATTGCACCTGTACAAAGGCATTCTGTTGCCTAATCCTGCTGAAGTTAACCACTATGAAATGTGCAATAAAATACCGTGTAGTACTCTGGCTCAGAAAAATAATATATTTGCACTCCCAACCAAGATATGTACAGTCTTTACAACTGCTCAGGCTTCATTACAGGAAAGAACCAAATGATTTGTTGCTTTACACAACTGATAGTTATTAGGTGAGAGAAGTATAAAGGCAAGCAATGCAGCAAGACTGAAGATTCATAACCAAGAAACAAGAAGCAATCACGTACACAAACCAGCTACTACAAGGCCAAGATGCTGATTTGAAGTACAGCTTCTACTCCACGCTAGGCGTGTCGACAGGGATTAGCCAACCCATGGTACGTGATCATACGATTCTTGAGCCACGGCACACAGGAGGCGGCCAGGCCAGACAGTAACACGCCAAAGGCATCTGCCACGAGTCATCCTAGAGAATGCGTGGGCTTTCAACAGGTGCCCATGACCCAACTCCTTGAGCAGAACCTCATTCTGCACTAAGCAGCCTCCTAAGACAAAGCTACGAAAAAGCAGTTTACTTCCCCACAAAAAGAACCATGAGAACACATTTTTATTAATTTCTTTCCAGAATCTCACCCATATTAATTTGCAGTAAGAGTATAAAAATTTGGCTTGAAAATAGGGTTTGCTAACTCAGACTCTATCGTTTGCAGTAAGTTGACTAGTAAACTGAACATAATCCAGAATGATGTATTTCATGTACTGATTACTTCCAATGGTTTAGCTATATCTCTCACTTTGAGCAACGTTTCTATTCATAAATATCAACCTGAAAATATTTACAAGAACCAGATCTTTCAAGGCCAGAAATTGTGCCTCACATCTGTAGTTACTCCAAAATAGGTCAAGCAACTGTGACAGATTCCCATCTTGCTAACTGTTGCTTTTTCATCTATTATACCAAAGATGCTATCTATAAGTGAACGCATAATTGGTTATCGTCTCCCACATGCTAACAGGTGGTTTTGTTTGTTTTTTATAATGCAAGAGACAGCGTCCATCCAGTAAGCAAGTAACTGAAATACTGATCATTCAACATTAGTAGGCACACATAGTGTGAAGAGTTAAACACACTATATTCTTCACTAAAAAAACCATCAAAATCGTAAAGCTTGAAAGTGCTGAACTGCTTTGCCCAGGAAGTCACCTGCCCATTTGCAACATCTCATCGAATCTGGGTTCATGTTTGCAAAAACTAAAACACATAAGGTGATTCTGGTGGAAGATACAGCAGCTGAGCTTGCCCAGGACAAATTGCTGCAAAATAAGGGGGTTTTTTTAAACACTTAAGTGGAAATTACTTGGGAACAGAAATTATTCTAGACAACATACTGCCTTCCTAAGTTGGGAAGCTAGAGTAGAATGAGCCACCCATGGAACAGCAGCTCCAAGTGACAGTTGCAATGAAGGAGCTCACTGCCCCAGTGCTGATGAAAACAGTGAAGCAAAAAAAAAAAAAAAAAGGTAATACATAGTTCTTCCAGACTGGCTAAATTTGGTCTAAAACAGGATCAAAAAAAAAAAAATCTTTAGAGTAAGAGCACTCTGCTCTTTGCTCACACATGTATATGGATATTGCAGTTTTACGAAGTTGACTGGAAAATGACGAGGAAGCAAATACTACAATCCTGGGAAGCAGCTCATATACAATATTTAGACCAACTACAACAAGAAAGTAAAATAAGTCACAGGTCCTGCCAGAAACTCAAGAAGTTTGCGTTGTAAGGATTATCCCAATTTTATTTTTTTTTAAAGAGATATTAAAAAAAAAAAAAAAAAGAGCTCCAAAAGACATGCAGATCAGTTTAAAGGACCCACTTTTCACACTGAAGCTATCCAATGCACAAGAGGCTTTGCTTGGATGGCATCTTTCCTCTTGCTCTCTGCTAGAGATACTACTGTTACAAAAACTTAGCGTCCCCCAAAACAGCTTCCGGCACGAGTCAGGTCTAGATTTGACATCCACCCATGGTCCCAGAAATTGGTGTCACAAATGCAGCACTGCACCTTAGTGCAAAATTCAATATGGAAATGGCTATCTGAACAACAAAAGGGGCAAAATTTGCCTTAATGTATATCTTAACTTCAGAAACTAACATGAGAAGTCCAAGGCACGACTAAAGACAGGCATGCATACCTTCACCACGTTAAATTTTTTATTTCTCCCAAGCCAACATAAAATCAACATACAAAAGAGACTATGGTTGATTAATCAAGTAAACTACAAGTTAACAGCCTGAGCTGATATATTCAGAATAGGGACATACTTAGCTCCAGGTTCAACAGGAGCCTCCAATTTATTCTACAATCTTCCACAAAAACACATTTACACAGCAATGCCCAATAACAAGTCCGATATATTACTATTTATTTATTTAAGATTATTAAAGTACCACCCTATTAAATTAAGCAAATAGCTAATTCCTTCGTACCATTACCTTTGGGTAGATGTGCACGTTGCGTATCTCTGCCTACTATAAGGTATGGTCAAAGCTTAAAGCTCATTCTAAATAAACTGCGCACTTTTCAAATAATACATGCTGGTTTATTTCAGATAAACTCAACGCCCAGACAAGAAAAATACTATGATAAAAGATATATAGATACATATAAAAATAAAAGTCACACACAAATTAAAACTTTCTTGAAGAATTCTTAATACCCTATTCTTGCAGAACAGTCAGAATCTGAATACTCTAAAACTACCAAGTTCGGCATGCCAGGAGGAGCAAAGTTACCCAATAAACTCTATGAAGTTGTCAGGAAGCTCTTATTTGTCTTAAGACTTCATCTTTTCTTAACAGGATGAAAGCCAAAAACTATTATGAGACTTTAAATACATATTGATGGATCCAAACTATAAGTATACATCTGATCAAGTTTACCTAATTGATAAATTTATAACAGAAGCCAAAACACACAGCAAAGCCATTTCTTTTTTAAATATAAAAGGAAATACAAAAAACTTTTCTTGAATGAGTTGAGTAATTATTCTCATGAAATTACATCCACACAGCGGAATTCAATAGAACACAACCCATTTAGCATATGGATTAGCTTTCAAACTGAAGAGGTAATGCGCTAGTGACTGTCACTCCACTTGCACGAGGAACACTTGCGGCTGATCACTAATGGTGGAATACGGGACAGTGTCTACACTTAAGACAATTCTACTCAAGAGCGTGCGTTTGCGGATGAGCAATTCCCCTTTCACCGAAGGCCACACAAAATGACTTTAATAAAGTGCTTGAGCTAAAGATTTAAAAGGCTATTTATACAGGATTATTTTTTTCCTCCTCTAGGGGAGCAGTTTCTTTACAAGATATAACATTCAAAGCTGAAACACTTTCATTTTATCACACTTTTGAAAATCACATACAGTGGGGAACATTTTGGTGTCTCCGCTTAAGAGATACAGGTATCCGCTCTGCTAAGACTCAAGTACAACTCCCTTCTCTAGCTGTCTACATTTCCATTCATATCATAACTCCCAAATTATACCACTTACCAACTATGTTAGGGTCTCAATTTTCTTATGTTAATACTTCTTGCTCTACACAAATATTTGATCACTGGAGTAGAGCAGTAAGCGTGAAGTGTTCCCTCAATTTGGTCAGCAATTTAACTGAAATTCAAATGCTGAATATAAACATTTGTTACACAGTTCCAGAGGTAAGGTATTACCCAGGGGTGGATGAGAACATCAGAGACACGGCTGTTTCCCACATAACGACATGCAGCGTAGCAGCAGCTAACGCTGGCAGCTTTCGTTAAGGATTAGGTGACAAATTTCAAAGATCAGAAGTCAGCAAATTCAAGCCAAACTTGTTAACGATCCCAAGTGATGGGGTTTATACCAATAGGAAGTTTGCCACCAGACAAAAAATTCCCTCTTTCAATTTTGTGTTAGGAATAGTTACAGCAGGCACTAGTGGTAGTGTAAAGTTTAATTTACTATTTCTAAAGATATTTTATGGGTTCAGGATGAACTTCTCCCCCACTGCCCCAGCACAGCTAACATGATCTATGTACCCATGTTGATTTTAAATAGTCCCATCACAGGTTCTGGCAAGGCACGCACGTGGGCCACGTCTTTCCTTTCCTGTAGCAGAGGAAAACTGTTATGCAATAGGTCAAATAGGTGTTATTGACAAAAAAAACCCCAACCAACCAAACAGCCACTCTGGTTAAGGTAACGGAACATTTGACAGAGAATCTCAAATGATGCAGAAACTGAATTTAGGCACACATTCCAGCAGCTGCAAAGTTTTCCATGGTCAGTTTTTATTCTGTCATTTGCTGAACTAAAAATTTCATTGTGGCCTGGGCGGTTCGCATGAAGTTTAACATGAAAGATTAGAATTACCTAATCTCTCTATCATAGATTTTTTTTTCTAGTTGCACTGTTTTCTTCAAATGTCCGTAACAGATCATCGTCCTACCCTGAACAGAAGGCAAGTCAAGACAGCCCCTTGTTTTCATGTGTCCAATATAAAGTACAAGGAAAAGAGCTTTTCAACTTGCTGCTGCTGACAAATATTTTGGATTACAGTGCAGGGGGGCTTCCCCGCACTCACCTTGACAAACTGATTATGAAGATAAGAGATCTCTGGAGGATCTGGCTGTGCCTTGAAAAAATTTTGACACTTATAAAGACCACAAGAAAAAAGAAATACTAGAATAAGAACAAAATACAGAGGTTGTCTGTAAAATCTATTATTAAAATCTGCTTCTACAGATTAACAGTTCTGATGACTGTGAACCCTGACACACTCAAATCTGATTATACATATTCCAACTGACGTTCTAAACCCAGATAACTTAGTGCATACACTAAGTTAAATTTCTAAATAATTTCCCACCTCTTCCATAGGCGTCTTACTTAGGTGTCCTTATTTAAATATGGAAAATAGGATTAGAAAGTTCCTGGATGTAAATAAATAAATTTTCACTAGAGAACCAAACAACCTGTCTAAAACCAATAATCAAAAGTAGTTCTGAACATGAATTCAAGCACGCAAAATCGACTTCTTCCTCAGAGATACATTTGGTAACTGCAAACGAAGCCTGTGCCAAAACAAAGAAACCCCAAATGGCACAGTTAAGTGATCAAGCTAGAAAAAGAAAGTGATGTTACATTTCTGTCTGAGCCAAACGACATTTAATCTGACGAAAGAATATCTTAACCAGCATGTATCTGAAAACTGAGTGATACTTCCGTGTTTTCACAAGTACCAGAAAATACCTACATTTGCAGTTTAAAACAAAATATGCCATAAGCAATATTTGTCCTAAATTTAGTTTTGTTTCTCTTCTGAATAAACCCATTTGTACCCAACTGCTTTCCTAGGAGGAGTTTCTGTACTGGACTTCCCAATGGCTTCACTTAAGTGGCCTCGAGGAGGGGACAAGGAAACCTGGATACTGAACAATAAGAATTCCAATTGAAAATTCTTCCTCTGCATATAACTTTATTCTAAGAGCTAGATACACTGATTCAGGAACTAATTTATGGAAGAGTTAAAGAAATCTGAGAAGACGCACTCTGTTCAGGGTTTTCCATGTTTAAAAAGGAATGTGATTTAATCTTATTTATATTAGATGAGCGGGATAAAAAAGGCAGATTTAATATGATGTAGAATAACTTGTTGTACAGCCAACAATTTATATTTTTGTTTCATCAAGTTGCATCTTGTCTTTTTCTTCCAATTCAAATAAGACTATCATGTTCTTGTTCTTACCTAAAACTGCAATTTCTAATTGCAGCTCTTACAAACTACTTTAAATCTCTATCGGTAACCCTGTGAACTCAGCATTATTGCCTCGGGTATCGCTAACTGTCTAGGTTTACTGTTACGACTAACCTTTACTTCTTATGGTTGAGAACTGTAAAAAATTATTAAGATACTTCCTGTGAGAAATAAGAGTAAAAACGGGTTCAGCTGGACAACTGCTTCAATGAAGACTTCTCTGAGTAACATTAGGATTGTCTACCAAAACTCATCAGCAAACAAAGCATCAACAAATGAAACAGTAGAAAGAGATAAAAATAAGGGGCAGCACAACCCAAAACCCAATAAGTAAAATAACCTGACAAAATGACAAACCAGATTTTTTTTATTATTTTTTATTTATTTTTCATCTTACTTCCCACATACAGGTAGGTGCCAAATTACCATTTTGACCCACCATTCATAATGATTATTCAAAGTTCTCCACAGTTACAAATACTGGGGAAATGACAAGTCCGGCTAAGCTACCTTTACAGACTCAATTTTTCAAGACATAGTAGAATGTTGCTTCCCAAATCCTTTCTTATCTTTAAGCTTGCTGAGTACCCTCATCCTACTTTAAAGGTTAACATTAAAATACTGCTAAATTTTGCCTCAACAGCTGCAGCCACAAATTGTAAATACAATACTCTAATTTCAGCTACGTTTTGTCTCACTAATCCAGAAACAGTTACAGGCACAATTACACAAGCGTAAGCGTACCATGATGGCACATAAACAAGTTAGAGAAGTTTAGAAACTGAATATACCAACACCACAATCCTTCCTCTTATCTGCTCATTTAATCAGATACATTTCTCCTTGGAAAAAATGACAATTTAAAACTGTTTCGTTCATCCTGCAAACATCATCACGTTATGCTTCCAGACAAGAGAAGTTGTGGTATTCTGTTAAACTCAATTTGAGAAAATAACCTGAATTGCTGGATCATCGTAGTAGAATAAACAAGTTATACGTACTTAGGATCACATAGTTATAAAATAATTTATGATGTCCAGAAGCTCTGGAGGTCATCTCCTCTAATCCCACATCTGAAACAGGTCCATTTAGACCCACTAGGTTTGCTAAATTCCACTCAGCTCCTGCAGAGTCTTGACTACACTTATAGGTTGTTGGAGCCTGGATCCCTCTGAGGAATGAGCTCTCAAAGACACCTGCCTGTGGAACTGGTATCAGTGACAACTAGTTTTGTTCAGTTTTATGGCTGCTCTTCTCCCTTTTTATATAAGGTAAAGGCTATCAAGCACACAACTGAACAGGCTTGGAGCTAACAGATCTGGCTGATGTGGCTACTGCTACAAGCTAACTCATGCCTTCAATCCCCCCATGTTTCTATTCTTCAAGTTGAATACAAACCATAGCTTAATTCATCTAGAACTTGATGCAAGTTTAACACATCACATGAGTTAGTTTTTCAGACCAACACAAATTCATAAGAACAGGTCAGGATGGTTATACGTACAATTAGACTAGGAGAACCATCAATGGGAAAACAAGAGTGTGCCTTAAATTACACTTTCCTTGTGAGTCCCTCAACTATTACCCTTTATATTATTTCAAACACCAGCTACTTTATCTTCAGAGCCCCTCATAACTTAGGTTCAGCCTATCTCAACCACTATCCAATCACAGAAATCAATAAAGTTTGGAACGGACCTCAGTTAACATGTAACTCCCCTGCTTCACCTTCGACGTAACTACCCATAGGGTATGTTTTCATGACAGCTGACACAAAACAGGGTGGTCCCATTCCTATCTCTACCTTCTAACAGCCACATACTTCCATTGCTTATGTTATGCCAGCACTGGTGTACTTCTCTCCAAATCATATTAATTTCTCAGAAAAGAAAAAAACATCCTAATTTGAGTGGTGGTGGGAAGATGGGGGACGACACACAGGGGGACACAACCCTGCATAGTTTTTTCGATAGTCCTGCAAGATAAAAACGGCTCACAGAAGACCAAAAATGGCAAAAGCCACTACAGAAGAGGAGATGACAACATGCAAAAGTAAGAAGAGGGAAAAGGAAAGCAGACAGGTCATCCCATTTCAGCAACAATGCGCGATTATACGCCACTGTCTAACTACAGTCATCCGCTGTTCTCCAAAGATGTCTGCTGTGGCCTTCACTGGTTACTCCACATCTCCATAATTCCAAGTTTCCTTAGACCTATCTTATATCCCAGAAGCCTGATGTTCTGGTGCAGATTAAAAAAAGGAACTACTTATCCTCCTCAGTGGAGACAGAATATCCGCCCTCTGCATAAAAGCCATCAGCACAATGGAAAAACATTATTCTCTATCTACTTTCTTAATAAAATACCTATTTTTCTTTCAATGTTTCCTAATTTTCCAGTCTTCTTTCTTCAGCTGGTCTCCTCTGGATTCTCTACAGTTTTACTAATTTTATTTTTTTTTTTTTTAAATATAGTACACCAAGCTGGATACTGAAGCTCTCCACCACCAAATATAATGGAAACAACTTTCTGTCTCATAATACATTCTTCTACAGACATAAAAGAAGGATGTCCATTTTCCCTGCAGCCTCACATTAGTGGTTCACAACAAAAATGAAACAACCCAAAGCCTCTTGTAGTACTCCTGCACTTTCAGATAATCCTTTATACTCAACTTTGACACCTTCCTTACCCATTTAGAACTTTGCACTTGAGAGCATTCACGGAGTACTACTCCAATTTATCAGCATAACTTTGCCTTCTAATCTTGGTCTGAAGAGCAGCTGCAAACATTCCCACTACCATACTACTCTCTGTTAACACGTGGTGTATTCCAACATATCGGCTAGTAATAAAAAGCATCATCAGAACCAGATACGGACATATTCTCCACTTTAAATAACCTCCAATTGGATGGCAAAGTGATGTAGGCAGCCTGTATTGAAGCAGATCTCCCATGCGCTACTTAGTTTAAGAGTCATGCAGGAAAAAATATGCCCAAACACATGCTTGTTACCTGCACCCATCAAGATCAGTTGTTGTTAACAGGAGAGAACTCTCTTTGTTAAAAACATTAATCAATATAAAAGCATCTAAAAGATATTAGTTATCTTTCTAAAGATTAATTTTCCAGGTCCTCTCTTCTCCCTACAATTCCTTTTAGTCTGCTGTTGTTCAGTATTCATATTTTCTTAGAGACAGACACCAAAATTTTACAAGATTATTTAAGCTAGAATCAGAAATTTCGTTTCAGAAGATGTTTACCAGGTCCTTACAATTTGAACTCAACTAACATAAATAAATGTTTCTCAGCATAGCCTTCTGGAGGAAGAAAAAAAAAAAGAAAAAAAAGCATTTAACTGTACTAAATACCTGGTCACAATTTTCTCTCTTGTGAAGCTTAAAGAAAAACGCCTGTTAATGTTTAAGCCATCTCAGCATCATTTTCTCTGCTCTTAGACAGGTATGTTGTCAAGTTAATTATTATGAAATTAACTTCTTATGAAAATAATTAATGGATATCTGGAGTAGATGCAGCATACCAGCAAAAAATTCTTTAGATGAATAACCATCAGTAATTCCACGTCCTTCTGCAAAAGAACTGTTCTGACACAATGAACTACGTCCCCACAAGGGATTTTTGCTGGTATTGTTTGGTTGTTTTTTTTCCATCACAGCTCTCTTAGTATGCCATTTTAAAGAGTGAGTTATAAGCTCTTTTTCAGCACAAAAATACACACGTTTTTATTACAAATCCAACACTCAGAGACAGCTTTAAGCACACATATACAGTAGTGTCGTTTATATACGGTGTAGTCATGCTAAATGAACGCAAGCTAAAAAGTCCGAAGACGAGGAGTCCACAGCTATACTGGGAACAAAATGCGAACAGCAATTCCCAACTCACGTTCATACCAGCAGAGGTTTCTGTCAGCTCAGCCTAAAGCAAATAATCCATGGCTCGCTAGAACTGTCTTGGCCGAGGATGTGAAAGCCTAACTTTGAATCCTTTCATACTTCAAAGTGATAATATTGCTCTCCTTCTACATACCATGGTAGCAGTCTGAAAGACCTCAAAAATCCAGTCTCCCACATGCAACACTTATTTAACCGAAACACGTATACAAAGTTTAACAAATTTAAAGTAGGGAGAGGCCTATCAGCATAAGTGATCCAGATCAAAAATAAAAATAAAAAAATAATTCTACCAGACACTCTTGTCAAACTTTTCCTGCACACCATTTATACGTTGTCTGTAATTTTCAAGAAGTTTGTGGACTTTCAATTGCCTGTATTTCATATAAAGAAGAGGTGGATGTATAAGACTGCTTACACAGGGAAGATTTTTCTCCCCCTCTAATTTAAGTAACACTTCTCGTGACAGCTTTTCAGATATTCAAGCGGTTTTCTTCTGCTAAAGCATTATCCTTGCAAAGTTCCAAGTTTTATCAATATTGCATTACTCTTAGAAACTTTAAGTTCTTCCTCTAAACAAGACAAAACAGCACCCCAAGGCTGAGAAATATGCAAGATACGCTAAAACTACTGAAGACTTTTGCTCTATATTCGATTCCTACAGTACCTTTTAAAAGCATTTTATCATGAAATCTAATCCAAAATAAGTACTAGCTCCCACACATACACTAGCACATTATTCCCACTGAAAAATACCTGTAAACTTAGAGCCTTGATCCTATCTTTACAAACATGCTTAGTAATGAGCCTATGAATCACATTCTAAAGGTGATTCTTGATTACAAGATGAAAAATGCCTGTATCGGCCAACTAACATGACAATTCTTGCATAAGCAGTACGTTCAATCTCAGTATTTAAGAGGGAGGAGAAACAAATATTCTTTTTCACGGACCACGTGCTAGTTTCAATGCATTCATGAATAAAATTATGAATACTTGTTTGTTCAGCATTAAGTCAGTATTTTCAGAGCACATAACTGCAAACACTTGAGGATGCATCCACTTTTTTAGGTTCTGATGAGCTAGAAAGCAGGTACATACCTTAAGGGTTCTGTATGAGCAGTGCTGTTGGAGAATACATTAGGACAGGTGGCCAGGCAGGCTTTGCTTTTGAATGGCAGCCATTTGATTCAATATTGAAATAAATATTTAAGTTTAGTATGTTAGAGTATAATATTAAATTACTATATTAAATATTATAATAAATATTTAAGTATCCAATATAATAGTTACAGTGTGGATAGTCATACACAGTGGATGGATGGAAGCACCATGAATTGCATTAGGTGGAACATTTTTATTTTGATGAAGACTAATTACTTTGAAAATTGTGCAGCTTTAACACTACTTTTATGTCCTACTGCAAACAGGAAGCTATTTCAAGCAAACTGTCTACATACGTGCAAGTTTATCCTACGATTTTACCTTAAGATACATGAAGAAGGCACATTACATGGTTTACAGATAGTTGAGAGAGAGATCAGTACATGATGCTAAAGATATTAACCCTCAGGTCTCTTCATCACCAAGTACACATTGAATACATTATCATGTTGTTCTCTATATCATTCTCCCTGACAAGAATAGTACCCAAGCCATCTGCCTTCACATACTCTAAATTTTTGGCTATAGTATGCACTTATAGCCCTTTTCTTCTGCTCCAAAGGAATTTATTCCGTAAGTATTCCATAGCTATTACACCTCCATACAATAAAAAAGCTGGGCTAATGGAAGAGCATTAAAAACAAGACTTGTGAAACACACAGATGAGCTGCTGTTGTACTGCCAATAGTAACAAGCCCTTGCAGACTGCTCTCAAATATCTCCTAGACTTACACAAAGTACTAACCATGTGCCTTTACCTGGCAGCTTCCTAGCAGCACTGCAGCAACATGATCATAGCCCAGCCTACTGAAACGGAGAAGCCATTTTTGTTAACAGCAGACACTGCAGAACAAAAAGTCCTCAATAAGTACAACTCTATAGTTGTTTTGCAGCAAGACAACTTTTTTTTTCAAGAAGGTGGGCCTTTAACGTAACTGGGATTTACCTCAGTGTTTAACCTTCTTCAATCCTTCCTGATCTCAATTTGTGGGAGTAAGTCCCACAGTTGTTCATGCCACCATCTGTGATCAAGTTCAATGTTCTCTCTTTAAAATTTCCAGTCCCAGAGCTCACCTGGCCCATATGGGATTCAGATCAAACCTGCTAAAAAGCATACCCTAAGGGAGCCAAAGTAGCCCGGCCACCTTCCAACATCTGTGACTTCCTTAATCCTGCATTACAGAAAAACAGAGAAAACACACCTGACTTCACGCACAGCACATTTTGTCAGTAAACATCTCTAGCACAGTTTCTAAATCTAAATATATGTGTCTTCTAAATACACAAAGTATTCACAAAAGTGTAATTTAAGTGTTTTAGATATTTAACTTCCACATCACTTTATTCTAAAAGATGCATTGGAGAGTAATTTTGCAGTAGTGGTGTACATTCCATAGCGTAGTGAAACCAAAACCGTCACTGAGCGTTAACGCCAGCCTGACCTTCTGCCACATCTCACTGAACAGATTTTCAAGCCAAAAATTTCTCCTGATCTTTGTTATTTTAGAACTATTCACACACACGTGTAGTTCGCGTTCTTCCCCTTTGAATGGCAGTGCTGCATCTTTAATTAGACAGTTTAGTAGACAAAGATAAAACAACCAAACCCATCTGATCTGAGTTTTTCCTACTGCAATACTTGTCTCATTTCACTAGCTCAAAAGTCTTACTCGCTCTAGCAAAGTTGTTTGGGATACATGGCATTCCCTCCCATTTTAGAAAAGACTTTGGAAATTAGATTTCCTTCTAAATAGGATCTATTTCAGAGCAAGAATAGCACATTTCACCTGAATGCCTTTGGGAGCTGTCAGGCAACATGTATTTGAGTTAAAGGAGTTATGCCTCTGTATTTGCCTACCTCCATCAGCGCTGAAACTGCGGATAAAGATGTGTATATCCCCCTCCGCAGAACAAAGCTTTTTGGTCAGACTATGACCTTCTCTAATCAAAGGTTTTCCAGTTTCTGGAAAACACTCATGCCAAAACACGTCTTCTACTATGCAGCCTCCCAGACTGCGTAATGCCTGCAGCACACCAAGCGTACTGGTGTCCTCAGCAAACCAGAAATTATACAGCACAATTAGTTCAATGTAATTAAAGCTGTGCATTGTAAAAAGATTTAAATACATGGCAAGACATATTTCTTGGCAGATACTATCCCCTACAGCTTCACCTTCAGTATAGGGTTATCCAGTTAATTACTGGCAAAAAAAAAAAAAAAAACAACAACCCTGACATATCATTTTGTGGAAATATGCCTTCTTTGGTCAAAAGTTCATGCTAGTTTGTTGTGCAAAATAAGCTGTATTGTCAAGAGGTTCTTGATAATACATTTAACTGCTTTTCATGTACTTGCACAGACTAGCAAAATTGAGAGTTTAACCTGATAAAGGGAAAAATCTGGGAAACTTCTGTACCTAGCACCAAAGAAGTTTAAGCCATATCCTAAAATGGTATGATTATGAAATCATGTTCTTCCAACATCATAAAGATGCAAAAATGACTTAAAGTAATTTAGGTTCATTTTAATATAGGAATATCAAAAGCTCAGTACATAAAATTACTGAAAGTGGTGCACTTTCTGGTATATAAGAAACAGAAGTCACGTTGATTCAGATTTTTTTTTTTATATTAATAGTACTTATTGCAAGACTGTGCTATATGTTTTTCCTGATAAATAGCACAATGCTGACCTATTGGAGCAGAATTCCTCAGACAGCGAGAATCCGGGCTGAAGCCTACTATGAATAAACTTTACACACATCGTGCTACAATCCAGTTATGCAGCATTTCCTATTTTGTATGGAAAATCTGTATATCTTACTTTTCTGTTGATCTCTCAGGAAATACCTATAGCAGTGCCCTGTCAGATGATCACTCGCTGCTTTAGCTGACTAAACGGAGCTTAACAGTTCTTAATGAAAACTGTAGCTCTGACTTAAGAGCTTATAAACCATGACATAAGTAGCAGCCTAACAAAAGTGGAAAAAGGGGAAAAGTAGGAAAAATAAGGCAAAGTCAAGAAAATCACACTGCTAATAAGCCACAAAACAAAACACAGATTTCATGAGGGAGTTTTGCTGAGGAATACATTTTTTTACTGTAATTTCTATAAAAGACGCTGGTCAACCCCAAACCAGTAACCCTCAAGATTTTACCATAAGAGCTCTCTCTCCACCGACAGTGCAGGGGCAATAAAAACACTTACCCGAAGCTTGCTGCAAAGCTTTCCTTACCAAATCTCAGTTAACAGACCAAGGAGGAAAGCAATTTAAATTATTTGCCTATTATATCCTATGATGCTTTTCCTTAAAGGAAAAAAAAAATATCCTGACAGATGATTTGAATGTGCAAAGCAGGAAATCCTCAAACTTCAAATACTTATCATTCAATTAAAATCAAACACTAACCTTCTCCTACAAAGCGACTGGCAGAAAAATCACACAAGACAGCACAGGTTTACACAGTTGGGTACTTGGGCTAATATCTCAGAGATCAAACAGGCTAAGTTTTGTACTCCCCGATGTTATACAAAACAGTCTGAATACAGTTTTGCAGAAAGTGTCTGAGATTTTTCTTTATCTATGCTGAAAAACTGAAAGAAAAAATCGGCTTCGTAACAAGCATGGGGACTGAGATGACAGTATAAAGTCTGAAATTAATTCTAGACATGAAATTGTGAAATTGTGTTGCTTTCCCTCTATTCCTTGCTCCTTCCCCTAGATCTCACAAGTGATTTCTTCATGTGAAAGGCCACCTACATACCAGCCATCTCTATATGACTTCTGTCTACTCCTCAGTGGGACTAATCTTCACTTTTCCCAGCAGAATAGGAGAAAGAAGCGGAACAAAAAGCATGAAGCTGCTGCTTCCATGCTAACTTATCTGGTGACGTGCAACATTCTAGTAGTTTTGGTTAAAAGTGTCACTACTTTCTAAATTATAATTTTTAAAGCAACTAAAATTCAAGGTACCTGGATCTAGAGTACTTCTTTCAGCCATTTTAATGCAAGCGCCATCAATTCCATACCATCTGTTTCACATTTTGCACTTAAAGCAGGTGAACTCCTTAAAGGATGTTTGCCACTGACAGCCACTTTCATACCTTTTCTTTCGGCCAATACACGAACTGTTAGCAAACTGGACAAAACAAAGCACCAGAGCTTAAAGAAAGAAAAAAAAGTTACCTTTCCCCCATCAAAACACAGGTATCTTCACAAAACTGTTTCAACTGACACTCATGTACCGTAAGCGTGCAGCTCTCCCGTGAAGGGAGGCAGCTGAAGTAAAGGAACAGCTAAAATCCTCCATGCTATTAATAAAAATGTTGGAAATGCCTGCCTAATTTAGCTTTTACTTCCTTCTTCAATCTAGACTAACATCTCCCATGAGATATTTGGAGCTCCCTGAGCAAACAAAACTCATCCTGGCTCATCCAAGTAACGCTTCAATGCCCATTTGACCAGCACCCTTTTATAAGGGCACAACAGCTGAAGGATCAAAACCATCCTTTACGGCCCACATCGAAGCTGCTCAGAGCGAAAGTTTTTAAATATACCACGATACAGGTAGGGTGAAGCAGAAATGGTTTTCATTGAACATGGAGAGAGAAGAGGAAGACGTATTGTCCAGCATCGTACATAAAGCTTTACTGATTTTCAGTAGATAAAGCCAAGCATCTTACAAAGGGGAACCCACCCTCCTACAACAATGCTGTTATGTCATTTTCATAAACCCAGATCAGCTCTTTCCTTCACCCCCCAATTTTAAGGATCGTTCGTGGGCACATTCTTAGTGACTGTGTGGTTACTGAGTTTCACAAAGTTTTAGAGAAAATACAGAGTTTCAAACCCTTAAGTTTGAAACTAGATGAGTAAGGGAAGTTGAACACAGAAACAACTCTGTATCCCACAGCTTTCAGACAGGAATTTCTCTATTTACCATGCACAAAGACACATCCCTATCACAAACAGCCTCTAAGATAAACTAAAGCCAAGAGCAGAAGTAAATATAATCTGCTTTTGGTTCTCAGTGAAAGAAAGATGAGTTCAGCCAGATTCTATCTTTAAAATGGAATTGTTCCGTAAAGAAAAGCTCTAACAATGCTTTTGCACTGTGATTTCATTTGCTTCAAAGTAAGACTTGTTCACTGGTTAAAAAGTCAGAGAGCTAAAAAGAATACGGAGCTGCAGTAAAACTAGGTGTTATAACATCTCGTGTCAGCCCCGCTACATACCAAAAGGCTGACCACATTCCTGTCTACAAAGGCTCCTCATTAACAGTTTAAAATAAGGACGGAAGTATCTCCTCTGTTGCACTGTAGTTTACTTACAGATAATTAAATCTGAAGAAAGTCTCCTCGTAAAATAACTGTGTGTAAACAAAAAGCAAAACCCAACAAAACAGAATATCAGCTCCTGGAAACGTAAGGGCTTCAAATTCATAACAATGCAATTCCATACATCAGAGGTTGAACTCACTGTGCCGTTCCTTGGTATCTGAGAACTAACGCAAAAGCTTCTCTGGATTTCCATCCATTCACATGCCAAATTCGGCACTGAAACAAACTGCACATATATTAGTAATGCAAAGTAATCTGCTAGGAAGTTTACTTAATTTATGGTTTAGCTTTAATTACATTTGGTAGGCTTAATGATGCTACTGTTGTGGCAAAGCATTCCAACTGAGCAGGTCAGGAAGAAAGTCTGAGCTAGCTCGCTATTAACTATCAAAAACTTAAAAACAAAAGTCTGGGTCCAGACCATCATCTTCCCCCAAAGTACAACATAGTGTGCTAGTCCCTGTGTTTCCAACAGTTTACACCTCGGAGTTGCGCATCCTGAGTTTTTCCATCAGACAGCTAATCAAATACAGCAACTTACTATGCATTTCATATCCTTATTATAAATAACTACAGCCCAGGAACGCAGAAGCATTCCTACTTGGTTTCCGTTGACTTTTCTTTCATTCCTGTGATTAAAATCCACTTCACGTATGTTTTTGATACTTAAATTTTATTCTGCAATGCTGTACTGTGACACTCGTGACTGAAATGCAAGCACTCCAGGGAGACATAGCTCCTATTAAATTTATCACAGGTTATTAATCTATTACAGAAAATTTTATTAAAAGGATAATACAACTAAGTTTGGTAATTTGAATAAAACCCAGCTAATTAGAGCATGTCTACATCAATGAAAGCAGAGTGACATGGACTGTCACCATGCGAATTAATTCAAAATTAAAATCTACCGAAGGGTTACAGTATATTTCTAAATAGTAAACAAACTCAGTTTGTCAAGAGGAAAAAAGGACACAGGGACATTGTCCAGAAAGGCCTTTTTTCCTGTTTAACTGCAACTACGATTTGAACAGTACTAGTTGTAGCTCATGATGAATAAAAAGTAATTGCAAGTAAAATACCTGAACTTCGCCCTTAAAACTTACAAACCAACAGAATCAATTATGTAAATATTAAACTGAACTACTCCTTGTAAGACAGAAAAAAAGGATAAAGGCATTTCATAAAACAGACTCTATGAAGCGGGCTTTACATCAACACAGAAAAGAACTGCTTCTGCAGCTGTATGTAGGTGCTATTACATAATGAAGTAAATATTCCAGACTGATTTTTAAATGAAAGTTATTTTTATTCTCTTCATAACAGTGTATTTGCTGAATTATGAGCACCAATGGTTTCTGGCAAATAGAAAAAGAGACAGACAATTAAATCCAATCAAATTGCATCACCATTCTCAGCATGGCGGCCTAACCATCACAATAGTTTAAACAACTTTTAACATTTCACATCAAAAATTAGGTCAGGTCAAGAATATACAGAGTTGCAGATCAGAAAAATTCATAAAGTTTGAAATAGGCTGCAATAATGGCTGCAACTATGATGGCAATACTGGGGGGTAAGGAAGGGGAAGGGGATAAATCAAATTCAAGTGTGACCTGATTTCCAATTAAATATCGACCCATTTGTCAGCAAGAGCAGAGATACCAGCCAAATAAATCAAGTGCAACTGTAAACAAATGTAGGTAAAATGCTGATGTGATTTCTGAACATATGCGGAGAAAGGGGGGACGGGGGGGAAGAGGGACGCACTGCTACATAACAAAACTAAACCCAAAACAAAAAGCACACACCTGAAAAAAGCAAGAGGCAGGTACAGAAACATCACAATATCACATTACAGCTCATTACCCACCCCAGAGGAATCCAAACATCGCCAACAGCAAAGCAAGTTACAAGCAGCCCAGAAGAATGCCAAAGAACACGAAGACACCCACTTCTACCTTTTGATAGCCAAGACACCCAACCTTCTGATCTGGCAGACAGAGCAACAAATCACAGAGCTGCTCTCAGTGGATTTACTACCAGATTAAAGGCATAGAGAAATCTAAAAAAATAATAAAAAAATATTTAAAACATGTTTACTTCTGTTTGTAACCTGAGTTTAGTTTAGAATTCTGAATTCTGGGTCTTGAAATCCAGTTTACTACTGTACCTTTAGAAACTCAGGCCACGCAGCTGAATGCCAGTGGCTTGGTTTTGGTTTGTTGGTGTGTTTTTTTGTTTATTTTTGAACAGAACTAATTGAGGAACGATATGAATTTCATTATCACCTTTTTCAATAGGATTTTTAAAAAAATCAGTTTTTACAAGCTATTAAAGTGGAACTTTTTTTAGACACTAAATATTTGACTAGGAAACAGTGCTATTAAGGACTCAAATTAATACAATTTAAAGCACAAATTATAAGTATTAACACCTGATGAAGTTTATAAACAATAGAGATACTTTGTTGATGTCATAGTACACGTCTGGCAACTGAGCTCCATGCTACTGCAAGTACCACGTTTAGAGTAAATATGTGAAATACCAGAGTAATTTCAACCCGTGCAAACTTGTCATTTCCTACATAAGCAAAAGAATCAGTGCTGCGAGACAGGCACCGCTGCTTGAGCGTACAGATGTTGTGACTGAAGAACTGCTTGCTTGGGAGGAAGCAATAAAGAACATTAAGTGAAGATTTCAAGAGTGCCTTCTGAGGAGAAAGGGAAAAAGAAGGGGTTGATGTGGAGAGCTCTTCCTCAGTAAATTAACATAGGTCTGAAGGAAATTATATGGGAGAGCTCAGAATGACTATAACAGACACCTTTTGTATTTTTTATTTTACAGACCCTGTATAGGTCATGACATGAATTAAAATGAAGCCACAGGATTCCCCTTTATGCCACCACTGGTCTCTTCAGTAAATTTTCTTATGCTTCATGCTAGGAATTGGCACTCCCAAGTTTGGTGTACACTCTCTGCTTCAAGATAAAACTTATAAAATCCTAATTTACTCATGCTTAATATTGCAACTGATCCAGATAAGCATTACTTTAATAAAGCTCCTTTAGCAAAATAGCACAGGAGATGTTTAGTCACAATAAGAAAATCCAGTGTATTTGTGAAGTCTTTATGAAATGCTTAACTTCATTAAGTTATTTTCACACAGTTAAATACAGCTTAGTTCCGTAATTTCTCAAATCTCAATACCCGATTTGTCACATATTACTCATAACTTGGATTCGCCATTAGTAGACTTGAGTACCACAAGATTGCACTGAATTTACTAACATTATTTTAAGGTTTAGAAACGACTGGCTAATTAATAAAGTTCTGATGTAAAGCTAGGAGTGAAATACAAACCCACAAATTTTTGTATCAACATCAGCTTCTTTCCTTTCCACTTGGTTGCAGCTTTTTGGCCAGTTATTTCTTCTTTGCTTCTAATCTGGTGCAGATGTAATCAGTAAAAAAATCTCTCCTACCTAAGCCTTTGCAAGATAACATTCAGCTCCAAGTTACAACTACTTCTAGAATTAACCACTGAGATTTCCTGCTGGTTGAATCCTTAAGCTCACATAGCGATGTACAAAAAAACCCCAGTTTGACACAAAGCAAAATTTTCATTGCTGCAGCAGTCGAGTTTGCTAAAATACTCAGAAGTAAGAACACATACTTGAGATTATTCCTTTAAACTTGTATTATCAACTATTTAGAACTGTTTAGTAACTTTCCCACTACAGGACTTCAAGATTTCATAAATAAGTCATTTACAATACTTACCTGATTTCTTCTAACATGCTTGAGGAACAGCTTCTGCACGGTTTACAGAAAATACATGTGTGCATACCCAACCAGTAGTAGACAGGTGAGCTACTTTTAAAGAATCGATGTTTGAGAATTAGTGAGTGAAAAGATTTTAAAGATACTGAGAAACTTAAGAAGGCTGTTAAAAAAAAAATAAGCTTTCAAATACAAAAGGTGTCTCTGCTTCAAAAAAGGTCCTGCATTTTCCATGGAGAAGATGATGTCAGTAACATTTTATAAGTGAACTTTCCCAGCATTCTACCATCATCAGTAGTTTACTGATCATGTACTTCACATAAGGCAGGATACACAAAGCAAAAAAGGGAAGCTTTAAATTCCGTGTTGGATAAGTCATCTCTTTTGTATTATTATGCAAACTAGTGTTACTTTGTGAGCCAAGTCACTAGGAACAGCTTAAAACTTTCACATCTACAGATCAAAACCCGATGTTAAGATTAGGAACTAAAGACCGAAATAGATCATTAGGTCACAGGCTGAACTGCAAAAGAATGCCTCTTCCAAGCATCACTTTTGGAAGACACAAGAGATGACCACACCATTTAAAAAAAAAAAAAAAAAAAAAAAAAAAATCACCATTAGAGCCATAGCCCAAAGTTACACGACACCTGAATAACCACAGCTGATGGGAAACAATGGCAGCATGAAGATTCATAGTAAGCTGATTGCATGTGTCCTACAGCTTCTCCTCCTTAGATCCTGCCTCTTACTTCATCCGAAGTAGAATACTGCTTCAGGCTAAGTAAAATAAAACAACAGCTGCAGAACTAAATGGCGATTCTTTCTGCAAATGAGCAGCTGTGGTAGAAAATTGGCCCTCTAGCAGTTTAGAGGAGTACGATAGTTCTCGTACTCTACTAAAAGGCACAACCAAATATTCCAAAGGAATTCTAGTAAAAGGTTAGGAAAAGTTGGCTAAGGAAGAAGTGATAAAGGAATCACGGAAGAACTCAGAGAGAAAAATGAATACTTCAAAAGAAAGTTGTAATAATGCAATTATCTGTATTTAAAATAATTACAGTTAGGCAGAACAGTTCTAAGCAAAAAATAACAAAGGACTGCCTCCAGAAACTGAAGTCAACAATAAAATGGGAAGCAAAGCCATGAGAAACTTCAGGTAATCCTGCCAAAACCAGAAAGAAAATATGGATTTGGTGAAGTACTACAGTACCATAAAAGGAACGCAGATAGTCTACTGGAGAACACAGTAGTATCCACAGACAGCAGGAGTTAACTCGCCACATCGCCGAAATAACCCAGTTACGCTTTAGTATGTAAAGGCAGGTGCTCACCTAAGGGGCTGTTTTTTCCCAGCTTTACTACAAGTTTTGTGAGATACAGGGAAAAGCAATGATCCTTGTCCCTCAGTTCTACAACATACCCTCTGCGTACCATCTCATTTGGAAACAGAAGCTGTCCCTAGCACAGATAGAGAGCAAGTCTTTAGCTGGACTTTCTTTTGTACTAGTGGCCTCTAGACAAAACCAAAACAGCTGACACTAGGGACTTGGGAAATAGGTTCCGAACAGGCTCAATTAAGTTTACTTTCACTTACATAGCTTCTCACAAACATCTACGCAACACAATGCAGGGTGCTGGTTTACTGTCTTCCTTAAAAATACAGATTTTTCTTCACAATAAGAAGTCAAGGAAGTTACACTACACTCTGGCATAACTAGAGAGAGATTTCCTGTTACGAATGGATAATTACAGCATTGCTACTTCCTTCCAAGCCATCCATCCACATTCTCCTTTAAAGAGCGCTACTCCATTAGCTACAAGCTATACCATTCTCATTCAAGAGCCCAACCCTAAACGTGTTTCACATCAGAGCTGTTTTAACCACACTCCACACCACACACCGGTACACAAACGTTTTTATGCTACTGAGATATCACTGCTACAGCAGTTTCACTGAACTGACCTAGTGAAACCTACTTGGCATTAACTATGTATCTTCTGGTTTTCTTAATATGAATTATCCACCATGCATATATATGCAAGCACACACACTTCCCCCCCCCATTAGAGTCACATGAAAAAAGAGTGAATCCTGGCAACAAGTTTTCCAGCAACATTTACATTCAAACTACCTAAAACACTTGTTCTTAGCATCACCATAAAGCACTGAACAGAGCAACCAAAAACTAAAAAAGAAAGTGCTGCGTAAATCACAGCAGACAAGTTAAACCCACAAACCAGTTTTGAGCTATCACTGTGCAGAGAGGTGTGAAAACTAGGACAGAGTCCTAGTGAAACTAGGTTTTCTGTAAAAGAATTTCATGAACTATTCTTGGAGGGTTTCAAGGCTATTAAACCTGTCTGATGACTGTAAAAGAAGTAATCCATCATTACAAAAGCAGCACCTACCTTACAAAACAGGGAATCCTCCATCCCAGCTATAAAAGTGGACCTCCAAAACAGGAGAAAAAAAACATATCCTGAGTGCAAGTATATGACCGTAAAATGATTGTTGCTACCTATCGTAGGCCAAGTCCACTTGTAAATCAGAATTCTAATTATTTCTCCCTCAAAACAAAGAAGCAACTAAGCTTTGTAATGGGAGAGAAAGAACATTCTTTGGAGTAGATTAGATTTTTATCATTATGGGCTAAGAATGCCTTTTTTTGTTTTTTTAACATTCTTTGATTATTAAGGTAATGGTCACTGAGGGAAATACATAGGGAATATACAAGCCTAGGGTGGGGAGCACTTCAGTTTTGGAACTCCATAGACAGCAAGATAAATAAGGGTAGGAGTAATCATGCACACAGCTACCTATGTTGGATTTTACCCATTTGTATTAGTTAATGTGAGGGTGAGCTACTTAAGTGTGTTCATGATGGCTCAAGCTTAATTAAAATAAGAATTTCAGAAACAGGACAATCAAAGATTTTGACACCTGTACAAGCAATACAAATACCAGATTAACAAGAATATATGTCATGGTCACAGAAAATGCTACAAAACCAAGACTTTATCCCAGGACAGTATTAGAAAACTCAGCTTATCAACTCATCCAGGACACAACCTTTAACAAAGTAATTTTTAACTGTCATAATTGTAATAAACACTAATTAGAAAAATATTTAAGAAGCATGCCACCTACGAAGACTGGTATCTTAATTGTCATTCACAGTGAGATGTCAGTTCATAGGACTTATCTAGTAGTTAAATTGTCTGTTGTAAAAGGAAGACGTGCAAGTAATTCAGAGGTGGGGCTTGAGTCACAGTTTGTGCAAAAAGTCTTCACTTTTAAACATACAACCATAAACGGCATGAAAAAAAGAAAATTTTCAAAATACAAAACTGTGTGTCATTTCCTGATCTCAGGAACAGAGACTCCCAACAAACTTATTACAGCATACAAAGCTTATCTACCCATGATCTATTTTAAACACTAAAAAAAAAAGTGACTAGTAGTAAAACTAACAAAAAATAAGATTGCTTGGCTCTGATACAAAAATACTCTGAGAAAGAGGCAGGAACTGGAACCTAGAGTAGACAAGGGAAATTCAGAAATGAGCTTCTCCTGCAGCAACTACCAGATAGCTTTCTAAGGAAGTTCAAGCACCCTTCTACAGCAGCATCCTATAGGTCTCAGTTAGGATGTCCCCTATACACAGTTCAGAACACCGCCCTTTATGCGCACGTCAGTCTGAAGAGCAGTTGTCTGATCAGTTTGACATTCCTTTCTGATGTTCTTTTTCATAAAACTTATACCATGAAATAATTTGGCTGCTAAATGCCCTATTACTGTAACTGTACTTTTCGCACTATTCCAAGCTAAACCTGACAGTTTTTTTTCCAGAAAGCCTCCCTTCTGTTGTGTGAAATCCAGTAACACCACGACTTCATACAGAAGCCATATGTCAAGGTGTTTTCTCTACCTGTGACTAAGTTATTTAAAGCCCAAAGATTTCCTCAGCCTTCTGACACCCTGGGCTGACCAAAAATAACAAAGCCACTCAGTTACTACTCAGCCTTCAGGCAAGAAACGAAATGGAAGAGGGAATACCAGAAGGAAACTAAGGCAGCTGTGCAGGGGCTACCCTAAAAAAATTGATCGCATCCCTCTCAGGTACTCACAGAACAAGAATTCCTTAAACCTTTTAAGTCAGACTTATTTTGGCAGAAAGAAGAAATAACCAAAATACAATTAATCCTAGTACTGTTATCTAGTATATAGAGCAACTCAGAAGGCACAAATTCCAGACACATGAAGACCCAACCTTCTCCTCACAGATGTGGGTGGGGGGAAAGGAGAAAGCACACATACACAAGGCACAGCCACTCATCTCTCTCCAGTATCTTTTGTTACTTATTGGGGGAAGGAGGGCAGGGGGGAGAAGCATCCTTAAGAGGCCTAAAATAAATAGATGCAAGATAATCAGGTATTCAAGCCAAGAACATCGTCAGTCCTGTGACCTTACAGCTTAGTGGAAGACACACTAGTATGAACTTCAGTGCTCATCATTCTCTTCAGAATCACCTGGATGGAACAGAGTTGATAGGAAACCTTTTAAGCCTTCCCATCTTGGATCTATTTTTAATAGAAGGTGAAAAACGGCCAGTCCTATATGGGATGTTAAGCTCAGGTACTGAAGGTATAAAGAAGTCCTCTTAGGCCCATCTTCCCAAGCGAAGGAGAAGGACTAGGAAGGATAAGACTAGGAAACACATCCTTACTGACAGAGATTAGTTCCTCAGGCTCTCATTCACATCTTCTTCAACACGGAAGGGTTACAAGAATGATAAAGAAACAATATTTTTTTTTGTCTAGTAGACTAACTGGGAAAGAATTAAGATAACCGATCTGCTACTTGTTCTTAAAACTCCTGCACCTCCTCTACAGAACAGGCGAGTGCTGCCGTAGCAAAACACAAATGAGATCAATTAGTAAGGAAATTACAGCCCACTCCTCTGCTTGGCCTCTGTGGTTCCCTCTCTTCAAGGAAGGGGTACGAGGACAGTCCTGTCCTTCAGGAGCTCACATTGTCCAGGGCCCTGTGCACAGGGAAGAGCTAGTAAGGCCCCTTCTGGAGAGCAGATACGCTGAACAGCCTCTCCCGAGCTCTCCATCGCCACGTCCCCGATCCTACACCCCCCCACCCCCCACGCCATGAGACCGTCCTATGCTGAAACACACAGAGCTCCTCCGCCTGAGGAGGCTCCACGTCCCCGCGAGGCCGGTGGGAAAGGCGGCAGCCCTACAGCGGGAACTCCGCTCCACAGGACCCCGGGACAGGCCGGGCGATCCCCCCCGCGCTGCGCAGCCCGGCGGGACGGCGCGGAGAAAGCCCCTCGAGCGCCATCCCTCCTCCCCCGGTACTCACAGTCCAGGTGCTTCTTCTTGGGCCCCATGACCTCGTGGGTGGTGGCCTTGCAGACGGTCTTCGAGACCGCCGAGCCGGTCACGCTGTGCTGCGCCGCCGTGATGCGGTCGGTGAGGCTTTGGCCGGACATGGCGGGTTTGCTGGCGGCGCTGGCAGCGAGAGCGGCTCCGCTCCCTCCTCAGGGGCCGGGGACGGGAGGACTAGCCGGGGGATGGAGCTGTACCGACTCCTCACCCCGCCGTGCCGCAGGCGGCCCCCGCTCCGCCCTCAGGGACGGACCTGTCACCCGAGCAGGGACCCCTCCTCCTCCCACCCCCCTCCCCCAGCCGCCGTCCCCTCCCCCTGCGCGCCTTCCGCTCGGTCGGGGACAGGGGGGACACACACTGGGCGCCGCAGGAAAATGGCGCCCGGCAGAGCTCCTCCTCGGATCTTTCCGGGGCCGCCCGCATCACGTGATCCCACACACCCGGCGCCCCGCCCACGTGACACCGGCCCGCCGCGAGGCTCCTCGGTGCAACAAAGCGGGGCGGGGGGACACGAAGGGGGAATGTCACGTGGGGCCGCGCGCGCCCCTGCGCGGGCGCGGCTGCTGCGGGGCGACCGTTGGGGCGGTGGCGGCTCCGTCCCCTCAGCGCTGAGCGCGGAGACGGGGCGACAGGGACAGCGACAGCCCGCCAAAGCCAGGCCGTGCCTGAGGGGGGGCGGCATCCCCTCCCCTTCTCGGGTGGGTGGGAGCGATGGTGGGCCGCTGCTGGGGTTAAGCGCTGTGTAAAAATCGGGTGGAGCGACTGGCGTGTCTCCGGCCCTGAAGGAAGTTTTGGGTTTTTTTTTTTTGTTTGGGTTTTTTTTTTTTTCTTTATTTCTCAGCTTGGAAAGTTTTGTGGAAACTCCTTCAAGTGTCGCCTCAGACAATGGAAGTGTAAAGGGAAAATCTGCTCGCAAGCAGTGAGGAGTTTGGAGCTGTGCGGCTGCTGCCATGGTGCTTCTCCTCAGAATCATAGAATGGTTTAGGTTTGTAGGGACCTTAAAGATTATCTACTTCTAACCCCCCTGCCATGGGCAGGGACACCTCCCACTAGAACAGGAATTATTTTTATGTGAAAGCTTGCCAAAAATTTCTCGAATGCACATTACAACAAGCATTAAAAAAAAAAAAATAATGGTTGTTTTGAGGTCTTTCATGATCAGCCTCCTGCTGTTCTGCTACTCAGCTAATGCTTCTCGGGGGTCTTGGGCTTAGTCAGTGGCTTTGTCCTTGGCTTGCTGGGATTTTGTACAAAGTTACTTAATGTTTCTGTTCATAAAAGTTAGCTAACTGTTCCTTAAGGTGCCTTCTGTAAGCCTGGTACTTATATGACCCAGACGCAGTGGCAGACAATGAGGAACAGTGACTGGAGTTGTTACCTCCTCCTGTGCATTGCCAAAGCGCAGGCATTGCAGATAGTCCCAGCTATCTGCAACTTTCATTACTTACAACAGGGCTCTTCTCCTTCCTCAACACACAGCAGCGAATAATACAGTGAAACCACAGGATTCCAACAGACAAATGTTCTTCCTCTCCCAGAAGTGCCTCCTGATGAGTTGTCTTGGAACTGTCCCTCATCCATGAAGGCACTGAAATATTTATTAGGCAACTTAAACAGATGCAGTATACAAACGATACTCAGCTCTGTCTGCTTGACAGGATATATAAGTAGGATTATCTGTTTATAACGCATAAGGAAAATCGGTGTCAGAGGAAGGGCATCTGGTGAAAGCTGAACCCAAATAATGCCATTGCTGTGTGTGTGGAAGGAGCGCTTGCACATGTAGAACTTGCTTCCTTCATAATGCCAGGCTCTTTGAAGATACTGTCGTGTTTGTATTTCTTGGCTCCTTCTGAACTGCTTCTGGAGTCCCAAATATCCATGCTGGGGAAATAAATCACTGACATACACAGCAGCGGACTCTGAGATAAGACAGCTTTAGCATAAACCCTCGCACCATGAAAACACTGAGACTGCTATAGGCTATTGATATGACAACATGTATCACTGTGAATACATCGTATTTTTGTATTGTTTCCAAATTATACTGTAAATCAGAGATATAAATAATTTTGATGCTGCTGGTATTTTTTTATGTGGTCTTCAGCTAGGACCAGGATTTCAACACCCCTCTTCGAGTAGCTATTTGGAGAAGTTCCATGGATTTGGCCAAAGTAATTTAGGCTCCATCAGTTCTTCTCTGATTACGCCTGTCGCTTTCTCCAGGAACACTGAAACTACCCAAACAGAGGAAGCTTGCAACTCTAGGAGTTACTGAGACCAGATTTGGACAAAATATCTCATTCCTAAGGGGACAAAAAGTGACCTCAGTCTTAAAGGTCCAAAACCAAAAATAAATTTAGCCTTTTTACAGCTCTTCATACGCACAGAAACCTCATAGTTTTACCCAATCAGTTAAAAATTCTGCTCGTTATTTTTGTTCATAAGCAGAAATGGGAGAGAGAATTGATGGGAGAACTTATTTTTGTAATTGTTTGTTGCTTTTTAATTGCTTGGGAGCCACTTGACACCATTACAGTGAGGAGCTTGAAGCACTGTGATAGATAATATCTGAGCACCTCCCAAAGATTTGGAAATTGAAATCAAAATATTATCTCTTTTCCTTTCCAACCTGAAGAAAACAAGTTTGATTAGTTTACAACTCATTTGGTTTTGTTTGTGTGCCTGGGTGTGCTTGAGAATGAAAGGAGAAAGGAGTATGTATCTGAAGGGAAACTAATGCAAAGATAGGAGTCCTATATTTAGCGAAGTGGCAAATCTAAACAACATTCTTTTCTCTTGTGAAAAGTTCTTCCAGAGTCTGGATCCAGCTCCTGCGAAAATGTTCTATCTTGCATTCACAAGCTCCCCAAAGTGTCAGTGTTTCACTGGCATCCAGCTATCCTGGAAGGACAGACAAGCTGACAGGGCTCTTTCTCCCCATGTGTATTGTATATGTATTGTATATATGAAACCCTTGCCTCAGCCTGACCCCTGTAATTTATTATGTATATCACTTTCTTGCAACAGTGTCATTTCTACTCTGTGTGGTGCCTGCCGCGCTGCAATGCCTGCAATCTGACTGGGTGCTTTGGTGTTCACAGTGCTGCTGGCATCCGCGCCTTCCTCTGCCCTTCATACTATTGCAAAGGATGAGGAAAGCTGTGGGTTGGGGGGCACTCTTAATTGGATGTAGCTTCAGATTTAGAACAGGTGTTTTGGCTGAATGTCAGGTCTATTGGAAAACAGCTCTTCTGGGGCACAAAACTGATGAGGCGCAAAGCCGAGCACAGGCGAATAAACTGTAGCAGGCTCATTACCAAGGATTTGCTGGCGTATCTGGAAAAAGCAACAAAAAACCCCAGCAACCATAATCTGGGAAGTGAAGGAGGCTGATGAAGAAAAGTTGCAGAGAGACAAAAAATATGAAATAAGGCTGGGCCGATGGCACGCTGAAGGGAATGGTAAGAGGAACAGCGATGGGGCAAGGAGACAAGGGGGAGGAAAGGCAGAGGCAGCGAAGCCGCCTGAATAAGGTTGGGAAACACTTTCAGTGTTGTATAAATGATTTGGAAACATGCTACAATCCAGATGTTTCCCGTGACCCATTTCAGGGATCACCATAGTTTCATTTGCTGTTAAGGGTTATAGTATTTTCCCCAGCTTTTAAGGAAAGGTGGATTTGATGTCAGCCCCAGGAATTTAGCACCTGTTTGAGTTAGAGATGTAAGATATAGAAAAGAATAGACTGTAGGAAACAGAAAACACCAGCTCTTAGGCTTCTGGAATGTAGTTAGCTATGACTTTTCCCCTGTCCATGGCCTCTTAGGACTACATATATGGTTCATTTCTCATGTACCTCTGGCAACGTGGAGCTCCAGAGCAGCTGCACGGCTATAACCAGGCCACGCACTGACTGTATACAGCAATCTAAGGTTATTGATGGACTTCTGCGTAGCCTAATTTTGCCCAGCCTAGTAGAACTCTGCCCATTTAATAATTTCAAAACCATTTTCAAAATGGTTTGGCAAAGATTTACCCAATGTTGCTTTTCTGTGAAAGACATTTAGTCATACTCCAGCTTGACTATAATAAGAATTCAATATAATTTGCATCACCATAGCAACTTCATCAAAGAATTTTATGGACAATAATTAATTTGATCTTGTAACACCTCTAAGAAGATAAAGATAAAGAAGCAGATCAGGCAGGCAGCAGAAGTATGCAAAGATGGCAGATTCCATGTCGGGGGAGGAGGAGGCATGACCAGGACTGCTGGAGTATCACAAAAAAGCCACAACACGCAATGGAGTTGGGATGCTTTTTTCATTGATACCTCTTTCCACCACTCCAGATGTGCTTTTTTACACCTCCAACAGTCCTCTTGCCCACACGTAATATGATGACACACCAGATTTTACTTTTGCTTCTCTCGTATCCAATCTGTATGAAATGATGTTTCTGATCCTTCAAATTTTAGGTACTCAGCTCCTTCCTCTCCTAATGATAGTTATTCCATGCTCAGTTCATTCCTGCTCCAAATCCATCACCCTCTTCCATCTAAATACCCACCTTGAGCCTACCCAGAATGGTGCTGCTGAAATCACCTATTGCTCTGCATTCCTCTCACAGCACCTGCTTTTCTTCTAGCTCCTTGCTGTCCTCATATCTAGTCCAGATCTTGTCCTTGCAGACAAAGCCAACTTCCTCAAGTCCATGTTGAAGCAGGCATCTCTTCTTGAATGTTCTTCCCTCTTTCTGGAAATGGTGACAGGTTTGATGTTTCTTTTGTTCCTCTCACATTTCCTCTTTTGTGCCTCTATGTAAGAACAATATCCACCATCCTTCCTCATACGTAGTGTTCTGAGCTCTGCAGCTTGTGTCACCTTCTCATGCAGCTCCTGTAGCTCTTGTCCCTTGCCGTTCTGTTCCCCAAAAGGAAGCTGACTTTGTCAAGGAAGAAAGCAGCTGCCCGAGAGCTAATGTAACACTGACATGAGAAAAGCACGTAGGAAGGGAGAAAAGAGAGTTAGTACCGTTTCACAGGAGGGGAGCAATCAGAACTAATTTTACTGCCTTCACTTAGGAGCAGGATATCTGGGTAGGAGCTCCCATGCCATAGGGAAGATCTAAGTAGAGGTGGAAAACAAATATGGTGCTTCTGAATTCTGTTGTGTGTTATAACACCTTTCTCTCCTTACCTTGACATGAAACTTGCACGTTGCAAAACTAATCATGTCATTAATGCTGTAAGCAAATGCCTTCAAACCCAGGATTGCTACCTGGCAGACAAATGCGCGTAACAAATGCCTTTCAGTGCGTGAGAGAGAAAGGAAACAAGCTCCCTGACATTTTGTTCACACTTACCGGTGGATGTGTCAAACGCTGACACCTCTGAAGAGCGAGAGGTGTGCGGTCCCCTGTGTCTGCCATACGTTGCCCATCAGCAACCATTCCTAATGCACTCCTGCTGCTTTTTCCTAAGGACTTCTTTTTACACATCCTTTCTCGGCATCGGGCACTCTCAGAGTAACTCGCTCAGAGGCTCCAAGGGGAAAAATAAACCTTGCAACACAGCCTTACCAGCATGATAAGCACACCAATATACTTCCCCAAAATTTCGGGATACCATCTTTCATACAGGAAAAACAAGTGGCCCGGTCCCAACTAGTGACACTGTCTCCATCCCTTCCCCCTTTTTTCATCTTGACAACCTCGGCCCTTGCTGCCAAATACTTCTCCCTGTCGTTCCAGGCTGGCAGTGTTCGTGAGAGTTGGCAGGAGATAGCGTTTGATAAGAATCCTTCTCTGGGCACTTCTGAGAGGGCACTGTCATTCATTTCACTCCCCTGCCAGTTCACAAGCACCAAGCCAGCAGGGCGAGCGCAGCAGGAACCGCATTCCTTTCAGGCTCCTGTAACTCCGAAGCAGCTCCTATCATTTCTGTCGGTCACCTTTGAGCCAAAAGCAAGGATAACACACTTCAGCCCCAAAGGAATATTTTTAAGGAAAGTTATAAGCAAACGCAAGTGCAGGGTATGAATGGAACAGCCACTTCAGCCTGCTGCCAAGCTGTAATTGGTACTTATGCTCACACTCTTGCACACGCATACGTGCAGCAGAGCTTAATAGAGTCCCTCATTAATGGTGAGGCTCATGTGCTCGTGCTCTATGTCTGGGAAAGCTTTACACCCACATGAATTTTGATGTGGAACTGAAACAAAAATGTTGATGCTGGCAATGCCAACTATAGAGAGTAAATAGCTGGGTCCAGTCCTGCCAATGCTGACTTGAATGGGGCTTCTCACCCAGAAGAAAACCTATGTGTGAAAAGTATTCTCACGACCGGGTCCGTGCAGCAAAAGTAAATCCTGGTTCCCTTCCTCAAATGAATAAATCCATTTATGCCAATGAGCTGGTTCCAAGCCTTGTATCGGTAGGTCCCACTCCCTGGTCTTTATGTGAGATCGGAATCTTGCCCGCCGGAGTGAGTCAGGCTATCAGTGTTTGGCTCGGTGCTTCAGGGGTCAGTGACTGCATTTACATGTGGGCAGACTTCATGCTGATTAAATCAAACTGCTGCACTGAAAAGGACATTAACTAAATGCCTCCCAACATTCTGATGGTGTATAAGCTATTCTGAATCTTAAAATCAATAGCGGATTTGTCCTAATTCGTTCTAGTGCACACGAGTCCATAAATGAAAGTGCTTTCCATTCCGTGAAGTGGAGGAAATGCATAAAACCCAGAAATGAACTGGATATTTAAAATTGCTTTGTTTTTCAGGATCTGAGAAGCAAAGAATTACAAGGAATATCGGAGAGACTGTTGTCACCTTCTCTGTCATCCTGTGTTTCCTAGTTTTATTTCTTAGAGCTCAAAAAGCAATACTTTCTGAGTAGCAGTGGTGCAGGCTTGTCTTGATAATGTGCTTCAGCCACAACCCCTGTCTAGAAGTGATCGGATTAGATGTTCTGCTTGTTTCCTCCGCTGAGGCCAGGGACAGATGCAGGCCAGATGTGAATGGCAGGGACACAGCGCTGCCTTTCACAACCATACGTCAGGCAACCCACCTTTCTGCCAGCTCATCGGCCTCGGGGAGATCTGCCAGCGGAGGGCCAAATGCAGGAGAATACGTACTCGCCGTTCTGCCCCAGGTCGTGGCTCCACTCTGGCTCCCCACTGCTTGCAGACGGACTTGAGGTACGGGAGAGAGGATGGGGTGATACGCTGGGAACAAGTGAATTGCCAGCATTGCAGCAGTGGAGTGGGGGAGGGGCTACAAAAAGGCTAAAATTCCCTTGGTAACCTCCTGGTAAATCCATATTGGTTTAAAGCTTCAAGTGAATCTGGCAATAAACTTCTCTGACTTTGGATCAGAAGACACCTACTGTGTTGGAGGCTGTGGGATGCAGACCTTTCCACTGGGAACTGGCTGCAGGCCAACACATTCGCTTTCCATGGATCGCAAAATCACCAGAATTTTTACTGGTCATTTTTATCTGAATTTAGGAGCAAAGAGTGGTAAAGGATGTGTATCTCCTTTCTAATGCCTCCACCTAGCCACTTCTTCTCTTCGGACCACTTCTGTGTGGTTTTGCTAATCAATTAAGCCCTCCCTTGCCTTTTCATAGTGTCCCTTTTCATTGGAAAGCCAGACATGTTGGCAGTGCTTGCTACCGAAGGAATAAAGAAGGAAGAATGATCCAAAAGAAAGGATTATAGTCTCTCAAATTGCACTGGGATATTCTCAAGTCAGACACTAACCCTGCATGCGTTGCTATTCACTTTTAACATTCTCCAAGAATGTTAAAGACTTCATTGCTAAAGACCGTGCAACAGTAGCTGAAACCCAGGAAGAACTACAAAAGCAAGATGCTGAGGAACATTCTGCACACCTGTGTTTTTTAGCCCTCACAACGCAAAAAACAGCGAAAGATAAAGAACAAAAAATGGTTATCAGCTGCACTGAACTGATGCAGACCACATAAGCCAGTTGGAGGAAACGGGAGAAGATAAGTAGTTTGCGCAACAGCTTGTTGACCTGAAAGATCAGGTGCCTAAAAGAACATTTAACTAAGAGCACTACAGAAAGCAGTAGTGTAGGCAGGTAAAACCAGAGATCAAATGCTTTGCAGGTCCATATTTCATCACAGGCAGTATGCTTTCAGATGCCAAATTCTGTTCCTACCGAATCTATGGCAAAATGCCCACCAACTTCAAACAGAAGAGGTTTTGCCCCTGTAAGCTAAGAGTACGGCCAGCAATACCAACGCAGTAGAGAAATGGGTTGTGTAGGTGAGGAGGAGGGAGTTGGTCATGCAAATTCCGTGCCTGCCTGATCTCAACACTTTTATTTTCAAATTAACAAAGTTCTTTCGCTCTTGGAACATTATATGAATCAATTTCTTTTTTTTAGAACCCCTATATTTTAAAGTCTGTTGGCTGGAGTGCTTAAGGCTAATAACATCATTTAGTAAATATTTTTTAAATGGTTAAAGAAAGTGTTCAGAAACATTAGAAACATTCTTTTTGAAACAAAACTTTTTGGTATCGTAGCAAGTTTTGTTCAGTAAAGGTCTTTAAACCTTGGCATTGCTGTTCTCTTTCTTTTTACCTTTTCCTCTCTCCCATGGCACTCTGTTTACTGAAGTTTATCCCAACTCTATATTCTTCAGCCTTATCCTGAAAGTGGATTTGATAAATCTTTATAATTGTTAGCATTATGTTATCTCTTAGCATTATGGCGTATATCTATCTGAGCCTGGGTCTGTGCATGGATGTGAAAAGGAATAGCAGAAAACTACTGAACTTTTGGCGCAATTAACTAATTTTGCATCAAAACAAGTAAAATTGCCAGCAGTGTATTTGTAGTACTTTAAAATCAGATAAAAATAGGATTGCTCTATTCTTTAATTAGCATAGTTGAAAGTTTGCCAAATCAACTTCGGACACAGCAGGAGACGTACAGTTTGTCCTGATTTTGTGGGGAATGGAAAAATGTAATACTTGGCACGTGAACTAACTATGCTAACCGAAAATGTTAAAACATATTCAACTAAATCAAATATGGTGGTTTACCAGAGACTAGTCTACATATTTTAACAGAACAGAAGAGCAGTTTTGAAGTTGTTGAAAGGCACAAAATCTAGAGAAGTGATTATCAGTGACATGAAAATTTTGAGGAAAACTACTTACATATTGAAATGGGCAAGCTCCTTTTGCCAAGCCCTGGCATTCTTACTGGCACCGAGTCACACCATCGCCTACGAATAGTTTTGTTTATTTGGGAATCCAGTCTTTTATCGCAAATGAAATTGCAACATTTTCAAATGTTAAGATGTTAAAAGCCACCACTTTTTCATTTCTGTGTGCCCACTTGCATAAGATGGGTTTTGGTGAGGTTAGAGGTAGAATATTAACATGGGATAAATTGTTTATTAAACAGGAACAAACATCGACTGAGTAAACATCTTATTAGTGCTTACAACGTCTAGCCTAGATGTATTCCCTCCCTGGGCATGAGGGAACTGCAGTGTCTTACTATGTAGATACTTTCCTGTGCAAATTTAAGGGCAGAATTCTGTCATTCTCAAACACAAATCCTTAAGCAAAGATACTCTCAAGAGTCATGAAAAACTTTGGTAAAATCCAATAAGAAAGCCTCTGATGAAATCAGATGCGGGCTTCAAACCGGTCCTGTTACAAAAAGGTAAAACTGATTCTTCCTGAGGCAGCGAGGACTGAATCCAGAGAAAATCCTTGAGGGGGGACATTACTACCCTCCCTGCAAAGTTTTACTGTTTTAAATTGCCATTTGAATTCCTGCCAGTAAGGTTATGAAGGATATGGAATAAATCAGTGCATGCGGCAGCTGCTCTCACCATTCACTTCTCTGTAGACAGCCCAGCTCCGTTTGGGAGCAACCCCGGCCCCTATACGAGAGGGCTATGTGCAGGCAGCTACAAATTTACATTTATGGCCTTTTCTATCTTTAGCAATGCTTGCTTTTCTTTTCTTTCTTTTTTTTTTCAAGAACTTGATTATGAAAATTGCCTCATTCCCAGATGTGACATTTCACGGCTTCAGAAGAAACAGTTACCTGAAGAACTTTTCCAAATTGCATCACAGAACATACTTTGAGTACTGCGTTCAGTTTTGGGCCCCTCGCTACAAGAGGGACATTGAGGTGTTGGAGCGTGTCCAGAGAAGGGCGACAAAGCTGGTGAGGGGCCTGGAGGACAAACCTTATGAAGAACGACTGAGGGAGCTGGGGTTGTTTAGCCTGGAGAAGAGGAGGCTGAGGGGAGACCTTATCACCCTCTACAACTACCTGAAAGGAGGTTGTAGAGAGATGGGGGCTGACCTCTTCTCCCTGGTGACAAGTGATAGGACGAGGGGAAATGGGTTCAAGTTACGTCAGGGGAGGTTTAGATTAGATATTAGGAGACATTTTTTCACTGAAAGGGTTATTAAACATTGGAATAGGCTGCCCAGGGAGGTGGTGGATTCACCATCCCTGGAGGTGTTTAAAAAAAGGGTAGATGGGGCACTGAGGGACATGGTTTAGAAGTGGCTCTTGTCAGGGTAGGTTAGCGGTTGGACTTGATGATCTTAAAGGTCCCTTCCAACCTCAGCGATTCTATGATTCTATGATTCTATACCTCTTGGTGTTTCTCTAATCCAGATCACTTTCTTTCCTAGCAAGGACAGCTCATCGTTTCATAGGACTGACTTTCCCCTGCACAGATGGTTTGCCTGTTAAAAGCTATCCTTCAGAAACCACAGTAGAACATGAACCCTGTTGGGCAGTAGTTCCTAAATTTGGGTTTCTGACCCTTCAGGAGGTTGTAGCAGTCCTGAGTGAGATGGTGATTATAGCCAGAATTAAATAATTTCGGTAGTTCTGGGGCTGTGAGCCAGATTGAAGGGGAACTTGCAATGAGGAGAGGAGTTACTCAAAAGCCAGCTGGACCACATCTTACTCTTGTTCCATCTTCTGAGACTGTGATGATTATACACATCAGACTGTCTATAAGATGTATCCGATAGTCACAGTGGGTGAAGATTATTGTAGCCCATCCATTTTACAGACAATAAACAACAAGACAGGAGGCACAAAGACAAGAAAGGCCCCAAAGACTTGAGGATGAGACAGAAATCTTGGCTTTCCTGAAGCCGATGCCACTGATTCCCTTTGCAGGACACTCTACAGAGCCGTGACCTCTTTAGGTGACAGACATTTGTTGGGCATCCTTCTTCAAAGATCCTCAGATCCCTTTTCTACCCCCAACCCCATATCCCGTTGGTGGGGGGAGGTAGGATGGCTCAGTCACCCCACAGGCTCTCTGTCACTTCTCCCTGATAACGTACTCTCAACAAAAGCAGAATGCATCCAGGTTCTTTGGTAAACAAAGGGATGTGGGGGAGCATTTGTCCCCTTAGAGACTTGCTAAACATCTCATGGGTAGATGGAGCATAGCTGAAAACAAAGACCTAATTCCAGTGCTCTTGCAAAAACTTCTGGCCAGCACTGTCCCTTAAAAAAAACCAGACTGGAGGAATGTAAACATGTGTTTGGCCAGTAAAGGAGTTGTTATATAAATGTTAATTACCAAGAGGATTTCCCATGAGTACAGGGCTTTTGACACAACTTTGATCCCATGCACGACACGAGTCACATGCTCTGCCTTGGAACTGTGCTGACACTTCTCTGAGGCCCAAGAAACTGCAAGGGCATTTGTTGTAGCACAGGAACAGAAGAAGCTTTGACGATTGAAACTGAAGCTTGCACAGCATCATGCTGAAGCAACCCTCTGTTTAATTAAAAAGTTCCATTGGTCAGAACATGTGAGTATCTAGCTATGATCTCCGGGTGGCCCACGCATGACAAAATACAGGAAAAAATTTCCTAATGAGCCTCCCAAACTCTCTCGTTCCCTGTAATCTAGCTGAAACCAGCCATAAAATCCAAGTATCTCATCTGCTCAGCCAGCTATTTTCTTCTCCCCAGGTTTCAGTGCCTTCCTTTGGTCTCCCCTCACCTCCCGCATCTTTCCGGAGGTCTTTATTTTTCTTTCCAAGGTCAATACAATCCAGGCTACACCTACAGAGCAGCCTATAGCAGCCCACTGAGCAGGTAGGTGTAGCCATGAGACGGATTGCTGAGCTAGAATACCTACTCTGTGTGCTGCAACCCAGCTAGTTCATTCATTCCATGGAGCAAATGTACCCTTAGGTCTTCTCTGTCTCCTTCCTGACATTTCTTCCGTCTTGTCCTTGCTTTCCACGCCCTTCTCTTCCTTCCCTCTCCCCCCTTCCCTTCCTCCCAAAACCGTTTGCCCCTGGGTCTTCCTGTGCCCCCAATCCTGTTCTACACTCTGTTGCTCTCTTCTTGGCACACACTTTTTAAAGTAGGATGCATTGAAAGCTGCTTTTCCCTTAATGAACAGCAAACAAAATAGCTAATATAAAAGAATTAAATAAAAGCCATACATTTGGCGTAGCGTGGGCTATGGAACGGTTACATTTTTTCTGTTATGGGTATGAGATTATTCTCTCTGCTTTCAGCTTTTTGAGCTGTTAAGGTATCACTTTCATGCTTTTTTCCTCCACAGCCAGGAGGGACGCAAGCTGAACTGACCTTTCCAAAGGGATACTGAGATCCTCACATGGGTAACATGACTCCAGGCTCCCACAAAAATCACAAGAACTGGGGACAACCTTAGGGTGTCTTTGCTGTGAATAGTGCCATTTAGTGGCAGGACTGACTCGCCATGTCTAAAGCGAAGCCTGTGCACAGACCATCGGGGTGAAGGCTCCAGACGACTTGTTTAAGAATCAGCCTGTCGGCATTGCTGGTGGCTTAAGCGGACACTGTGACACTCCTCTCCTCCTCCCACGATGGCCATCCCTTCCTCGTGCCCTGCCCTTGTGCATGCAGCATTTGCGCTGCTGGGTGATGAATGCGACCGAGGAACTTACCTGACCAAAAAATACCACTGGCCCTTTTTGGCAGGGTTATTTTTGCAGTTGGATCAGAGTTTCCTGATCCAATTTGTGATGTGGCTCCAAAGTGTGTCAGCGCAGAGGAAAGGCGATGAGAGGTGGGAACGCGCAGGAAAGAGTGGGAGTTTGGGGATATGCAAATTGTGCCAGTGGTCTTTGGCAGTCCAGTGACTGAATATTGAACCACGCTTCGGGACCGAAACCTTCTGTCTGCCCTGCTGGTTAAACTTTTGTTGCGTGTGGTGCTCTATAAAGAATGTCTTTTGAAACTATTGCAAAGCTATTGAAAAAGAGAAATGCAGTTACTGAATTTCCACTGTGATTTATCTTCCAGCCGTCCTCCCTTCCCAGTCCCCTGCGGCTGATCATCTCATTTATGTATTTAACAAACGCGAAACAGAATACGCCACTGCTTTTCTCCCCATTCTTAAATAAAACGGTGAGAATTCAGCCTTTCAAAATGACTAAGCAAGGCACCAGGACTTCTGTTGCTGAGGCAGAAAGACAGAGATCTTCATTTGAGGCTTTAGAGGGTTTCAAATAGCAAGAAAGAGTTGAAGCATTTAAAAACCAGAATTCTTAAGTGACCTTTTAATCGAAGGAGTGTTTTATATATCAGAATTCCTGCCCGTATCCAAAGGGCTGTACAGGAGTTCTGTACTGGCATTGGAGAGAGTTTGTAGTCACAAGGTAAAGTGGTAGTTACGATATTAATGTTGAAAATAGCATTTTTATTCCAAGGAATAAAACGTGAGTTACAGTTCTGAAGATGACAGAATTGGAAGCGTATTTATTTGCAGTAAAAATCTGCCTCTGAAGGAGGAAATAATGGTTTGTTGATAATATTGATTCTGAAATAAAGACACTCAGCGGTGTCAGAGGCCCAGCTTTTCCAAGAAGGCGATTCTGTGCGTGCCATCGGTACCCACAGAGCAGGTGATAAATTATGCATCCCTGATCTATGGCTTCTAACCAGGTTACCTTTTCTTCTAGTGATGTAATAACAAGCTCCAAAAGGGAGTCAAAGCCTCAGCTGTATTTAATATTGACTCACAGGCTTTTGTCACAGGCGAGCATGACTTCCTGATGCCTTTGACACCCAGGAAAGAAGGATGACTGAGAGACCCATAAATCTCAAAGTCCTGTTTTAGACATAACAGAGCGAAGGAGAGAAAATTATGACGACGTAGCATTTACATGGTCAAAGTACTACAGTTGTAATAACAGCCCCAATACCCTTCTAAAGCTTAAGGAGTAAACACTATTATCTCCGTACAGAAGCTTGCCAAAGGTGATATGCCCTGGAATTTATTTTAAGTAAGATTGAACTCTTCAGTTCCTCTCTAGAAACTAATAAGCAGCTGCAAAGCAAGCCTGTAGCAGAAGTAAGAATAGATCCTGGGACCTGCTGGGTTTCAAGCCCACGCCACCTCACAACCATCCAGATTCCCTGTACAAGAGGTAGCTGGAAGCTATATTAAAACCTGGGGTTTATTGTCTTCTTGCTGCAGAGTGGACCGGTTGTCTGGAATTTGGCTCCTGCAAATAGTCCTTCATTTGACGTGTCCCTGAAAAGAAGCAATCCTTGTTTCCACTTCTGATGACAAACCACAAGTTAAAACAAGCAGGTTGTTTTTTGTTTGTTTTTTTTTTTTTTCTTGAATGCCAACGAGCTATTATTATACGATTTGTTATCAGATCAAAGCAAACATGACCTTAGCCCTCGGACAGTGCATGATAGCGCCATACCTTTCCCATGGAAAGGAGGAAGGGGGAGGAGAATCCATACCCTGCTTGGCTCTGCAGATGTGACTGCAGGTATTTTAAAACGTAATTATGGAACCGGCTAAGCTCTTTGGCTTTCAGACTGATTGGGTGTCTCGCCTCCTCAGTCTATTTCTGGGTGCTGTAAATATTGCTGTTCATGTAGCAGGAAAGCAACTGAGCCCACAGCCTTGCTGGCTAACGGCTCAAAAATGCGAGGGCAGATAGAAGCCATACCTGTTTCTGAAGTCACTTGCTCAGCAAATCAGTACAAATCTCTGCAGCCTTTATACCTTAGCAATAGTCCTCGCCGGGTAGAGCTGATTTTACATGGGAGGGACCGTGTTGTGAGAGGTGTCCTTCCCTCAACCTGCCCTTTTCTGTGCCTTACGAGAAGCAGACAGAACCAGAGCCCAAACTTGCCACCTGTAGGAAGCTTTTGCCAAGAACAGGGGATACTTGGCCAAGCTGTTAGCTCTGCTCTTGACATTTCTAATTCTTTGCATTTTACGTTAAACCCCAGCTTCTGGAATTGAGTGGTTACGTGAGAAATACTTTTGTTTATTTCTTGGGAAGGTTTCTGCTGTTCAGAGTTGCAAAGAAAGGACTGACGAATGCAGGGCTGAGGAGTTAGAAGGAAGGGGAACCCCTCTCCACAATTGCTACCTATAGGAAATGTCGAGATTTTTAAGCAAATTTCATGGTAATGGAATCTGAGTCATGATGTTTCCAGATCTGGGCTGCTGATAGTGCCTCTTTTAATGTCCTTTGCATAGTCCCACAGACTCCTTCACATCTGGTCGCCGGCCAAGCGCACGCTTAGTGCTGCGTAATAGCGGTACAGCAGGTTTCCTGATACCTCCTTACCTCTCAAGTCACGGCAGTTAGGCACCTCTTGCGCCTCCACAACTAGTTATTTTCCTTCTGAGCAAAGGATGAGCTTTAGGCCAACGCGGACGGCTCTTCCCGCAGGCGGTGGCTTTTCCCCACTTCCATCAGGACAATGTTTTCGGCAGCGTTAGGAGTGGGCTCAGTATCCAGCGCTGCTGTTCTTAAAATGGCCCTTTCTGTAAGGCGTCACTGGGGCTCTGAAGGTGATCCCTTTTTCACATGCTGCTCACACTTCTCGTTACAGCATTTTGAGCAATTACAGAACGCTTTACAGGCATTAACTAATTTATCCTTCACGACAGACGCAGATGTGCAGAGGTGTTTTATTACCCTTCTTTTACTGATGGGGAAAGCAAGACCTGCAGATTCAAGGCGATATTCTCTCCTTTGTTTCCACTCTTGGAAAAGAGCCAAATTTATTAAATTCTGGCTGAAGTTGAGGGTGGGAGGAGAAAGTCAGGGTGTGGGGGCTGGTCTGGGGCAAACTCCGACCGTTCCTTGGAGCCTGTTAAAAGCAGCTCTGCCGCAGCCTTCGGAGGTCAGGTCTCTGTGAGGTCCCGGGGATGACAAAAGGAGGGAAGAGGGAGTTTTGCGATGGCATAAATTTTCCATCAGGCTGAGCTGAAGGTTGCAGTTTGTCACTGCAGAGACAGGAGGCAGCCAGTCAGTGACACAGAGTTTATAAGGAGCCTGTATTTACGGGGGCAGCGAGGTGGCCGTAAGAAGTGACAGGGCTTCTTGCAAAGTTCCCCGAGTTGAAGTGGACCTTGAGAGGAGGAGCTGCTGGTAAAGGAGCGGGGAACAAACACCCTGAACAGCGGGATGGTGGACGGTTTGCTGTGACACCAGTCAGCCCTCCCTGCTCTCGCTGCAGCTGAAACCTTCCTGGCTCACAGAGGGAAAGGCCAATCCATTAGGGAAGAGAAAATTACACTGATTAAATCAAGCAGAATTTGGAATGCATTTACAAAGACTGTAACTCCTAGTGAACAAGATATGTACAGGGGCTGCAACAGGGCCTCAAACTTGACAGGAAGACTGTATCCTAGTGGGTGAATGTCACAGTGACAGATAGGCATCTTCCCCTCACCCTTAGGACAAGGCATTCCTTGTGGGAGCTGTGTAGGATTCCCCGACAGAATTATGAACTCTAGGTTAGGTGAAGCAACTCCTATACTTAAAAATCATCTGAATGAGTCTCCAAAACAGCTGGTACCTGGCAAAAAAAAAAAAATCTGTGTTCTTGTACTTTAAGTTATGCCACAAGCTGGTCTTCCTCCATCCAGCTGCCTGTCTCAGTAATGACTCCAGTTTCCGGAAAAGGAAGGAGATGCCTCCATGCATCATCTGTTTAAGACTCAGTTCACCTACCACTGTCATTCCAGAGGAGCAGAGAGAAATATGTGGTTCCTCTGAACCCTAGGACATTCTGTAATTTTGGTTGGGGTTTAGAAAACAAGGTGATAGATGTCTTCTACATGTCATGGCTAAGACAGATAGGTGTTCCCTCCTTAACCTACCTTTTTCTTTAAAGTCTCCCTGTCAGGTTATTGTCTCTTCTTGTTTCTTGTATTCATTGTGGACTTGAGAGCTGAGGCCTGCTGGCACATACAGCACTGACAGCCTTGTGGCCAGGATCCCTGACTTCTCAGCACTACCAAAACTGTAGTGGTAACAGTGCCAAGCTCTGTTGGAAACACATGCAAAGAGAATCCAGTCATCATTCTTGTATCTCTGTGCCGTCACTTCCTATATCCAGGGGAATCACTAGCCAAGATGTTCTGTCCTGAGAGTGAGATTTCTTCTTCTCTTTGTGTTTTCTTGTTCACTGATCTTAATTAGCCTGGTATCCAGTCTCCCCGTTTATATTCTGATCTAATCCCTCTGATCACTATGGACATAAAGTGGAAAATTCCCACTCAAGCAGTGAATATTTTTACGATGAGGCTGGTGAGACACTGGAACAAGCTGCCCAGAGAAGTTGCGGATGCCCCATCCCTTGACGTGTTCAAGGTCAGGTTGGACGGGGCTCTGAGCAACCTGGTCTAGTGAAAGACATCCCTGCTCATGGCAGGGGGTGAACTAGATGACCTTTAAAGGCCCCTTCCAACCCAAACATTCTATGGTTCTATGACAGAAATATGTTCATAGAGCAGCTCAAGATGTTTCTTGACTTATGCCCTTTTTGCAACATGAGGCCTAGCACACATTTAGATCCAGTTTGCCAGGCTGCATTCCCTCTTTCAGCTTCCCCAGAACCTCTTCCTGAGACTCCACTTTTTTCCTCACTTTTCTATTTACACTTGTCCCAACTAAGACCCCACCACGTTGTGGGACCTCCTCACCTACCTCCTTCTGGCCTTGGCCAAGCCAACCAGTTGTGTTAACAGGAGGATTAAGCTTGACTGATCCCCAAGACTATGAGGCTTGTTTCCATTCGTCCTTCTGCTCCTGGACAGAACGGCACTGCTGTTTTGGCAGTTTACCAGAGTGGTGGTGCTGTTGGAAGTCATTGCTCTTTGTCCCCCTGCAGTTCCTTACTTTTAAATGTTTAAACTTCTGTTGCCATCCCTTTCCTTTGTTTCAGTCACTGTTCCCAGTAGCCATTTGGCTTCTTTTCTCTGCCTTCTCTTTCTGCAGCCCTTCTTAGATTCTGAGGGAGGGCTTCGAAGTTGTCTCAAGAGTTGGGTTAATCCCTGTCCCTAAAACACAGAGACAAAAGGGACAGTGGCCAAACCGTTGAATGAAGAACCATCTCCTTTTGTTTGTTCCACACCTGGACTCTCCGAGCTTCACCTGATGGCCCCATGCTCTTGCACAGGAAGAGAAAGTGGAGAGTGGCCTAAAGAGCTTGTCTGCTCAGCGTCACGTAGGAATTGTAGGAAGGCTTTAAGGAGCTCTCAGCCCTTGTGTGATTTAGAACAGTCCTCTTGCTGAGACCACGCGATGTGAAGTTTTTGTGGGATGCAGGAAGGAGGACAAAGACAACACTCAAATAAAAGCCAGAGGTTGGGGTGACATGAAGACATCTTCTTCATCTCTGCGCTCCATTCTCAGCTGCTTCTTCTCTCCTTCGCCTCTCTCCCCACCAAGGCCAGACTGTCTGTCCAGCGCAGTGGGATGCTCCTGCTGACACGGGTAGAACAGCTGCCATGGAATAATTGCAGATTTTCAAACCCCTTACACAACTCTGTGTCAGAGGCTTTCTCTGCAGATTTAAGTGCACGTCTCTTAAGCCAAGATACAGTCTCTTGACATCCCTTACACATGCTTGTGTGCCTTCTTTTTCTGAGCTAGATTTACCAGGAGGTTCTTGTGCTGTTTATATAACATTGGGCATCCCAGTAGATCTGTGGTGGCATCACTGGAACAGGGCATCCGACACGCACTGGGGCACCCGTGCAGCTGAAGGAAAGATAACTTAGTTTTCTAGTTTCATTTTCTGGTATTATGTGTATATGCAGTGCTCCATATGAAATAGCTACATATTTGCACCAGGCCAGTCTTACGCCAGTTAAACAGCTGTTTAAACAAAAGCCCCCAACCTAAAACCACTTAATTCTGGCTGCTATGACATTCGATATCCACCTTCGGTCACTGTTGGAAACCTATCGCTTTTACAGCGACTGCTAATGACTGATGAGGTGCCCGAGATGAGCTGTTCCTACAGTCGTATAACCCCCGCACTGCTACTGGTCTCGTTAACATAAGATATTGGCCAGTGCAGTTGAATACGCTGCCTTGAGGTCGCCAAGATGTGGCTTTTAACAGATGCTAATCCTGAGCTACCAAAAAAACCCCGTAGGTACAGGAAAGGCAGATCGTGTTCTGCAAATCATACACTGGGATCTAGCCAAGTACAAAAGAAACCAAACAAAAGCCACGGCCAGGCCTTTGAAAGTCAAACTGTGTGAAATATTTGCTTCTGTTAAAAATACTCCAATGGCGCATTTTTTTTAATTTTTTTTTTTGGTGTCAATCTTCCTGCAAAATCATTTGCCTCTCTGGCCTTTTTTTCCCCAACTTTGGACACAAAAGCCGTGCTCTGGGTGCCTGCCAAAATGGTGAGGTGGCTTCCCTTAGGTCGCTGAGAGAGGACATCTGAGCGTCAGTGGTTGGATTTTGTCGCGCAGCGAGAGGAATACAAGATTCTTCTGCTTCCCTCATGGAACGGCCTCTTGCAATACTTCAAGCAAACTGTGTTTTCGTTGCTTTTCTCAGAAGGGGCTGCGTTATGAGCTAGCCAGAAAAGTAAAGCCAAGCTGGTTATCTCATACAGCTTGCAACATTATGAAGAAGTCAGTTCCCGCGTGGCTAAGATTTTCCAAAGATACTGGTGAGTTGAATGCACCAACATCTTTAATATCTGAGTGGCCTCCTTGAAATATCTCAGAGAGCCTGTTTTTGGAAAAACTGTGCTCCTCAGCTGTGAAACTGAGCCCTTTCCAGTTGTCACAGTGTATTACCAAAAATCATAGACGCTTTTGAAAATCTTGGGAAAGTTAATCTTCGACTTTGTAGTTATCGTGTATTTTTTTTAAAAGATCCTGAAAGGTTGTTTGTATTATTGGAATCCACCAACATTAATCCTGAGCCTTCCTCAGGCCTGTCTTCTTTAGATATGGATTTCAACAAGCAACTAAGAGGCCACTTAATATAGAATATGGGAGTACTTCAGCAGAATTATCAATGCTGGCTTTAGCTTATTTTCTCAGGTAGACATGAGTAGTATCTTCCCTCTCCCATTAACTTCCTAGCTCCTCAATAAAACACTACAGAGAATTAGATTCTTCTCCGTTGCCAACTTGAGCAGGAAATATTTAGTGCTGGTGAATAAGAAGTATTTCCCATATGCAAATTTGCTTATTTGCTGCCCCTAACTTCTTGTTAAGGGAAAGGGTCATTTATTTTGGGAGCTATTCAAATTAACAAGATGCTAAGTGCTTTACTGAGGAGGGTCTTCAATTTCCTCAGCTGGTACAGCTGGAAAATCCATGTTTATTTATTCTGTGCTCAGAAACTACTGGGACACAGACATATATTTGCTATGCAAAATATATTGTTAGTGTCTCAGCATGTATCATCATGCTGGGTCAGAGTTAAGAAGGTTAATGAAATGTTTAAAGTGAATTTTTGCATAGCATTTTCTTAATATTGTAATGGATAAACCACAAAGCCAGGAGCGTGTTTCTGTGGGGTATCTGATCAGTTGTTCTATATAATGCATAGAGGCTGTTATTGAGATGTTCTTACACCACTTGGACAAGATTATGCTCTTTATAAATACTCTTTTACAAATTTGAAATGTGCTTGTAAGGTTGCTTTGCTTCAGTAATGAGCAGTAGAGTTGATGTCACTCTATGCTAGAGGCCAGACTGGCTGTCATTACTCTTGGGGTTGTGACTTTTAGAGGAGGCACACCTGTGTCACCCCTGTTGGTCCAAAATCAGTGGAGCTCAAGGGTTCTGAGTCCATCCCGTATAATAAGGGCAGTATTTCTGGCTAGCTTCCCTGGTCCAAGACATCCAGACCAAGGCACTATGTAATGGTGATTTTGTCTCCTTGTGTTTCTTTGCAGAACGCCTCAAGCAATGGAATTTCTCAAACGTCCTCGAAAGAAGTCAAACCCAGATGTGGTCTGCTCCTGCTCGAGATGTCAGAAGTGAAAATAGCTTTCTGTAGCTTCCCCATGTGGCAGCGAGAGAAGGATTGAAAACTGAATTATTTGAACACCATGAAATTAGCCCCAAATGGAGCAGTGGATATGTTCACAAGGACTTTTTGCAAATAAACAAATAAAAATGTCACCACTTTCACACAGCGAAGCTTGAAAGGAACATGCCAAGATCAAACAGCAGCTGTACCCGCTGGAGCTGGAACTGAAACAATCTGATCCACTTCGTTTGCTACTTAACAAACAAGACGCTTGACTGACAAAAATGCTCTTAAGCCTTTCTAGCTCTGTGGTAGATACAAGATCACACCAAAGTGGCTTTACAGGAGCAGGCTGTACTGGCAGAGCATGGTGACCATTTGACTTTTTCTAAGCAGAGTGTTTGGCATCTACTGAACAAATCACAGAATCATAGAGTCATAGAGTCATAAAATCATAGAATCATAGAATGGGTTGGGTAGGAAGGGACCTTAAAGGTCATCTAGTCCAAGCCCCCTGCAATGAGGAGGGACATCTTCAACTAGATCAGGTTGCTCAGAGCCCTGTCCAACCTGTCCTGGAATGTCTCCAGGGATGCGGCATCTACCACCTCTCTGGGCAACCTGGGCCGATGTCTCACCACCCTCAGTGTAAAGAAGTTCTTCCTTATATCTAGTCTGAATCTAGGCCCTTTTAGTTTGAAGCCATTACCCCTTGCCCTATTGCAATAGGCCCTGCTAAAAAGTCTGTCCCCATCTTTCTTATAAGCCCCCTTTAGGGACTGGGAGGCTGCTACAAGGTCTCCCCGGAGCCTTCTCTTCTCCAGGCTGAACAACCCCAACTCTCTCAGCCTGTCTTCATAGGAGAGGGGCTCCAGCCCTCTCATCATCTTCATGACCCTCCTCTGGACCTGCTCCAACAGCTCCACGTCTTCCCTGTGCTGAGGGCTACAGAGCTGGACACAGTACTCCAGGTGGGGTCTCACCAGAGCGGAGTACAGACATGAGGACCAGCGCTACAAGACAAGCACATAGTCCAAAAACCTCTTGATTTTGGTTTTATTTCCATCCCACATTCAGAGGCAGAAGCTGCCATCTTCAGTGAAGGTGTCACTAGCACTGACAATGAGAGGGGGCAGGTCTCTGACCTCGATTCAGCTACTGTAAAGCTAATGCCATTCTGACTGGAGGGACGTTTTTCCGTGGATGAGCACTTTTAGGCATTTAGCTGTTTATTTAGTCCCTTCACTAGAATCATTGATGTCACCAGCAGCCAAGCATGGCCCCAGTTGGCCAGTTATTAGATAAAGAAGACAAGATTGCAGTTTCAGGAGAATTTGGCACACACACAGAGCACCGCTGATCTCACATTGGTGCAGTGTAGAAAGATAAACTGCCCTGGGTTTAGCAATATAAGAACCAGGCAGCTGAGACGGAGATGGTTTCGCTGGCACATTTTTAGAGCCATGACAATCTGTTTGTTTGGGAATTTGTTTGATTGTTGTTTATCTTTTAAAAATGTGGAAATCGGCTTTCTCCTTTGTTTCAGCAGAGCATTTTTCAGCAGTTTCAGCTAAATAAATATAAGGCGTGAGATCTTGAACAGATACGGTTTTCTTCAGGGTATGTGCCAGAAATTTAAGTTAATTGGTAGCAACAACAGAAATAAATGAAAATTCTACACTTTAAACAGTGGAAAAATACTTTGTCCTGTTAAAACTCATTTTTTGGCTACTCCATATAAGACTTTTGCAAGTTTTCCGATCTCTTTTCCAGGATAAATGTAAAACAAACTCTTTTTATACCTTCTGCCGTCATCGTAAAGAAACAAAGAATGACGTCAGCCTTAAAAATATCCAGGTGACCTAGATTATTAGCTGAGAAACACATTGCTAGGACCAATAATTTGGCCAGCAAATTTGAAAATTCTGGTAATTCGTAAGTGCAAATAACCCCGCCACAATAGTCAGAGCACTCAACACTTTTTAACATTATAACTGGCTGCGCACAATAAGTCAGTGGGTGCCTGAGTAAAACTGGACGACAGGAATCCACCAGCGCGAAAGGAGGATTGCATCATGCGCAAAGGGGAAAAACCTGTTCAAGTAAACGGTTTCGTTTGTATCTCACCGCGAATTAGATTCCTTCAAAATCTCCTCAAGGGAGTGTGGCATCACGAAGCCTTTCATCAGGGGCCCCAGACTGGGCTCTGCTTCAAACTTCTTCAGAAGAACAGAACAAACATCCTCCTTCCACTGAGCCGGATGTTTTCTGAAGGTGGAACAAGGTATCCACTGTAACTCAAAGGGAGGAAGGATCACATAACACCAGGCGTAAATGTGGAGTTACCAGTTTTCACCGGCTTTTTTATTATTATTACTTTTTTAAACCAGGAAGCTTTTCCACATCCCTGTTGGAGCTATGAAATTTTTCGTGTTTCCTCTGCTTTGGATCTACTGACATTCAAATTCCAGGCTCTCAAACAGCCATTATGTGCTGGGCATCTTAGCAAAGAGAATGGTTGGTAGAACATTTCACTCTCACGACAGCCCTATGGCAAGTACAGAAACAGCATACCTGGAAAAATATTTATCAGGAAGCATTTGATGTATTTTTAGGTTCTCCTTTAAAGCAAATTAGTGGCTGGAAAGCAAGGGAGAGGAGAGCAAGTTCCCTGCACACTGCCAATAACTTCTCCGTTGACTTCAGCTTTGGACCCTGGTGTTGACCAGCTACACCTGAACTTCTTGCGAGTTGCCAGCAATTCAGATCAGGGTTGAAGGACCTTTCCTATGGCACCATGCAGGCAGTGGTTCCTGCTGTGTTCTTCCCTGAACTCAGTGTCCTGTTGTTAGGCAATACAGCAAAAGTTGTTCCTATGAACCTCTTCCAAATTTGATCACTCTCCAGAATTAAATAGGTTTGTATTCCTGTTGTAGAGTTCTCCAGGACAATGGAACAAACCATGGAAAGGGCCTCCTGTTACAGAGTTCTCCAGGCTGATGGAACGAACCATGGAAAGGGTCTCTTTCTCTAGCAAACTGCAGAATTTTCAAGTAGGAGCCTCTGTGACATTCTCTCACTTTAAAATAGCTCACATTCCTCTGGACTTTTCTGTCATTGCTTTAATGGGTTTGCATGGTTTGCCTGCATATGCAAAAATACTTAGATGGAGATGTTTTTAGCATTCTGGAAAATTAATTTTTTTCATTCATGCCCAAGAGAGGAAAGGTCCTGATCAGCTCAAGGGATTAGTAAAAAGGGGTTTGAAGTTTTTCACCTCCTGATGACTCACTTGTAGACTGGACGTTGCAGTGATTTCAAGACTGGCCAGCAGCACACTGAACGATGTTGGGCACTTGCAATCCCCTTTCCCTACATGGGAATGTCTGACACAAACCTCATACCGCCTGCCATTTTCTGCAAGTTTGCGGGCATTTCCAAGCTAATAGACTAAAAAACACATGGCGAGGAGATGACCTACCTCTTTACCTGTGGAGGGTATGGCTCAAGGACAGAAGAAAGTCATTCTATAGTCCTTTGTGATGGACTTATTATACTGGTAATGAAAGTTGTTTTCTCATTTACACCATCAGGTTGCCCCTCTGATAAACTCATATTGACAGAATAATGTGTCTTTTTGGACTTTATTAAAAACCAAGAACTTTACATTATCTGCTAGGAATGAGGTGCAATTCTCTTTGTAGAAGCTGAAAAAGATAATTGCATTTTTTAAGTAAGTGCCCACTTAGCACTGTGAATTACATTCCCAGAGGTAAGCACTTATGTCTTAAGCTATGAGGAGTACCATAAATTGAAAATATCTTTCTAGACCTAGACCATAACCCAGAGACACTGAAGTCAACATGAATCTTTCCATTGACTTCAGCGAGTATTAGACTAGAACAAAATTGTGAAGTTCAGCACTTTGACTTTGGAGGAGTAACCAGGTGGAGCAGTACATGGGTGAAAGGAAAGACAGGTGGAAGAATAATCAATAATAACTGAGATTATTAGTCAGTTAAAAGCTTGAGTCATTTTTTCCGAAGATGATGACCAAGGTTTCTACATGTGCACAAGACACAGTCTGCAGCAACAAAATGAAGAAGCTACAACAAAATTAGAAGTGATGTCCTGAACCAAATCAGAGCAGTTTCCCAAGCAGTCCTAATCATCGGCTTGAAGTCCTGTGTGGAACTGGTATGAGAAGGAGAGAACAGACCAAGAAGCACTGATAAAGAACAGACTCTTGGCTCAGCTGGCTTCAGAAGATAATCACAAGCTTTCTGGAAGCCAATTTAAGTGCCATGCCAGAGCACTGTCTAATTTCTCTGTTAAGCCCTTTGCCAGGAAATAAACTATTTCATTCAAGAGGTTATTGCATTAAGCAGAAATGACTAAGGCTGAGATTCTGAGATCCAGTTCAATGCTGAATGTCACCTCACTTGACAGGCAGACCTTAAATAACAAGAAAGTCATTCAAAAAGTGAGCTTTTAATTTGGTTATATTTTTAGCTGGGCCTCCTGCTTACCTCTATATATCTTGTTTCTTATCAGAATGAGTTAAAGCTTCATGGAACGTAAGATGGAGGAAAGCTGCGCTCCTCTGGTGCATGACTTTATTTACTGAGTAGGATCAAATGGGATGAGAAACCGGTGACGCTGGATGGGAAATAGGACTCCCTTCTCTTCACAGAGCAATGCCCAAGTGTGGCAGTAAGCAGAATCTATTGAAAAATACAAAATACCAAATGTATTCACAAATACTTTAATGAGTTTGTTTTACTCTGGCTTTTGCAATCAGAATAATTTGCAAATAGTTGGATGACGACCAGATTTTTTTTTTTTTTTTTTTTTAAGAAGAATGCCGTTTCATTGTTCTGCTTTAAAAATTTCCGTCATTCAATTAGGGAGCCGAAACAATGTCTTGGACAAAAATGACATGTTCACTGCAAAGCAAACAAAAAACAAACACAAGCCCAGTGGTTTTTTCCATTAGAATAGCTGTCTTTCTCCAGCTGGCTATCCCAGTATAAATCCTAATGGAAGCAAGGCACAGCGGTTTCCATCTCTGTAAACGCAAGGAAAAATGCAGCTGGGGGAGCGAAGCTGAGCTGGCCCAGGTACCTCCAAGCGAAGAACAGATTCCTTTTGCAGCAAAGACGAAGCCTTAAGCAATCGGCCACACAACATGAGTAATGGGTAGTAAAGTATGCAAACAAATGATTCACAAATAAGCTGAGAATTATTAATTGTTTTACTCACAGGATTCTGACACACGCCACATTTTAAAAGATTTCCTAACCAAAAAAGGTATCCTATCTGTTGCACATTTTACCCAGAACTTCAGCATGCCTAGAAAGAACTGCATTGCTCTGAATTTTGATATTTTTTTTAATGGAAATTAAATTGAAAAACCTTCCTTTGAATGACACATGAGGCCTTGACCACTTTTTTATCATTACGACTACGGCACTTTTCACAGAAGGAGGGTGTTAACCTCCGAGACGTGGCTACCTTCCAACTCAGATGTTTTTCTTTCTTCCTGAATTTTCTCTGTACTTTCGGTGGGATGACGTATTCCTCACTTCCCTTCCTTTGTGTAACCCTGGTGGCACAGAACGGGAAAGGCTGCTGTGTTTCCCACCGCAGAGATTGCCTGCTACTGAAATGCGACTCGGGAAGGGTATCTGTACAGAGAGAACCACACTCATCCTCTTTGATGCGGGTAGAAGCTGCGTATCTGAGAGGCAGACTTTGCCCACAGTTTATTAAGCTGGTACCCTCCTTGGATAACAGCAGTGCAGAAATGGGGAGCAGTGTTATCCTGAGGGTTGTTAGTTGTCCGTTCTTCATCCAGAAAATGAGGATGTCAAGCCTTGAATGTCAAGCCTAGAAAGTGACAGAGAGGACCACAATTAGCTGATGAGCTACTAAACTCCAAACTGGGGGAGAAAAAAAAAAAAAAAGGCAATTCTGCAGCATAACAAAGCACAAAAACTCCAGAGGAACAGAGAACTTACAGATGATCCATCTTTACGATACATAAAAGAAACCTCAAAGAATTAAAAAGGAGTCCCCTTTGGTGTCCACTCCTCTCTTTTACATTAAACCTTCTGCTTATGAAAATCTTTAACACCTTTCTCTGCCATGATGCCTTGTCGGTAAGTGGTGCCTATTGCAAGAAAACACATATTTCTCACGTATTCCCACAGTACTGTTGTAAGGTGGAAGGCTGCTTCTCTTTTTCTATAGGCAGGAATCTGAGACTGGCCTTTCCAAAAGGTCTCCGGAAGGTCTGGGCTGGCATTTTTCCACTGCACCACAATCTCCTTCCTAACGCAGCCACTTATCTGCGCCTTTAATGAGCTTGGTTGATATTTTGGCAGCCCTCAACTTAGAAGTAAAGGTTGAAGAAGCACTGAAGATGCTTTCCAGAGCCTGAGAAGCCATTCAATAAAACCAGGGCAAAGTCAGTCTTGATATTGCAAATATTTCACAGAAAATCCACCTCCATCCCAAGATCTTATTTTTATAACCTTTCAGGATTTCTTTGTATACTATTAAGAGAGACACAGCCAGAAGTCCTTGAGGATAACTTCTAAATCTGCTTCAAAGACATAGTGGGGCGATAGCCCAGGATCTAAATGCTTCAAACTTTTGAACAACCCGGATCTGACATTTGCGGCTTAGGCCCATCTCTGCTCCGAAGGTTAGAAAGCTATTCCCATTCCACCGGTGTGATTTTAATTCTAAAAGCAGTTCTCCTGGCAGGCTGCTCTGCCCTCAGCCGATTACGTAAAGTAAACTATTGACATATGCAGACCAGTCGAGGCCATTTTCTCCGTCAAATTCAAACCTTGTTTTAAAAGCACAGTTTTAACATGTTGTTCTTTCTGAAATATTCCACAATATGTGCTTTCACGTTTGGTTATATAACATTACATTCTTTTACAATAATAAAGCCGAGTGTATTTTGGAATTGTGCACAGACTGAAGCAGTTTAGCAAACGGGACACATCCAGATGTGAAAACGTTCTGCGGCTTGGCTAGACATGTTACTAAACCTTTGACTCAGACGTCCAAATGATGCTCGGGATGAATTTGGATTTCCTTTCCGAAAGGGACCTTGCGCTTTCTTAGCGTGCACAGAGGGAACCAGGGGTTCCTGTTTCTGATGTTGGGGTTCTGCAGTTCAACACAGCGTAGCATAAATTTAACCGAATGTTAATTTGTTAAGATGTTAAAACTGCTCATGAGCTTTGTTTAGGTACTTATATAGTCTGCTAATTGCCTTGATACAGGAGAACACATCATTAAATAATAATGCTCTATTGAATCCGAGGTCTTCAAGCTTCAGAGCAGGGGCAGAGATGACAGATAGTAATGTGGAAAGAAAACTCTGCCTAGTAGTTTTTCACGTGTGGGCAACTTGCTACGACTTTTCCAAATTCATAGATGGGTATTAAAATGTATACTATTCTAACAGAATAAATAAAATAATTTCTAAGCACGTGGAGTTCTTCTGTTTCTAGAAGCTCACGAAAGGATGTGACGTAGGCAGGGCTACTGCTCTGCAGCACCCTCTTGGGAGGACATGGGCAGCCAATGTGCTGCGATGGGAGGTTTTGCCAGGGGCCACCTCTTTCCTATGAAGGCATTTTCATCACCCTGTGGAACAGAAGACAGCTCAAGCCAAAGCTGTGGTCTGCATCTCCAAACAGACATTTGAGAGTATTTACAAATCTCTACCAAGGGTGTGACATCATCAACATGAGTCTTGGCACAGGGGATCTCTTGCCCAGGTACCACCATTGTCTCCTTCTGCACTGTCATACGTTGCCATCCCTGGTGCAGCTACATGACCTGCACACTGAATTGCCGTAGCGTACTGCTTCACCCTGGCCCTGTACTGTCCTCGGCGCAAATTTAGGCTTATGACCTTACAGGGTAGATCCCGCAGGATTTATATATGTTGGTCCTGTATTGTCTCTGCACAAGGAGAAATTCGATGGGCTTCAGGAATGTCATTGCAGCCTCCGCGTGGCACTCACTGCTCTGGTCCTTCACCGTATCCAGCTACCTGACCCTTGATCTATCTACAGCCTGGGGAAGTTTGAGGACTAAAAGTTCTCCACTAGGATCAAATAATCTGCTTCAGTCGGCTTATTCCAATATCAGATTCTGGTCTGAATCAGTCTGGACCTGTCCCGTTAACTCCACAGCATTTCCGCTGGTATGAAACAATGGGTCTATGTCAACAGCGTGTTGGTCTGGCTTTACATCACGTTGAAATCAAAGCAGTCATCATGTCATCGGCCTGTAGGAACACAGTGGTGAGTTCATCCACAATAGTTATTTTAAATCTGCCTTTTTTTTTTCTTTCTGAGCTGACTTTGATGGAAAACTCTGGGCTGACTGCCTTTGAGTTTGTTATTTTATGTTGTTTGTTGTTCTACTTCCTGGTTATTATTGATATCCCATCATTACCCAAATACTTTCTAACCACAGGAATTGGTGAAGCAACAAATTTTTTTCTTTCTCCCCTTTGCTTGTAACTGATGAATCTTTATTTATTTGTAGAGGCCAAAAGTCCCAAAGTGTTTTCATCCTTTCCCTGCACATAGGCATGATACGGTGATTTACCAATGCAACCAAAGACTGTAGATTTATTACCTGACAGCATTTATTGCTTTAGTTTTTCACACAGTTCTCATTTATCCATTCAAAGGATTCATCCTGGCACGATTCAGTTTATTGCAGTGGTGAGATTCTAATTCAAATGTTAAGCTTTGGCTTTCTTTATCAAAGTTACTATTTTAAAAACATGCTTCTCTCCAAACACCCTTCATCCACAGCTGGGAGATATCTGGGTGGGAAATGAGAGACAACTTCAAATTTCGTGCCACATCTGCTTTATTTACAGGTGTGCCACGTGCACAGGATGCTCACCTCTCCTTGCCAGCAGTAAAAGAGATGTATATTGGCTGCGCTCAGCTTTGCAACGACAAAAGCTTTCTTTTCAAGGAAAAAAACTCTGGACATCTCATGCACTTATATGGTATTTTGTAGCCCTAGTAGTTTAGAGCCAAAGGAAATGTGCATGTCCAAGAGAGTTTGCTGGATACACAGACAGTATTCTTGGAACTGGGCTTAACTGTAATCATCAGGGAAATCACTTTGTTGCTTTCCTTATGCTAGTATAGCCAACGTGCAATGCAGCGCGAGACTCCGTCCAGAGCAGGCACTCTTCCATTCTTTCTGAAAGCACCTATTTCACGCACGACAGATCGACGACCCGCACATACACACACAAACATACAGACCTCTGTTCTCTTCGCACTTTATCTCTGGGAAGTCTCACATTTGAAGTCTCTATTTTGGAGACTTCCAGTTCTGTTCCAGATCTGCCTCAAGGGTTGAGAGTCATCTCACCTAACATTAGGCATCTGTAGCATAGATGTCTGCAGCTAGATTAGGCATCTGAAGCACCTTTTGTAGGCACCGGAGAGAAACAGGCATTTTTAGGGACCAAGGTTAGGGACCTTTTTATTCAGAACTGGTCTGTGTTAGATATTTAGCCTGAATGAAATGAATTTTGCCCTCAAATCCACTTAATAGATCTCCATTGTCTATAAAGGGAGCTTGGTGATTGGCTCACATGTAGATATACATTTAGTAGCGATGTCTGAGTCCTCTCCCTTCTGTCCAAAGTGTAGGGGGTTTATACTCCATCTAACTAAGGGAGACATTTCAGCCTTTGGTACCAAAACCCATTTATCATTTTTCTCAGGTCCCCTGTACCGTATCATGGCTTTGTGTGCCAATCGATCGGACCCATGTGCTGGGTATCAGTTTTGAACTCTTTGCCCTCTTTTGAATTCATTTAAATACAGACGGTCTCGATTGTTCAGGTTCCCCTAGGAGAAACGCTTTCCTGTGCATCTCAGACAAAAATTCTGTGTAAACTTTAGGTTCTTTTTCATGAGCAAGGTGCAGAAATTGTCTAGAATCAAACTACTTAAGAGTATGAAACTCATGGATAACTTTACTCAGACTATGGGTAATTCACTCTAACTATGCAGTTATTATGGGCAATCCAGGTATTATTTGCGTAGCCACATCTATACTGTTTCACTGGCTTCCCCTTCTGTGCTCATCAGACCTCAGCTGTGTCTCCTCACCTTCACTGAGGCACACAGCTTTTCCTTCCTGTCTCTTCCGATCATCCATATTGAGAGAGCGGCTCCTTCTTCCTCGTATTTGCCATGTTTTCAGAAAAAAACCCCGTTCCCATTAAATATCTATCAGCCCTGTTCATTGTTCTCCTTCAGATTCCTCCTCGTAGCTCTCCTTGGCCCCGATGCCTAGGAAATACTTGGCAATACGTGCTGTCTTGCTGACTAATGCAGCTGCATTGTTTTCTTGCTCTCCGTATAGGTCTGCTGTCTTTCGTCTTGGATTTAGATTGCAAAGGTATTTGCCCATGTGTACGCAGTGCTGAGCTCAACGGCTCCCAAGCCACCATAGCACAACGAGCAAATAAGAACAATCAGATTTTGAAAAAATCCAGGGTAAATAACTTTTCACCAAAACTTTCCGGTGGAGATTTCCACTGTCCTCTTTCATAAAGACTAGCCTTGTGCTTCCTTTGTTACAAATTCTTCATTCTCCTGGGTTTGATTCTTTCATGCTTCTAGTTGAAAACCTTCAGCTGGGTTCTGAAGCCAACACACTGTCACAAGCATGCACTTTGGGGTAAAATTCTTTTACTTTGTTTGTGTCTGTAAATTACCACATTTTAGGGAAAAAAGATCACTACCCTCTTGAATATGCCCAAGGGAGGCAGAAAACTTCCAGCCTGCAGCAGGTTTCTACCATCTGTTGCTCGGAGAGAAAGGATTACGCTTCAGTTGGGTATTGGTGAGACAAGGTTTATTGGTAAGCTCTTTTGTTAGACCAGCTGGTATAGCTTGAAAAATTAGACAACTTTCCAAAATATAAGCCCTTCCTATGTCCCAAATATGTCCAAAATGTAATGTATATAAAATGGTCTAACATATCTCATGCCATAGAAACAAGAAACAGATAAAACACACCAGAAAAGGTGTTACATACAGCCAAACCCTGAGATACCACCACATTTGATCTAGAAACAACGCAGTCAATGCTACATCAATAATCTAAGGATTATTTTTACCGAAGGATGCTATTTCACTTAAGCAGATGGAGGTTTTGGAAACAGGTATTTAAACACCTCATAAGGAATTACTTCAGAACAGAAATAAAAGCTCCACTGATTTTATGGCGTGGCTGACAAGTGCCACCCTAGCCTGGAACCCCCCCAGAGCAGTTACGGCTGTGGTTACAGTTCTATGAGATAAATATCCTACTTCGAAAAAGTCCTTCTAGACCTCCTACCCTACCCTCAAACAACCCTCATGTTTGAAACCAGGGTGTCATTTACAGCGATGCAGTTCCTTCAGGTCTTTCATTTTGTGTGGCGTCTCCTCTCTGTTGTTGCAATCTAGGCGAGGAGATAATAGGTGGAAGAATTAAACTACTACCACGGCGGTAATTAATAATGCAAATATCTTTGACAGGCGAGAACTATGTATTCACCAAACTTGCTTTTCCCAAATATATGAAAACTGGGCGCTGCCAGGAGGCAAAAAGCAATTGATGAGGGAAGTAGCTCAGGTGCCCATCACCATTAAACATCTATCTACGCCTGCTCTGGGGTTAAAGCACCTCTCAATGTGGCTGAACGGAGCTGCCAGAAATGGGTGTAGATGGCTACAGGGGCTTCATCAGGAACAGAAATCCATACAAACTCTAGCCCAGTGAAATCTGTCAGCAAAGTGAAATCAGCCAGCGTTCCCTCTGAACTGAACTTCTGTAGGCGCCTCAACGGCTTTACCTTCCTTGTGTGCCCTGTTCCTCTGGACAACTGTTTTTCACCCTATGCTAAATGTGCCTTGTGTGTTGGGAAGTGCTGTTGATCTGGCATGATGTCTGAAAGCTTTTGCAGATGGGCAGGAATGGATTTTTTTTTGATAAAGAAAGGGCTGCAGATGCAAGAATATCAATTCTCAGGAAAAAGGGAGGAGAATACCTGCTGGAATGGAAATAACCCTTCTTTTCTCAAGGACAAGGGATGTGCTTCATGGTTTTTCTAACTCTCTTTTGTGCTCAGCAGCAGCAGCTTGTGCTCTACCCATTATTTTGTCTGTGGGCGAGGACCTAACCTTCAGCTTGCTGCTTTGTCACCCGCACAAGTAACTTTTAGGAGAGGCACTGAACTTATCCGGTGTTTGTCATTTGATTGCAGTGGTTGTTGTTGCCTCAGATCTGTTGATCCTGATGTTTTGGTAACATCTACACCCGACTTTCTCTGTTACAGTTCCACACACTGTCACTTTCCTTCTCTTCACCAGCATCTTGATCTGCTGCAGTGTCTGTGCAGCACTGTGAAATTAGTCACCTTTATGTAATGCAGCCCTGCTCCAAAAAGCAAATCTTTTTCGATTAATACTTGAAAATTTCAAACTTTGTTTAACAGGATCCACTCAACAGGGGCCTAGTCACATCACGTATGAATGTGGTCTTAGAGGAACTAAAGATTGTAATATTAAGCCCTGAGTTAACCTATTATTTTTCTTTTTCAATTCTAAGATTAATAGTCTTGGGATTGTACTGCACCCCTTTACTACACTCTTAGTGAGACATACAGGACAGAAACCGCCCCATCCTAAAGTAAATGTCTAAAACAGAGCAGATGAACGGTGCTTCCTCTGCTGATTCCACGTGGACCCCAAGGTGATCAGCTGAGACAGAGTCACCTCTGCTACGGACACTGAGGGCAATGAATCCCACCTTAATTGCCTGAAAATCCCTGAAAATATGTGAGTAACTGTGTTCCAGCACAGAGTACGTATGTTGACAGTTGCTATGGGACAATTACGCATTTGTACTAACAAAGAGTATATTTTGTCCCTATAGCTCAGGCAGCCTGAGCAGTCGAGCAGATGGGTCAAGATTCACGATGGCTCTACATGTGCAATGCTTGTTTCTTTCTTCACCCATGAAAACCTGCAGAATAAGGGTACTAGTTGCTCAACTATAGCATATATGTTAGGATTACATCTTTATTTACATAATCGTATGCTATTTTGTCCCACAGAACAGGGTACAGAATGATTTCACAGGAGGAAGGAATTAGGACAACCTTCCATCTGGCATCTGCTTAGCTTTCCAACCTATGATGTTTTGCATAGGAGATATAGGAAATGTAATGGCAAGTTGCCTGTGAATCCTGTTCATGGTGCAGTCAGGGACCGAGGGGAATGGTAAAGGATGAGAAGACAGAGCAGAGAAATGAGGTTATTTTTTAGCATCAGTTTTCTTTGCAAAGCATTCTGGGAAACGAGAGAACGGGAGAAAATAAATGAGGTTATTAGCAAAGACTAAGGAAGGAAGTCACAGAAGTATAGAATAAAATGGTTGCATGACTTAAGAACTGTGGATACTCATTGTAGAGCTTTAGAAGAGAATAAAATTATCCAGCATGCTCATCCAGTGATTTAGTGCTGAGAGGACAGGGGAATTCATGTTTATTTTGTGTCTGGAAACACCAATATTGGCCTCTGAAAAGGAGCATGAGCAATATGTGCTTCATTTAACCTTTCACTGCTTTCTTAGGTGTAAAAGAGAGGCACGGTCAGCCCCATCCTTGGTTTTCTAGTAGGACGTCCTGGTGGGACTTACGTCAAGCTCATCTAGCTCACAGTCTCCTGCTGAATGTTTGTCTACATCATGCAGACGAGCATGGTGTAGAGCGTCCCCTTGTTAGTGCTGCTCCATAGTTGCAGATCCGTAGAGTAGAGATGTTCCTGATCTTATCCACTGTCATGTTACTGATGAGCCATTTTCAGGAGATTCAGAAGATGCCCTTCAGAAAGCAGAAGTAGGAAAATGCATCCCATATGAAAGTCATATTGGTAGACTGGCTACTAGGTTGAAATCTAGTGGGATGTTTTATGCTCTTTCCAAAAACTTATTTTGGCCTTACCAATGGCAAGTCTGGATGACCCTGGACTGTGTGTACATGTCTAATTTTTATAGAATCATCTTTAACTATTGGTAAAAGTGATATACTGTGGCTATAAGTGTTCTACCCAGCAACGTGCCTAGTTGTGAATGTTCCTCAGGGCTAAATCCTCCCAGCTGAGAACTGAGAGTCCCTGTGCTAACCAGTAACATAATACAAATTCAGTGTCACCTCTAGTTCATTCCTGTTGTAAGGCTCCAGGGAGACCTTATAGCGGCCTTCCAGTACCTGAAGGGGCCTACAGGAAAGATGGGGAGGGACTCTTTATCAGGGAGTGGAGTGATAGGATGAAGGATAACGGTTTTAAACTGAAAGAGGGGAGATTTATATTGGATATCAGGAAGAAATTCTTTGCTGTGAGGGTGGTGAGACACTGGAACAGGTTGCCCAGAGAAGCTGTGGATGCCCCATCCCTGCAGGGGTTCAAGGCCAGGTTGGACGGAGCTTTGAGCAGCCTGGTCTGGTGGGAGGTGTCCCTGCCCAGGGCAGGGGGGTTGGAACTGAATGATCTTTAAGGTCCCTTCCAGCTCAAATCATTCTATGATTCTATGATTTTATGTACACAACCGGTAGCAAAGCCATGCTTGGGTGCCTGGGATACTGGTTGAACTACAATTCAAAACTGAAAGATAAACTAGAAAGACAACCAAAATATGACAGTTCTTCACACATCGTCTAAAAAGAAAACTTCTGTCTCACCCTTACATTATCGTACTCTGAATCCATCAATAAAATAGGAAGAGGGGAAGAATCACGTGACAGAAAGTTGGACTTGAATGAGCCTTTGAATCAGTTACAAGCAATAACTAATCTCTCTGAGAGATCACAGGCCAGAGATGGGAGAAATCAGTAAGTACTTACTCCACCCTCGTTCATCACAGCCAGGAGTTAACACTGAGTAGCCAAAAAGTTCAGAGTAGAAGCTGCAGTATTCAGCATGGCCTGGCCGCGCTGCCAAATGGCAGGAGACATCCTGGTCCTCACAGCTTGGTGTCTTACTGCAGAACTTGCCCTCTTGCTGTAATAACATGTGATACAGCCCTGGGAGTGAATGGTGGGGACAGTGTCACCTATGTCGTAAATGCCAGAAGCAATGCTGTCCCAAAATCTGTTCTGGTGAGAAGGACTAAATGAGACAACAAATGCCCTTTCTACTCACCATGACTTCTCCAAAGGAAAAGCATCATAAAACTGACATCAATAAAGCATTTTCTGCCCAAACTAAACTCTCGCTTATGTAATATGGAAAACAACTCGCATTATTACCTGTAAAATTGCCATCTGGGGGCTACTCACATCATATTCCTCGTTTGGAGTGGTGTCCATGGATTTATTTTTGAATGTTCATTACCGAGCCGGTTAAAGAGGTGAGAAGTAGGGAGGCAAAACCTGCAGACTAGTCAGTACTATTTAAGGAAGGAGAGACCTGGAGACAGTGCAAAGAGTTTCTGAAGGGATGTTTGTGGAGTAATGTGCTCAGCTTGGCCACTGTGTCTAATAAAGGATATAGCTAGAAGAAAAAGGTTGAGAGATGGGCAGTAAAAATCACATAATAATGGAAAAACATGGGTATTAAAGGAAAAATGCTGAAACTTAATTTTAGAAACAGCACAACGAAGGGAGACTATGATGAAGTGCATGAAATGAACCCTTGAAAGAAGCACACGGGGATTCTTCCATTCATGTGCTTTTCTCAAGAAGTGATTCACTGAAACACAGTAGTGGTGAGCGTAGAAGAAAGAAGGGAAATACTATTTCAAACACTACAACCTCCACTGACTTACATGGTATTAGGGTGAGAGATTAGCTGGGCTGAAGAAAGCATTTTTTGAATTTTTCATGAGTCTTTTCTGAGTGTTTTCATGAAAAATGCAAACATCCCCACTTAAAGAAAGAGGGATCAAATTGTGGTATGGAAGAGATATATGGAAGAGATATTCACGCCTAAAATTCCACGGCGTGGATGCAGCCAAACTGCAAGTGATACTGTTAGGGAGAAACCACTAACCACAAGTATCCATGCACCTGGTTTTATAGGATCTGGCAATTACCAAGGATAGAATATGTAACTAAATAGATCACAATGCAGATCTAGTATAATTCCTGTGCAAGCACCTAACACTTCGGTAGGCACCCGGATTAAAGATGATGCATCACTGCCATAAAAATATAGACATCTCTATCGAATCACCTTGGTTGGCTTTGAGCGCCAACAGCATGAGACAGTGGGATCTGCTTAATCTTGAAACGATGTTTGTAATTTCTTCGTAAAAGATCTTCAGATCCTCCTTCTCACTACAGTGACGCTTGATGTGTTTTGTGCTGTATGTGGGAAAATGCATGTAGTAAAACCTTTGTCTTCAGATGTCTCCAAAGTTGTACACTCTCGATATGAAATAAGGCTCTCACTTAAGGCAGAATTTCCTGGGGGGGTTTGATTTCCTTCTTTTGGCCTTTTTGTCTTTGCAAACTGGAATACACTGAAGTTCCAATTCAGCACAATGTTAAACTCCTTGATGGAACTACGGCATGTAATTACGGCTGAGAACGTGTGGAAATGCTGTGTGTACAGTAACTCCACGTGTATATGCATTTAAAGTTAGCCACATCTTTAACTGCTGTGAACTTGCAAAGCCAAGTACGATCTGGTTTTAGCATTGGACACATTTCTTCAACCTACAAACCAGGTAGATAACTCCGTTTTGATTGTTTGTGGCAGCTGGCTGCATTCCAACATCTATTTAATGAATAAAGCCATGCCAATATGAGCCAAAATAATTCCTGGGATTATATTAGAAAACAGCGATATGTGAATTATTTTCTTTACTCAAAAGCTTTTGAGACTTCTCCTGGAGGATATGTCACCGCCTTTCCGTAAGGAATTTATCACTTTACAAATTGCTATGAATCAGAACTGTAGCGCATATGAGAGGAATGTGCAAAAGGGGACAACAGACGATGGTGACCTGCAGCCTGACGGCCAGTGCCTCTTCAGCTACTGTGGGAATCTGTACATGAGCGTGAGTATCACGAAGATATTACATCTTCTTTATGTGTGAAGTGCCTTTCCCTGGGTAAAACAAAAGAAAGGCTGGATTAGGTGATCACCATTGTCAGAAATCTTAAACCAAAGCAAGGCAGGCTTTCTTTTCCAGTATTTAAACATCTCGTTGTTGAGCCAAGAGTAAAATAAGGCTGTTCTGCAGAAGTCTACACATTATCCTGATGTGCCGCAGCTGAAGATTTAGCCAAGGTTGTTAACTGGGACCTTCTCCCTAAACCACTGGCCTCCAGTTCAGGTCTTTAACAAAGTGGCTGCATTCCAGTGGGTATCTTCAGGCACCTCGAAAATACGCTGGTCTCCAGTTTTCTTTGTAGTCTGTAGTCCAAGATGTAGGCTGGGCTCCTCCAGCAACAATTTGAAAATACTGTCCTAATATTACCACTTCCGTGTGTCTGTATTGTATCGAAACTTGGCTTTATAAATAAAATGGTCAGCTTTGAGGTGGTTTTAGCTCTACGGATGAATTGCGAGACTGGTGTTGGACTGTGGCGTTTCACTATGAGGTCAGCGAAACTCAGGGCTGTGACTCATGGTCCCAGGCAAGATTAAAAACGGCTGTAGGGGCTGACATCTATAATATGAACACAGATTTCAATGTCTTCCACTGCACTGACACTGGAATTTGTCCAGTCCCTTGATGAGCTGGTTCTGGGCACCAAACTGGTAGGAAACTACTTCAGGGGAAAAAAAAAGGGAAAGATTTCTGCTGATTTATTGCCTTGGAGTGGGTCATCAAGGGTCGTATGAGCATGAGAGTTGGCACTAGAAACAGGGTGGGATCATACAGCCAGGGACTGATCAGGGTTGTGGCAATTAGAGTGGCTCAAATCGTCACAGAGTTGTCACCAGAGTTGGACTAGCGCTGTGGGTCAGAGCCCCATGGCTGTGGGTGGAGATCCTTTCCTGTGCTCAGCCGTGACAGCCGTTGGTCCCCAGCCTCCTCCTCCCACCAAAGGGTGCTGTTGCCCCAGATATGCCAGTAGAGCTGCCCCCTCCAGTCATGCTGAGCCAAGACACTCACCATTAAAGGAATTAAGCAAACCAAACTATTTGGGACTGAAGTGGGCTGGGGGAGAGGTCTTGCCAGAGCACAAGGGACAGTAACCTCCAGAAGAGAGACAGGGCAAGAGGGTACACAGGGCACTCACAGCAAGTACTGCTGTGGTCATAGCTGTTTACAATATGCATGCTGGTTCCTACCCTGGAAGAGCCTGTATATTTTATCTTTAAAAAATAAAAAAAAACAAAACAAAACAAACAGAGACAGACTACTAGGTGGCTTGATAACAAAATTTATCTAAGTGGCTTGATAAAATTTATTCTTACCAGGGAAGAAATACCAGGTCTCTTTATTTTAGCAGAGAGAGACATAGCAAGAAGAGATGGCAAGAGCTGGAGCCAGGCAAATTTCACATGAGAAATAAGGGACAATTGTTCAACTGTGCGAGTGGTTAACCAGTGGAACAGACTACCACAGGAAGCAGTAGATTTTCCATTTCTTCAAGTCTTCAGCCCAGGACTGGATGTCTTTGTGGAAAATACTTTTAATAAACATGAGATTTTGGGCTCAACACTAACCAACTCAGTAAAATTCTGTTGTGCTTATTAAACAGGAGGTCAAGGCGGATGATATAATACCCCTTCTGCTCTTAAAAATCCATGAAGTGTAAATGAAGCAGCTATTGAGCTCCACTATGGAACCGGTTAGGGCAGACACTCATACTCTTTCCTTGTCAGTGGCAATGTTTGGGCTGGAATATGGCAGCTCCCGGTGACCTGGTGTCCAGGACAGCATCCTACTCCTGCCGAACACTCCTCTAGGGTCAGTCTGTCTCTGTCTGAAGGCCCTTAGCTATGATTACCTCCAATTCAGCATTCTTTGTGTCTGACACGGGTTGTGTTATATAAAAGCAGAACTACAAATGATGGGAAAAAGAAGTATGCTTTCGTGCCAAGGGAAAGGTAAGGAGAGAGAAGCAAATTTAGTTGGATACAACAGATGCTACATGTGAACGAAGGCTGAGTAACACGCTTTTCATGCAGTCTTAAATCTGCAATTTTCTCAGCAAGTCATCTCAAAAGCTCTCTGAGTCCTTAAAAATCCGGGCTTTTTTTCCTCCTGAAAATAATAAAGCAGCTCTTAAAAGAGAACTCTCCCTCAACAATGGTCCAAAGCCCATTAGTGAGGAAATCAGCATTATAATTTCCTTCAGTTTTATACATGGACGTGAAAAAAGTGAATTGCCCATAGCTAGTCAGGCGCTAGTGAGTGATCCTGCTGTCTCTAAGCAGCTGACAAGATTATTAGTATACGAATATCTTTATTTTATTACAAGAAACCCAATTTATTTTCTTAAAAGGTTTTTCTGTGGTTATCTTTTGATAATAATGCTGAAGGAAGCAGGCTAAGGGACTCTCTTGTTTATAGTTGGATCTGACCCTGATGATTTCCACCAAATACAGTCAAACAACAGACAATACATAGTTAAAAGCAGTAAGCATTTCTGGTACCCTCTGGAGTGTCATTTCCACCCATTTAATGTCTCCTTTAGCTGTAGTCAAGATGTTAAGAGTCGATCCATCGCCAGCAGCGTGGGTCACGTGCAGCCCAACGGCAAAGGAATGATAGCAGGTGGGAGAAGAGTAGATGTAAAGTGCCTGACGCTCAGCCCGAAATTCAGTGCGCAGCTGTGCAGCTGCTCTGCACGCGCAGAGAGAGATGCCTGCCAGTCTGCTGAGTATTTACATGAAGCCATGAATAGGAACGGTGAGCATGTATGCACTCGGACTGTCTGTGCAATTGGCTACACAATTTAAAAGCAGGCCTTCAGCTCAGGAAGGCTATTCCTATAATTGTTTTACAATATTACAACAGCTTTCATCCACAAAAGAGCCACAGCAAACAGCCAAGCATAGGCCATGGTACACAGGAAGGATCTGAAGGCTTCATAGTCTTCACAGTGGGTTCTTTCTACCATCCATTTTTTCCTAACCATCCACAGCATACTCACTGTGGAAATATTAACTCTTGAGTTTCTTAAGGATTATCAACAATATGTTACATAGGATCAGTCATACCTAAAATATTCCCAATTGGCATTTCTCTAACCTTAAAGTCTCCATATACCATCCTCCACAGCAATCTATCTCTATCCATTATCTATTCCTATAGTTTTTCTATATGTAAACTGAATCTTCTTTACTGTAATTAAAGCCTATTCCTTCTTGTCCTGTAGAAAAGAAATTATTTTTTTCTTTTCAATGGCCTTTCTTTTCCTTCATGTCTATTATCATCTCTCTTCTCAGTTTTCTGTTGTTTAGGGTAAGAAGTTCCAGTTTGTTCCATTTTTCCATTTCAGGTCACAGTTTCAGCCTTCTCATCATTCCTGATGGCTCTTCTCTGGACACTCTCCAGCTGAGTCATATGGCTCTTGAAGTGCCTGGAACTGGGTAAACAGAGGAGCTGCACTACTTGACATTATTCAACTTTTTATCTGTTACAATTCCCTCAGCCTCCTTCCTGAATCCTGGTCCTTACTTCTGTGTTCTCTGTCCCGTGCTGGTGCAGTTGAACATTTCTGCCTAAGCATAGTATCTTGAATTTATCCCCATTAAAAAGCTATTTTCAGACCCTTTTAGAAATATGTGAAGAGCTTTTGGAATTCTAATCCTATACCCCAGCGTATTTTCAGTCCCCTCCCACCTCTTTGTCGTTTCTGTGTGGAATGCACCCATTTTCCATTCCAGCAGCTAAATTAGTATTGAATAGATTGAAAAAAGACTTCACAAGGGAGAGTCCCACTCGGTAATGGGGCTATACTAATAAAGGATGGCAGCAAGGAACAGTACGACGCGACTGCAACAGCACTGTGCTAGTCCAGTAGTACCCAACACAGAGACAGACCAGGTTTGTGTCACCTCCAAACCTTTTAAGGTCTTCGAGCGGAAAAGTGGTGCAAAGCCATGTTGGGCCATGGTTTAACCTGTTATTTTTAAAAGCGGCATCAGCTTTTGTGTTCTGTTCCCTAAGTTCCCTTTGGCACTTGCTCGTACCCCTGCACAGGCTCTCTTGTCAGGCCAACGCAATTATTTGTGCAGCCAAGTGGTAAACCAGGTTGGGAGAAAACTAAAACGGCACAAAGAGAAGGTATGTCACCCAGGGCTGGATGCGTGCCCTGCACCAGGTCACTGTGGAGCTTGTGCCCACACAAGGAAGAGGACAGGAAAGCGTGGCTGGAAGTGTACGCTCACAACAGGTTTAAGAAAAACTCAGCCCTCGCTGCTGCTCAGAGAAACGGCCCCGTGGAGCTGTCTGCTCTTGTCCCCTCTCCGATGCTGGGTGTAGTACTTAAAACTACTCTATTCTCTTTGGCTTGGTTAGTTTTCAGTCTGATCAGATCCCTGATCTCGCTGACTGCATATCTAAACAGTCAGTAATGTTGGCTCAAGACAGGCGCTGAACATAGGAGAGGGGTCCCTAAGAAGTAGTTTCCCGCCTGGCTTTCGGCTAGCTAAAATGATGCTTTGGCTCAGAAAAGATTCTCCTTTATTGTGCCTTCCACCAGCTCAGTGCGTGGCTGTGCGACTGATAAAAAGTCACAGCAAATACCAGCAGTGTGTGCTGGGGCTGTGGCACCAGTGCCTGGAGTGCCTTAGCCTTCTGTGCTGCTAAGGGCCTTCCATCATAACTCCATACCTGCTTCCCACCCCCAGCTCTGTGTCCTCTCACTCCGGCTGCCTTGGCAATGTTTCCCAGGGCCTCCGGAGCAGTATCTTTCCCTTGTTTTTCTCATGCTGTTGTTCTCATGCTGTTATTCTCATGACCTTGCACCTGCAAACCTCCTCGATAGTGTTATCGGCAGGTTCTCATGGGAAGCGATTGCCACCAGTGTGAGAATCACCCCTTCTTCCTCCCTTCTCCTGTCCTTTGCTTGCAGCTTTTGGTTTACATTACGAGGGGCACAAAGCACAACAACCACCCAGCGTGTGGCACCTGCACCAGAAGCGGTTACAACCAATAGCTTTTAAGCGGCTCCCAATAAACATCATATCTTTCCTATGGGAAAAGCACTACGGGGGGGGGCTGGAGAGGAGTCCAAGAGGGGACACTTTCTGGGTACCCCCCCCCTCGCTTTTTTCTCAGCTGCCCACTAAGAAGAGTTCTCCCTTTCCCTTCTCTTTCTCAGTCTCTATTTCACTATTAGAGTCGATGTATGCCCTCAGCTATGAACTCCACTAATAAATCTTTGCGCCTGTGAACTTGTCCCCAGGCCCTGCGTGTGCCAGGGGAAAAGCACCGAAGGCGCGACACTCTCTTTGTAGAGAGTTAACAGGTTTACGCGAACTGGTGTGACCAGAGGAACGGTTGAGGAATAGAAAGCTGCCAGTCACCGCTGAGACAGGCAGACCCTTGGGGAGCAGGGTTCTGGGGAGAAGAAAGAGCAACAACAAAGCCATGAGGTGAAAGGCCCCAGGAGCTGCTCCAGCAGCTGCTGGTGCGGATTGTTACCCCCTTAGCGCTGCTGGCAAATCTGCGCCTCCACCCTGTTACGAGGTTTCACAGTTGCTTTGGAGTTTTTCCAGTACAACTACTGAAAAATTAAACTGAAATATGAGCTGAGAGAATAACCCATTTATTTAAATATAGATTAACCTTAGGTGCCAGACCATATTTCCCAGCAAATAATTCCCGCACTGTGCAGCTAAAGAAAGCCTGAATTAGAAAGAATAAGCATGTCTGTAAGTCATTTCTAAATCATCCGATTTTGTTGCAGCTAATCATTGCACTGATATTTTAGTGCTGCGAGTAGCTTCTGAAGATGATGCCAACACAGTCATCATGGCTGTGTGTGTTTCAGTGGAAAATATTTTGGGCTAAGTGTTGCGCGGGGCTATTTCAATAGAAAAATATTTAAGGGAAAGTGTATTGTCATGGTAAATTACATAGAAAAACTAGGGTGGGGCATGGGAACTTTTTTTACAAAAGCTATGTAGAAACAGGAAAAGGCAAAAGCCACATTTTGCAAAGTTTTATTCAATTCTCCATATATTTTCTGCATTAGCTGCACCTTTGCTGAGTGATGCTTACACAGAAAAGACAATGCGGCGCAAGGCCTGAGTCTGTCCTAACTTCCCCACAAACTCGCTGTGTAACAGAGTTGTTTATCTAAGAGAATTCCCTGGTGTTAAGGGGAGAGCCAGGCCAAGAGGCGCCAAGAGGTAATCATAGAATCATAGAATGGTTTCAGTTGGAAGGGACCTTAAAGATCATCCAGTTCCAACCCCCCTGCCCTGGGCAGGGACACCTCCCACCAGACCAGGCTGCTCAAAGCCCCGTCCAGCCTGGCCTTGAACCCCTCCAGGGATGGGGCATCCACAGCTTCTCTGGGCAACCTGTTCCAGTGCCTCACCACCCTCACAGGAAAGAATTTCTTCCTGATATCCAATCTAAACCTACCCTCCTTCAGTTTGAAACCGTTGTCCTATCACTCCACTCCCTGATCCAGAGTCCCTCCCCATCTCTCCTGTAGGCCCCCTTTAGGTACTGGAAGGCTGCTATAAGGTCTCCTCAGAGCCTTCTCTTCTCCAGGCTGAACACCCCCAACTCTCTCAGCCTGTCTTCATACGAGAGGTGCTCCAGCCATCTGATCATCTTCCTGGCCTCCTCTGGTCCTCATAGGAGAGGTGCTCAAGCCCTCTGATCATCTTCGTGGCCCTCCGCTGGACCTGTTCCAACAAGTCCATGTCCTTCTTGTGCTGAGGACTCCAGAGCTGGACGCAGTACTCTGGGTGGGGTCTCACCAGAGTAGAGGGGCAGAATCACCTCCCTCGCCCTGTTGGCCACGTTGCTTTTGATGCAGCCCAGGATGCAGTTGGCTTTCTGGGCTGTGAGCGCACATTGCCAGATCATGTTGAGCTTCTCATCCACCAACACCCCAAGTCCTTCTCCTCAGGGCTGCTCTCAAGCCATTCTCCGCCCAACCTGTATTTGTGCTTGTGATTGCCCTGACACATGTGCAGGACCTTGCACTTGGCCTGGTTGAACCTTCATGAGGCACAGGCCCACCTCTCCAGCCTGTCCAGGTCCCTCTGGGTGCCATCCCTTCCCTCCAGCGTGTTGACTGCTCCACAGAGGAAGCACGAGGCTTCCCTTGGATGGTCCTGACCTGTTGCATCTTTCCCAAGTTGAATGCAAATCTTGGTGGGGATCATCCTTGTAGTGTTTTCTTGGGAAGACGTGGAGAAAATTCTAGGGAGGTAGGTGCACATACCTCTGTTCACGATACAGACAGGGCAAGTGAAATACAGTTTATCTGAACATTAGTTTCTTATACTGGCCTTTCAGATTCTTTGATGCCATAGTGATAGATTCAGTGCTTTACTGTTCACACTTCTAGGAACAAGTTCTGGGATGGCCAAAAGGATGGTCATCAGCCCTTAGCAATTAGGATATTTTTAATTGCTGCTCGTACAGGCGTATCATGCCAAACCAGCAGCTGAATTCCTGTTGATGATGGAGGTTGTATTGTTATTGGACTTTGTCTCAGAGCAGTGAGGGGCTGCAAATCCCCCACATTTGTTCCATAAACTGGGGTCTAAAGTCCCTTTGGAAATACACTTCATACGCTATGAATGTGCCTTGCTGGTTCAGTGAGAGCTCCTTCACACACAGAACAAGCTATTCTGGAAGAAAGGTCGCTTTAAACTAGACTAAAGGCTCTGTTCACATGAGCTGTGGGTCCATGAGGATTTATTTGGTGACGATACTGGCTTAAGTAATTCTGGCTTTTTTCCTCCCACCTCCCTCTCTTCCCACCAATTGTTCATGTGCCCCTCCCTGCGCTGCACCAGCAGAACTGTTTGTGTAGCTACATCGTGAACAAACAAGGGAACTGATCTAATACAACTAGGCAAAATGGAGAAATGTTGTTTGTTTTCTTCTGCCAGATCATTTGACCTGCGTGATTCATTACACAGCTACATAAATCACTCCCCGGCAGAGAACGGGAGGGCAGGTGGATGCAGAAGAAATCAGTTGGCTGGGCAGGAACAGGACTGCCTGAGCAGCGCTGCTGCTGGCCACGAAGACACAGACTGAGTTTAGGCTTTAGTGATGCTGACTGCACATTGCTGCCCCTCTGTCACCATTACAGCAGAGTTGTTACAATAGGATAGATAATCCTACACCTTGGGTCAAACTCTTTCACCCTTGAAGAAAAACCACAAACTGAAGTGGCACACAGGGATATTTCAGGAGATTGCTGAGCTTTATCTCACCACTACCATCAGGATGAGATCTTGTTTCCCAGTCGTCTTCCACTCCTGGTTGCAGCTTCCAGCCTTCCTTGGCACCAGTTTTGGTGGTCATCAGAGAGTTTGCAGAGGTCTGGTCTCGTTCATCAGCTAAAGAGAAAAGATCAAGTTACTTTGTGCTTATCAATTTTCTTCTGGATTAGTGAGCTGAACTGGCTCACTGATAGCCTTTGGAAAACCAGAGCCCATGGAAGGGACATGGTGGAAAACCAGAACTAAGAAAATGGAGAGGGTTTGGAAAGGGGGGTGGGTGAAACATCCTTCCTTCAGTAGTGTTGAGTTGTTAGATCAACTCAGCTGTCTCATTTTCTGATTCAGATACACCTTCCATTTTTATGCAGGTTGTTAGCTCTAGCAGATGGATAAAATATATGCCTTTTATCCACATCATCCTGAACAAGCAAGCAAGATTTAAATGTGTGAGCTGTTCCTTGCTTTCAGAGCATGAGTCAGCTAAAGGTTTGACCCATTAATCTTTCAAAAGTCAGAGGGGGAAAAAAGACTGCAGCCTTTCTGGCTGTTGCACTCCCATTACGCAAAAGGGAGGCTATGGGTTTCTGTGTTAATGCTTTTTCATTGGTTTCTAAATTTGCTATTTTCATAAGGCAAAAACTATGATTTTAGCTGTCAGACTTACAAACTCCACTGGTGTTCTGAAAATCCAGCTGTGTTTTCAGATTCTTAATAAAAATACCAGTAAAACAGCCTCTGTAATTGGAGATTAACTGACAGGGCTCTTGACAATACAGGAAGCAGAACAGAATCCACCTCAGTTGCCATGGCTATGTTTTCCCATCAAGCTAATAGAATTAAAAGAATTACTTTCTCCAGTTAATTCAGCAATTCTGACCTATACACACACAGAAAACAGTTAATATCAATAAGAAGGAAAACTTTTTATAGAGCAGATGCCAGCATCATGTAATTTAGGTGCAGGGCTATCTCTGTACATAGGTAAACTAACTGTTGCCTAAGGCAGCATAATACCAGGGGCAACACAAAGGCCAGGGCCCCGCTGTAAATGCTGGAGCTTTAAAAAAGCCAGACTTCTATCTGTTCCACTGAGTAACGGGAGAGGTCTGAGGGCAACAGGTACTGCCTGGGGAGAATGCCTCTCCAGCCTTTTCCATGCTCCCTGTGGCAGTGGGAACAAGCAGCTTCGTTTTCCAGGGCTCTGCTCTTTCATCTCTCTGCCCACTAGCTCTCTGTTTCAAGTATCCTCCTTTCCCAGCACAGGCCTTTCATCTGTAGGATGGAAAAATTCAGTGTTACCTACACGGCTGAGAAACCCTAAGCTAACTCTTCGTCTCTTTGAACCACCCCTATTTCTTACACTCTTTCTTAAGTATCCTCTATTGCCTACTCTTGAAGAAAAAAAGTTCTAGGCTAGCTGGACCAGCTGATTGCCAAAATCACCACCAGAAGAATGCAGGAGGATGAAGGTCCTTCTGTTTTATATAGACTACCTGAAGCAGATTGAGGAAGAAAAATGCCAGGGGAGATGTCTTGCTGGACATGTTGCAAACAAGAAAGAACTGGTCAAATATGTGAAGGGGCAGTCTTGGCTGCAGCAAATGCAAGACTGTAGAGTTCAAAATCTTGAGAGAAATGAGCAAGGTAAGTAGTAGAATCACAACCCTGAACTTCAGGAAAGCAGATTTTGATTCACTCTGGAATCTTCCTGGCAGGATCCAATGGGAGACTGCCCTAGAGGGCTTGGGGCCCAGGGCAGCTGGTTGCTCTTCAGAAAACCTCCTGTAAGAAAAAGAGCAGTCCGTTCTGATGTACAGAAAATCAAGGAAGTGTGGCAGGAGGCCAGTATGGATGTACAAGGGACTCCCAGCTGAGCTCCAACACAAAAAGGAAGTGTACAAAAAGTGGAAGCACAGATGGGCTGCCCAGGAGAAATACAGAGACATTGCTTGAGCATGCAGGGCTGGTGTTAGCAAAGCCAAAGCTCAGCTGGAGTTGAAACCAGACAGGGAGGTGAAGGTTAACAGGAAAGGCTTCTGTAGGTACACTGGCAGCAAAAGGAAGGCTGAGGAAAATATGGGTCCACTGGTCCATGGAGCAGGGGACACAGTGGCAAAGGACGCGGAAAAGGCTGAGGTATTCAATGTTTTTTTTGCCATGGATTTCACTGATATCGTTTGCCCTTAGGCTTCCCAGTTCCTCAAAGCCTAGTAGCAGTCTGTGAGAGTGAAGCAGTACCCAGCACGGAATTGAGGGAGCACTGAAGCTAACTGGACAACACAAGTCCACAAGACCAGATGGGATGCAACGAAGGCTGCTAGAGAAGCTGGCCAATGTCATTGAGAGGCCACTCTATTGTCTTTGAAAGGTTATGGTGATCTGGGGAGGTTCCTGATGACTGGATATTGGTCACGCCTGTCTTCAAGGAGGGCAAGAAGAAAGATCAAGGGAATGACAGACGAGTCTCCCTGGGAAGGTGATGGAGCAAATCCTTCTGGAAGCCATGTCGAAGAACATGACGGTCAAGAAGGTAATTGCAAACAGCCAATATGTATTTACCAGATGAAAGAGATTGCTTTTACAATGAGATGACTGGTTGGGCAGACAAAAGGGGAGCTGTGGATGCTGTAAAGGTTTTGCAAAGCTTTTGACATGTTTTCCTGTAGTATCCTTACAGTCAAATTGGTGAAATATAGCTGCATAAGTGGACTATGAGGTGGGTAGAAAGTTCGCTTGGCCATTGGCTCAAAGAGTGATCAATGGTACAAAGTCCAACTGGCTGCATGTTACTAGTGGCATCATTCGGGGATGCACACCGGGGCCAGTACTGTTTAATGTCTTTACTGATGACCTGGATGACGCGATGGGGGACAATAACAGCAAATTTGCAGACAACACTAAACTGGGGGCGAATGATTGACAAGTTGGAGGTCAGGGCTTCTATGCAGAGTGTCCTAGACAGGTTGGAGGAACGGATCCACGGGAACTTCATGCAGTTCAACAAAGGCAAATGTGAAGTCCTGCACTGGGGGAGAAGTAGCTTTATCCAACAGTAAAGGTTAGGGGTCAACAAAAGAGCCTAGTGGAAAAAGACACAGAGGTCCTGGTGTACAGCGAGCGGAACATGAGTCAGCAGAGTGGCCGTGTGGCAAAGGTGGTTAACCACACACCAGGCTGTTATTAGCAAGAGTGTAGCCAGTAAGGTAAGGGAAGCGGGTTTTCTCCTCTATATGGCACTTGGGAGACCACATCTTACAAGTGTCCAGTTTTGAGCTTCCCAGTACAAGTAATATACTGATATGCTGGATTTAGTCGAGGGCCACCAGGCTGGTCAGGGGACTGGAGCTCATGATGTATGAAGAGAGCCTGAAAGAACGGGGTCTGTTCAGCCTTAAGAGAAAGCTGAGAAGGGAAATTATTGCTGTCTACAGGTGCTTGATGAGAGGATGTAGAGAGAACAGATACACAGAAAAAGGATGAAAGGCAAGGATGAGGGGAAAGGGACACAAATTAAAGCATGGGAATTTCTGACTTATTACAAGGAAAAAAAAAAAGATTACCATGAGGGCAGTCAAACACTGAAAACAGGGGACCACAGTGGCTGCCAAATCTCTTGCATTGAAGGTACTCAAAACTGAACTCAACAAGGCCATGAGGAACTGGCTTTAAGTGGCCCTACTTTGAGCAGGGGTTAGAGATGATGAGCGTTGGAAGTGATCCTTTCTGTGAAGAAATGTGGCTTGAAGAGGATGAATTAAAGGAGTGAGTCTGATTTGCTTTCAACTCACATATATAAAAAGTATTTCAATGGCCCTGAATGACCCAGAAATACTCTGGTGTGTGAAAAAATCCCCCAACAAAACAGCTCATCTCTTAAGATTCCATGTCTTCAAGGCATTCCAGAAATTCTTTTTTTTGACATTTACTATTGCAATCCTATGAGAACTCACATTTGGCAAAATCCTCCCATGTATATCAAATCTAGCCCTCCCAAGTATCCACCGTGTGCTTTTAAAATACCACTAAATCATCATTACTTGAAACTAACGTCAGTTTTTTAAAATATTTAAAAAAAATATTTTATTGTTCTCCCATTTTCCTCTATACACTATGTCAAGGGTCCTATTACTTCTTAGTTAATATATGTATGGTAATTATATAGCAGTATCATACTAATTAAACAAATCATGAACAATACTATATATATCTTTTCATAACGCCCCCCTGGGATGTAAGAAATGCTTCTCCCATAATGCAGCTGAGAAACTGAGGTACAGAAAAGCACAGGGGCTTTCCAAAGGGAATCTCGGCAGAGCACAAATTGAAGCAAATTCTCTGAACTGTCAAGCTTGTGTTTAACCACACAACTAATTCTTTAAATAGAAGCTTGATGAAGTGTACTATGACTTTTGGAAACTCAGCTCCCCATGTGTATTGGCTTTTCATGTCTTCTGAGAAAGACAAAAAGGCAAGTGGTTTAGACTAAGAACTGTCTAGAGGGGCCAGCAGGATTGTCACCTGGTAAAGGAAGCCCTCTCGCATCCAGAAGAGAGAAGGCACAGACCAGTCTGGGCCCAGTAAGTCGATGATGGAAACTGAACTGGTTGATTCTGGGCATGGGTGGGGAACCTTCCTGCATGCAGGCCAAGAAGCACAGCCGAGCTGAGGCTTTCGCTTTCCTTATGTTTTGGATGAGCCGGTGAAATGTGGTGAATGCGTAGCTGGCCATCTGGAGGACGTCAGTTGACAGCTGTAAAATGAAGGGGAGCTGTCTTCTCTCCAGTAGCTCAAGGGCACCCATGGGGAGAAGTCAAAAACTCTCACCGCTGAAACCTTTGTGTCTGCCCTTCTTCTGACATATCTGCAGCACAGTGATGATTTAGTCTTAGCTATGATGCCAGTCTAAAAACATCCTGTCGTATTTTAAAAACAAGCCTATTCTTTCTTTGTATATTTTCCCACAAACACTTTTATCACAACCTTGATCTTACAGCACAGACCCGGGCAGAGCTTTTATGAATTGTGAACTACAACCTTTTGCTATATATTATGTAATGCTTCATTGGAGCCTTCAGTTCTGCAGGAGAGGCTGTTTATGGCTAAAACCACTATAGTACATGCACCGTTTTAAGCGTATCTCCTTTATCTCTGAAGGTTATGCGAGATTAAATTTTACATACAGGGCATGGCTCACCTCTGTCACGGCCCTCAAAGGAATCGCTTTTCGAGACTGGAATATCTCCCTCAGGGAGGAAAGACTTGTTTCTGCCCCTATGCGAAACGCAGATAAGACGCTGTGCCTGTGGGCAGTTTACTTTTCCCCTTTGGTAGAGGTTTTTTTACTGTTCACAATTATTATGACTCTGGGACCTGTGGTTTCTGAAATAAATAAATAAAAATCTGGCAACTTGCTGTTACTTCATTTATAGCTGCAGTAGGAACTTGCAAGGGAGTACGGCAGGCAGCAGAGCACAGCCTATTTTCATTCTCCGGCAACACTGATTTCATGCTAAAGGACTTTTGTAGAAAGAGAACAAAAGAAACCCAAACCCACTCGGCAAGAGAAACGGCACTGGAGAACCGCGCGAAGACGGACAGAGGGACCATTAACACCCATGACGACAGGGACCGCTTGTTTCTACCTCACAAGCATCCTCGGCCAGCCCTGCCTGGCCCGGCGGCGATATAAAGTGCCATTAGCTGTTAAAAGATAGGTTAATTTAAGGCCCAGCCCCGCCGCGGCCGGGCGGGGGCGGTCCGTCCCCTCAGCCCGAGGCCGGGCGCGGGAAGAGCGCTTTTTCAGCAGTGTGGCAGCCCGCCGTGCCCGGCCGGCGGCGGGGGCTTGCTTTACGGCAGGCGTTTCGGCCTCCCCGTCCGCGCTTTGCGGCTGCGTGGCGGGGTTGGGGGGCGGGGAAGATGTCTGAGCGGGGAGAAGCCCCGGCGGCGGCGGCATCGGCGGGAGCGGGGGGTGAGATGCCCGCGAAGAAGCAGAAGCTGAGCAGCGACGAGAACAGCAACCCTGGGGACCTGTCCGGCGACGAGAATGTGAGGCTGGGGCGGGGGAGTGGGGGCGGGGGAGGGGCGGTGAGGCGGGAGCCCGCGGGGCCTCGCGCCGGGGGCGGGAGCGCTGAGGCGAGGGGGAACGGCCGGGCCCCGCCGTGAGGGACCTCCCGGGGCCGAGCCTCCCCGTGAGGAGGAGCCTCCCGGGGTCGGGCCCCTCGCGGCTGTCTCGCTGGCTGAGGTGCCCGTCGGACCCCGGCGGGACGAGGGGGGCCCGTGCCGGGCTGGAGAGGGGCCGGGGGCGAAGAGGGGGCGGAGGGTGTCAGCCCGCCCGCTCCGGCTCGGTGGCCGCCCCTCCAGGCAGGCGGGAGGCCCGGGTGGGAGAGACCGGCGTGGGTCTGGGGGTGAGACACTCACGGTTCCTCCACGTGGGTGAGGGAGAATTTGAGGCCCAAGCTCTTGAAGTCCGCTTCAAAATGTCAGACTTTTTTTTTTTCCTTCCCCCCCCCCCCCCCCCGCAAAACAGCAAAATTTCCCATCTTTCGTCTTCAGCATCACGTTTCAGAGTAACCTGCAGCATAAATTTATACGTGCAGCCCTTTGGTGAATGAGGAATAGGGGATAGTGCTCATAAGCTTCTGTCAGCAGAAGGCGGGGGCTGAGGGCTGTAATCTCTAAATTCGCCTACAGTCTAGTGTTCAGAACAAAGGTAAAGTGATTGATACAGCATAGCTTGATACTTGAAAGACAAACAGTTTGAGATATTTAGCAGTCATGTTATGTAGTTACTGAGCAGGGGATATTATTTGGGTATTAGCTTTATGCAGTGTGGGTTTTTTTTCTAGTTATCCAGAAAGTGAGGGATCTGGACCACAACCCCCATAACCTGCGGAAGTGCTTGTGAGGCGACAGACAGGTTCAAGGTGCTCCATACTGCTGTTACTGAATCTTTTTTTACTGCTCAGCAGCTTTTGTGAATCCAAGTGTAATCTGGTGACAAAGGCATTCAGGTTTGCTTTGAGTGCCTGTTGAAGGCTCTCAGTGGCCACTGAAGGTGGGCTGTCTAGTTATTGAAAACGCGATCTGGCTCAATGATGAAAGGACTCCTGTTTCAACAGTTTGTTACTGGACTCCACTACTCCTGAAAGACAGGGATTCTGTTTATAAGTTGGCTTAATAGTGCTGATTTGGAGAAGGGATGTGTTTTGTTCCACAGGTATCCTGGGTGCAGGTTTGTTGGTTGAGTTGTAGTTGCAGGTACTCAGGGTAGTTGCATCATACCAGGTTCCTGGTGTTCCTATATTGACAATATCTGACTAGTCCAGAGAAAACATCAGGCTTGTGAAGTATTACAGCCCTGGCTAGCAAGTGTGCTTGGGAGATGAGAATTTGGCAAGCTCTGAAATTTCTTAGGGTAAAGGAGGAGAAACTGGAAGCCATAAAAATTGTTAAACTCACTTATGTATATTAGAGGAGGGTTGGCTTTTCTAGGGGTGCAACATGAAGGGAGTAACTCCAGGTTTGGGCAGTTCACTTACAGCCTTGTGTCTTGTCTCTCCTGCTGTTTCTCCTCTCAGTGTCCTGATTTTTCAGAGTTGTTGGGCAAAGAAAGACAAGTATGCCTCTCCTGGCTTCTGATGATACAGATATAAAACTGGGACAGAGAATAAATGTTTGGTGGGAATTGGTGTATTAATGTTTATAGTTGACCTTATTTCATGTTCCTAGTGGAGCTCCTGCTGCAGCTTCATGTTACACTTAATCTCTTCCAGTGGCAGGCTGTTGTCTGCCTCTGTCTCCCTTAGTTCAGATCTAGAAGTCACATGGCTTTGGGATGAGTTCTTTTCCCTCCTTACTCCGATGGAAACTGAACAGACTACTTTGCCAGAAGAATAAAAAAGGTTGATTTTTAACAACATGAATTTACTTATATGGAAGCACGGGGTTGCCAGTTATGATGCAGGTGAAGTGCACTGTGATGGGTGATGCAGAGAATAGAAATGTCCTTTTGAGTAGTGCCCTGCAGTCAAATGGCATATGAAATTGTAGTTTCTGTTAATTGCCCAAAGCTGATGTAAAGCTGCACAGTGACTGGATGGGTTGTTTTGCACACCCCTTTCTTCAGCTCTCCCCATCCTTACCTTAGCTCTGGCTGATGGCAGTTGGAAGGCCCGTTGGATTAGTTAGCTGATCAGACAGCAAGCTAATTTTATTTTTGGTTTTGTTTTCTTTTAACTTAGCTTTTAGTTGAAGCAAGTATCTATAGGAAAGAGCAGAAGGGAGAGGTGGGACTTCCTCTTCCAGTGGCAGTGCTGACATTGCAGAGCTGTGCTGTGTCTGGCGCTGCTGAGGGCGTACACAAGTGTCAGAAGGCTTAGATTCTTGGTATGGCTAAACATAATGTTTTTACAGAAACAACCTCTTCCTTGAGTACTTTTAAAGTACGCATTTCATCTACGTCAAAGACATTTCCTAGGGAAAGCGACCACTTACTTTAGGCATTTTCTTAAGAGCAGCTACTAGTATTCTGAAGAAACTTCACTAGATCACAGTTCATGTCTGTCCCTCTTGGATTAGTCCTCATGTGACTCATGTTCTGTTTCTAGGGAGGTATGCTATTATGTTAGTAATAGGTTTAAATACGTGAATCTAAATAACACCATGTCCTAGGAGATGTTCTGTTCTTATGGAGGAGAAGGAAAAGTGAAAAGGCCAAGTGCTGCAAAATTAGTTGAATTTATACAGCAGTTAATGATATCTTTATTACATTCTCTATAATTTAAATGGTTTCAGGATGATGCCGTTAGTATTGAAAGCGGTACTAACACCGAACGCCCTGATACACCAACAAACACTCCAAATGCGCCGGGAAGAAAAAGCTGGGGGAAAGGAAAATGGAAGTCAAAGAAGTGCAAATATTCCTTCAAATGTGTAAATAGCCTAAAGGTAGGTATATGTAAGCTTTAACATGGGAATGCTGGGCACTGCTTGCTGGCAGTAATGTTAATGTTGACTGTGAGACAGTATCAAGATAGATATTTTTAAATATCCGTATACAATTATGTTCCATGCTTATTTGAAGAAAGTACTTTTCTTATTTGGAATAGCTGAAGTTTTGAAGAAAGGGGATACTGAGAAATAGGAAACAGTAGGTAGTGCTGCAGTTAACCCAAATTTTATACAGGTTTGCAAAGTTATGTGTGATATGTTACAATTATGTATTTCATTGAAGCTGTAGTTGCTTGAGATAAAGATAAGAAACTGGATAAACAAATTCAAATAAAACAAAATCTGTGACAACTTGATCCACAGAACCTGTACAGATTTTCCCACCTGTTGAAATGTAGTTTTAAAAAACCAAAACCCAACACAACAGTCTTGGAGTAGCTTTTTCCTCACGCTTATCAGATCAGATATTTTCTGTCCTCTGGCAGTTGTCAAAAATGCTATACAGTGCAATTTGGTTAATTTATTTTGAGCGTTGTGATTATGTGTTTGCACCTGATCTGGGTCATAGTGATTTTCCCATGTAATACCCGGTGGTGTTAAGGGATGTGGATTCATGGTCTTTACTCCCCATTCTTGTGTTTTAGGGTATTATTGTTTTCCTCTGCACTGGTGACAGACTATGGTGAACTGAATGAATTTTCTGTGATTCTTTTACGCTGTCAGGATGTTGTTCTTTCATTCCCCAGCCCTGTGTGGGATATTTATGTGGCAGAAGCTGTAAATATGCCATCTGATTGGATTTTTATAAGATTTCTAAATAAAGACTGTGTCTGGAAAAAGATGGGAGTTCTGTTAAACTTTTTATTTAGCTGACAAGAGGATGTGTGCAGTTCCATAGTGGATATTTTCTGCAGAATTGCTTTAAGAGGTTTTTGTCATTCCCCCACGCTTAACTATTGAGCTCTGCTGATGTAGCTGTTTTTGAACTTTGGCTTCAGAAAGCCTTACTGAAATTCTGGGGTAGCCGAGCAGGAGGGGATGAGAGATTTGGAGCATGGAAACCTCATAAAGGAGCTTTGCCACTGGAGAAACTGTGATCTGAAGTTATACTGACAAAAGTATCTGGGAAATAAGTTGATCTTAATGTGTTTTTTGAAGTATAAGAATTATCTGCAGTCCTTTCGGGGTGTAGGAGGAAGGGAAAGTCTTTCATTTTTGCCTAGGTAGGCAGCTGTTCCTGCGATTCGCATGAATCGCCCCCGCAGGCAGTGCTTTTTGTGGCTTCAAGTCATGCTTCAAATACAAGCGCAGGCCTTTCAGCACCCAAACATTTAACAAGTTCTGAGTTTTGCTAAGCATATTTGTTTTCTATCTGCAGACCAAATATTCCAAAGTAGCTAGTGCTTTTCAAGTGTCTTCTGGGAAAACAGAACAATCCCTCACCCCAGCTTCAACCCAGGCCCCACTCTAGGGTGACCCTATGAAGTTAAGCAATCCCTGACTTCTGCGGATTTGGATCAGGGCCTGGGAACAGATTCCTGTGCAAGTGGAGTCAAGCTGTGAGAGAGTAAATGTAGCGTTTCAGCTAAGTGGGATATTTCTATTATCTTCCCCCCCCCATTTCTCTTTGAACTGAAATTAATGCTAATAATAATAAATGTGCGTGTTAATACAAAGATTATGTAGCAGCCAAATTTGGTAACTCCTTTTTACTTCATGTTTGAGGAAGCTTCTCTTTTCTTTATCCTGTTCCTTCCTACTAGTTTTGCAGATACTGTGTAGATAAACTCTAACAATTGAATGTTGTATGTGGGTTCAGAAAGACACTTCTGGCTCTTTGGAGATCACATCATATATCCCATAGTTTATGTCTTTGAACTGTGCTGCAATGTGCATGTACTGAAATTAATGAAAAGTCACCACAATTTAAAAACATGGAAAACCACATAGTTTATACATTCCTAAAGAATATTAAAATAAATTTTCATGTTCTTGCTCTTGTTTTTCCCTCTTATTTTGCTTTTTACTTTGCTTCCTTGGAGAAGCAAAGAAATATGGCCATTACTGTCTGCTTTGAATGTTAAATGGTTATGATTCAGCCTGAAAGAGTCAGTGCTTGCTAAATATGCTTTTTAAACACTACCGTGGAAGTTATTTTGACTGAAATTTAAGCATCAGGAAAACAAAAATATAACTTGGAAAATGACAGGCAATAACTACCTTTTTTTTTTTTTTTCCTTTTTGCAGTACTAAATTACTGTAAGGTGTACTGAAAGTTTTTGCTCTGTGGGCTGAATGGAAATGTAGTTTATAAATTAGCATATAGAGCTAACAGATGCACATCCTCACATACATCCATGTATGTTTTGCTTATAGATCTTCAACAAAGAACAATGTATATTCTGCTTTGATGTGCTTTGTGTTTAAAACAGTGCTATTATTTGCCCTACCCTTTGTTCTTGCTAAGGGTGGGGCTCAGGCATTGTTGGCAGTCCGGTGGTGTCTCTCGGCTTCTACTCGCTGTCCCCTGAGCTGGGAATCAGTAACCAACCACACGCAAGATTCTACCTTGTTGATGTGTAAAGGAGAAGTAACTAAAGCCGCTGGCAATAATGGCTTGCTTCCACTTCTGGGAACTGGAAATGCGTGTGTGGTCAGTTGGTTCCCTGCTGGCAGCGTGGGTGACAGGGTACTAAAATGTGTTCGCGTCATTGCAGGTGATTATTTTTTGTGTTGGCACAGGATTTACTTTGCTGCCTTCAGTCTAAGAACAGGTCTAGTCTTATGATCATAGCAACAGCCAATTCTATGGTTATTCTCTGACTGAACCTGAGTTGGCATTGAGTGAATAAGGGCAGAACTAAACCATTGATTATTTATTTATTTGCTTTTGTAACAATTGTAGGTCTATTTTTTGCCTCTGCTTTCTTTCTTTGGTGCACGAAGAACCTGAGTACTTTGGTGTTTGTGCCCTTTATTCATACTGGGGTCAAGATGGTGTTTCACAGTTCTACTTTTGGACCAGTATCTGGGTGAAACTCTTCTGTCTGTACAAACCTGTGGTCATATTGCTTGGTATATCAGGATAACCATAACATGCAGCACCTAGAAGTATAATGTTTTTAAAAACCTGCTTCATTGTTTAGCACTTGGGACAAAAATTTGAGCAGACAGGTATCAAAATAGCTATATGCTCTCTCTGACTGGTGAGGATGGTGGTAGCTTAAATGAGCTGAGCATAACTTCTTCAGATACCTTAGTGGTGTCCTGCAAGAACCTCTGCCTCACTCCTTCATCCATTAAACACCAAAAAAACGGCAATATGTGCGGACAGGCTCTTCGAGGTTGCAGCACTCAATGTGAGGAATGTAGTGCAGATGATGTAAGAAGTCTAAAGACATTTGTCTCGCAGAGTAATTTTTCCAGGGAAATAGGTTGTCTTTGAAAAAGCTTACTAAATACTTCAGGTATGTACTCAAATATAGAAATACAGAAACAATATAGCCCTCTGTTGTATCTCTATTTATAACATATCACCCTTGTTTGGGTCTTACCTAGAAAATCACAACTTTATCACAACTTATGCTGGAAAAATATCCTATCTTGAGGGAGAAAAACATCTTCCTCTTAACTTTTCCCATTTCACTAAATTTATCAGAAACAGTGCATGTGGCAAAGAACAAGGTTATTCCAGAAAAACAAGGGCAAAACTTGATAATATGTCTCTGTAATAAAGCAGTAAGAATCCATGCATTTTACTTGTATTACCTTCATGTAGTATGTCAGAAACTGTGGTATTCACCATGAATTTTTTGAAACAGAAATTCAAACCCAACTAATTATTAGTGGATTTTTTTTAAAGTATTCTGTATTTGACCTCTCAGCCGTTCTTTTCAAGGAAGACTTAAATACACTCAAAAAATAAGCCTAGAGAGTAAAATTCATAACTTTATTGGACGCTAAAAATCATGGCCTTGTGTATGCAGTTTTCCTCATATCTCACTCATTGAGTTCTTACTGGTTCTTCATGTCTAATTAAACTATAATACTTTACAGATGATGGATACCTGCTTTTTCCCTCTGTCCTGGGGTCACTTATAACCTTGCTACTTTTCTGTTAGCTAATAGCCCATATCCCTCATCAGAAAGCCACTAGTCTGTTCTGTCATGTTAAGTTATGGAGCTTACTACTTTGAGTTAAACTTCGAACAATTCTTTTTAATCTGTATTCAGCTTTGAAAGTAGTTACCAACTCTTTGAGAATTGCAGGAGGGCCTTCATCTCTGAAAGATTCTTTCCTTCCTTTCTCTTTCTAGCTATGTCTGTTAGTAACAGATACTGCCTTTCTCAGTAAATAATGCTATTTTAAATTCTTCCAGACTTACTTTTTTTTTTTCTCTGAGTCGCGTTGGGCTCCTCACCCACACCCCCTCCTCAGATTTATTCTTTAGTTCGTGGACAGGGCAGAGCTGCCAGGGCTAATATTTCTCCTGTTGCCTCTGAAGCACTGCCATTTGAAGGCTGCTTAACAGCCGTCATGAGACACTTCCTTCCTGCCTGCGCTGTCCCAGACAGTCCCCTGTGGGGAGGCGCTTTAATGAACATTATTCTTACTGAAAACATCCTGTCAGGACAGGCCAAAATACTGTTATCAATTATTAACAAGCACCACCATATTCATCACAATTCATAAACATATCTGCTTCTTTTTTCTCTATTAAACTGATGTAAGCTGTATAAAAATAATACTTGGCATTTCTCTGGTAACTGTTTGTGAAGGCAACCTGAAAACGCTTTGTAGACATGAACTTTGCAGCAGCATTGTGACACGCTGGAGAGAGTTCGTTGTGTCTCTGATAGAGTTGCAAGACCTAACTGTGCTATAATAGTTCATTGTGGCCCTTCTCCACCCTTATACCAGTATAATTCTTCTCTGAAATTGTGAATCTTTGTGTGGAAGTAATGGTAACAGTATAAAATGCATGGAGATGTGGCCTTAGACGTGGAGGTTGCCTTGTTGGAAATTGCAAAACAGAGTAGCGGAGCTGCAAATGTAACTCAGGAGCTCTGCCAGCTTCTGGCCATAACTATGAGACAACAGTCCTTCCTCTTCATTTTTTTTAAAAGCTTGGGGGGGGGGGTGGGAGAAAAGAAGGAGGGGCATGTCAGAATATTCCTTTAAATTCCCTTGGGACAGCCATGTTAAAATGTGATGTTACAAAACTGTTCTTTTTAACCGTTCACTATCTGAAATTATACTGGATGTGAACCCAGTATTTTGATGAAGAAAACATATCAATTCAACTGTTTACCACCACGGCTGAATTTCACTGAAATAATATGCTTGTGGGTTTTATTTTTTTTGTCTCTACTCTTACTTTACATCTACAGGAGGACCATGGTCAGCCTTTGTTTGGAGTCCAGTTTAACTGGCATAGTAAAGAAGGTGATCCTCTCGTTTTTGCCACTGTAGGCAGCAACAGAGTGAGTAATCTGTTTTTAACCATTCTGTGTGGTTCTGCTTGCATTTTTTTTTTTTTCAACCAATCCCTTTACCCTTGTTTAAGACGGACACAGGATACTTCATCTAGAAAGCTTTATTTCTCAGGTCTCTAGCATCTGTTGTCTGGGAGAGTTGCAGCCTCTGGATTGTTTTATGAAGTCACGTGTGAGCTATTTAGGAATTAGCCTATATAGTAAAGCAAAAAAAAATAATCCTTCAGTAGTATAAAATATGGGCTAAAGAAGGGAGGTGGATAAATGTATCTTCTTGCTAAAATCACTCTTCGTAGATGTTATTGTTTCCAAAAGGTCATATGCTCTAAAATGGGATGAGAAGTGTCTGCAGTGGTGCCAGGCAGCTCAGTAGCTAAATTAGTGGCCTGTATGGAGTGAATTTATAGGCTTTTTCTGAACAAGGATCTATGTCATTTCAGTCTTGAAAATAACTCCTGAAGTGCATTCTGTGCAAGTGATGTGAATAAACAAGAAACCTTTCATTTCCAGGTTTGTTCCGCTTGGCGGTTACCAAAAGTGCTAAACTAAGATTGAACAAGGTATCCAATGGCTCATTAAAAGACCAAGTCATGTTAGAGATGGCTGCAGTAACTAATTCCAAATAGAGTATAATCTTACTAAGACAATTGAAATAATAAATATCTGGGAAGGACTGGTGACAAGTCTGGAGTGGTGCTTTACTGAGATTGCTGTGAGCATTCTTTTATTAGACCATTTCCACCTGTTAGAAATAAAGGGATGATGGATGAGACCTAAACCATACAGGCACACTACCTCTCCCCATCAGGAAGTCAATACACAGGTGCATGTGATTTCCTTTTGAAATATCACAAGTAAGCAGCAATCTCTCCCACTTTTTTTTTTCTCCAGGTTACTTTATACGAATGTCATTCCCAAGGAGAAATCCGTCTGCTGCAGTCCTATGTGGATGCTGATGTATCCTTTAAAGCCACTTGTTTGCTTCCTCTTTATCAAAAATGAAGAGGCTTTGTAAGAAAAAGCACAAGAAGGTTTCGTCTGTGATTTAATACTTTGCTCATGTGGCACATTCCTTATGTTAGGTCCAAGTCTCGCCTCTTTCCCACATCCTAGAGTCCCTCCTATTGAAAAAATATTAAAAATGCAAACTCATGGACCATGCTGTATTAAAATATATGAAAACTGATTCTCCATCAGTTTAATCTTCCCAACACTAATATTTGTGTAATGTTTGACATTCACTGCTTTACAGTGGTCTCAGTTTCCCTGTGAGTTGGAACTGGGTTTAAAGCCCAAGAATCACGTTTCATGCTCTGAAGTGGTAATAACTTGTGTTAATCATTTGCAGTATACGCATCAATAACTTTTGAACTCAGTCTTGAGTCATCCTCATTTTATTCCCAATCTTCAAATGTTTTGGAGAAAGAGATTGAAAAGTGATGCCATGAGAGAGCAGGTGTTCCTTCTATGTTATGGAATAGAAGCGAGGAAACTGGCATCTATAGAAAAGGTGGTGGTGTTTGTGTTTGCAGATGTATAAACAAATATGTATCTTTTTTTTTATTGGGTCCAGCAGAGACTCCTGGGCATAAAATAGCAACAAATTTACTTAAAAAAAAAAATCACATTGTTTAAAAAACAAACAAACAAAAACCCCTCCTGTTTCTTCTGTGTTCCTTAATGTGAGATGTTATAGGCAGATGAAAATTTCTACACCTGTGCGTGGACATATGACAGCAATACGAGCCATCCTCTTCTGGCTGTGGCAGGGTCCAGGGGTATTATTAGGATAATTAATCCTATTACAATGCAGTGCATAAAGGTGAGTGCTCCAAACTTTGAGATACAGCCCATGTTTCAGTAAGGCATGAAACTTCTGTCTTCTAAATATATGTAAACATGAGGGGAAATGATAACTTGGTCTCTGAATTCTATCCCAGCACTACGTGGGCCATGGAAATGCAATCAATGAACTGAAATTCCATCCAAGAGATCCAAATCTCCTTTTATCTGTAAGCAAAGGTGAGGAAAAATAATACTTTTTTTTTTTTTTAATAAATCAGGATACTTTGGATTGGATTTTGGTCTTGAAAATGGCCAAAACCTCAGTGAAGTTTTTTATGAATGGCACTGAACAAGTTTACCTTGAAAGTCTAGAACAAGCCTTGCTCTTTTCTGTCTATATATCTTGTACGTAGTAAATCCATGGCCTACAATTAACATAACTCCACCTGTGGTCCAAAGGGATCGTGAACGGTGCTGCTTTTAGGAAAGAAGAAACATGAGCATTGGGGTTGCTCTCTGCTTTCCAACAGTGGAGTTAAATTTTTTCAGTTGTTGAATCGTGTTGCCATCTAGTGGGGAAGTTTTAATGTCGCGGACAGCATTCACTACTGTGTTCATGGGGAAAACTTCGATTCTCCATTGCTTAGGAGCAGCTCTGACCTAAATTGGACTTTGTGTAAAAAGCGTATTAGTGAAGGGAGAAGTGAGGTTTTGGTATGGTGTCTTAAGGGCTTGTCCACAATAACTAAACAGTCACAACTTCCTGATCTTGACTGTTTTGTTAAGTTAGGGAATATTTGATCTGCCACAAGAGCAAGCCTTCAGGAATGCTAGAGGGGAAAACGTTCACATAAGGGGACTTCCGACTTTAGCGTATGTGGTATTTCTGATGAAGCTACACGAGAACAGGAGTTGGGAACCTCTATGATTCTTGCAACTGTAACGTTTGTGCTGTGGGTCTGTAATGTTGAATTTCTTGAGTTCTGTATATTTTTTAGGTTGTCTTTTTAATAACATTATGGTATCAACAGCAGTACTACAAATTTTAATGTGCAGTCTCTGGACTGGGTACTATTTCCGAGAGGGCACGAGGCAGTAGATATTAGAGTCTCGGAACTGCTTGGCTGAGAGATGAATAGAAAAAGAGGGAAATATTTGGGATTGCGTGGCCTTCCAGTTGGTGTACTTGTGGAACCCAAAAGGGAAATACACTAGAGGTTCCCACTTCCAAATAGGAAATGCAGTAGAGGTTCTTCATTAGAAATTGTTAAAACTTTATTTAAACAAGTGGATTAGTCCGATTGACTTTGGAATACATATTGTTTATAGAAACAGTTTCTCCATCCCTACAGTCTGTGGTTCATAAAGAATAACATTTTAAAGAATAAAAAAATGGAAAATCAAAACTTCTCTGAATGCTGGTGTAAAAATGGCTGAAAGGAATTCTAGCATTTTTTGCTATAGACAATTATTTTTCAGATAAGACTGAATAAAAGTATATGTGTCCAAGATCTTTTTTGCTTTTTGGGTGATCTAAAGATCCAAGTGTATTTTTTTGCTAGAGGCTGGCCCTAGGGAAGGGTGGTGGGTGCACTTTCCAATTACAGAATTACTCTAACAGGAGTTTAGTTGTAATGGCAATTTTAGTTAATGCAGCTTTGTTGTTTCTAACAAGTGGAGAAGACGAATTAAGTGCCTTTTTGATGTTTACATGAACACCCTTGATTGAAAGTGGTTAAGCTGAAATATATTATTCATATGTACCTATAAAAAGCAGCATGTAATTTTATTTGTTCTTTATAGATCATGCATTGAGACTGTGGAACATCCAGACAGACACGCTGGTTGCAATATTTGGAGGAGTAGAAGGGCACAGGGATGAGGTGTTAAGTGCAGTAAGTGGAAGACTGTGGGGCAGTGATTTAGATTTACAGAGGGTAGTAAGCTTACAATATGCAACTCTTGTGCACTGTTTTTGATATTATACCTACTTAAGAAAAAACCTAAAGTGCATAAATACTGTTTTAAGGGGATAGACAAGTTTAAATCTAAGGTGGTTTGCTTGATCTGGCCACCTCTCAATAAACAGGACAGGTGTTCACTCTCTCAATGTTTTGGTAGCTAGTTTTCTCACAGTGCAGCCTAGAAGTTAAAAAAAAAAAAATAGAGCTCAGTGGGGCTAGAAAGAGTAAAAAGTTTTCATGATGGTCCCACTTTTGAAGTTCTTGAGGTCTTATCAAAGCAGCAAGAGAAAATAAACCTTGAGAGACATGGTAGTGAAGGAAAGAAGTTATTTCAGGTGAGTTATGCTGCTTTTCAGTGGCTGTGAACAGACACTGGTACCCAGCAAATACCAAATAGAGTAGTTGACTTTTAATATGCTGCTTTTAAGAACTGTTTCCATTCCTGTTGTGTGACCTGAAAAGCGAGGGATGCATCTATATAAGACCCGACACAGTATTATTCTTTTGTGGTTGTAAATAGTCATCACCCATGTTGTAGCCCTGGAATTCTGCCAAAGTTGCTCCATGAAATGAAACCTAGGGAATTTACTGAGGGGAGAGCACTAGCAGTAGATTCATGGTCTGTCAGTGCTGTTTAATATGCCTCTCTTTCTTGAGAAAGAGTAAATATAATTATTAAGATACTGTGTGGCTTTGCACTGAGCAGGATTAAGTTACTAGTAGTTCTCTATTTGAAATACACAGTTGTATTGTATTCTCTACGCCAGAAATGCTGTTTTGATGGAAATGATGGAATATTTCGGTTGATATAATGCAGCTTAGGCTGGGGGTCCTCAAAATTATTTCATATATATAGGATTATGATCTTCTTGGTGAAAAAATCATGTCCTGTGGGATGGATCACTCTCTAAAACTCTGGAGAATTAATTCCAAGAGAATGATAAATGCCATCAAAGAGTCTTATGAGTACAACCCAAATAAAACCAACAGGTATGTGGTCTGCATCTTCTTGTCTGTCTTTGCAAAACATTAATATTCTCATCAATGGCCCGGGCTATTTTCTATCCAAATTGGGAGTTCTGGGGGATAGTGAGTGACCTGGGGATAGTGCTGGATATATAATCTCTCTAGACGGATGTTTTTTATTGATTTTTGCTTTGGTTGAATTTTATTGAATTCAGATTTGAAGTCCTGATGCTTTTATTTTTAAATGTCTTGATTCTTTCTTATCTGCTTGACTAGAAAATGTCTGGAATTATTATCTCCATCATTCTTAATTAAAGCTTGTATTTCACCGTGTTTCAGGATGTCAGTGGCTTTTCTTTCTCTCATTTCATAATTTCTAGTAAGGAATCAAATCAGTCTAATTAAATATAGCAAAAGGTTTTATATTGAGCAGTTATCACAATTATGGTATCTGTTTTCTGACTTAAGGGTGGGCACAAAACTGTTTCTGTAGTAATAACCCCAATTTTCGTGATTCTCTGATCTGACCTCCGATATGAGTAACTTGTCGAGTAAACATAACAATTGGGTACATGATAGATAAATCCTGCTTTATGAAGTTTGCCACCTTTTTAATCTTAACTTCCAGTTAAACCATTGAGAGAACTGAAGAGTTTAAAACACACTGACCATGTTCAGCAATGAAACTAGCTGTTAAAATACTCTCGCTTTTTTTGGTAGTATTACCAAATATTAAATGATGCTTTTTTGACGTGCTTTCTTAAAAAATGATGGGGTTTTTTTAGTGTGCTTTTCTATTTAATAATTTAGATGTTGCAGAAGCAGCACCAGGAAAACTGGGCTTTAATTAGTTCTTGAAGTATTTGGCAATGAAAGCTGTATTCAGCATCGGAAGGAGTGGTTTTGTTTAGCGCTGTCTCTGCACAGTCTTATACAGTGGGAAACATTGCTTCAGTAGGAACAAGGATGAAAACAGGGACTGTTCCCAATATTAAAAAAAAAAACAAAAAACAAACCGAAAACCAACAAAACAACATAAAAAACCCCAACAAAACATGCAGACTTTGCTGTAGAACTGTTAAAACAACAAAGACGACAGGCTTGTCCTTTTAACATTGAGATATCTTAAAACTGGCCATTAAAAATTAGACTTGTGCTTCTGTGTTTCTCTGGACCTCACTTGGTAATTTTCTCTATAGGCCTTTTATTTCCCAGAAAATTCACTTTCCTGACTTTTCTACGAGAGACATACATAGAAACTATGTTGACTGTGTACGATGGTTGGGAGATCTAATTCTTTCCAAGGTAAAGTGGCAGCTTTTTCAGCTATATTACTGATATTTGCTTGTTTTGAGGGTCTTAAATAGTACAAGTTTTACTAGAATTTGGGTCTTGGGTTAAATTGGTATGCTGTGTCAAATGATTTTATGGAGTGTGTTGTGAATTTTATCAACTGTTACTGAGAGCAGCCATGCTGAGAAGGACTTGGGGGCATTGGTGGATGAGGAGCTCAACATGAGCCAGCAACGTGCACTTGTAGCCCAGAAAGCCAACTGCATCCTGGGCTGCATCCCCAGCAGAGTGGCCAGCAGGTCGAGGGAGGTGACTTTGCCCCTCTACTCTGGTGAGACCCCACCTGGAGTACTGCGTCCAGCTTTAGAGTCCTCAGCACAGGAAAGACATGGACCCCTTGGAGTGGGTCCAGCGGAGGGCCACGAAGGTGATCAGAGGGCTGGAGCCCCTCTGCTGTGAGGACAGGCTGAGAGAGTTGGGGGGGTTCAGCCTGGAGAAGAGAAGGCTCTGGGGAGACCTTATAGCGGCCTCCCAGTCCCTAAAGGGGGCCTACAGGAAAGATGGGGAGGGACTCCTTATTAGGGAGTGTAATGATAGGACACAGGGTAGAGGTTTTAAACTGAAGGAGGGTAGATTTAGATCGGATATCAGGAAGAAATTCTTTCCTGTGAGAGCAATGAGCTTCTGGCCCAGGTTGCCCAGAGAAGCTGTGGCTGCCCCATCCCTGGAGGGGTTCAAGGCCAGGTTGGACGGGGCTTGGAGCAACCTGGGCTGGTGGGAGGTGTCCCTGCCCAGGGCAGGGGGGTTGAAACTGGATGATCTTTAACGTCCCTTCCAACCTAAATAATTCTGTGGTTCTATGAACTGTTACGATGTGTGGATAAGCAGCTTTGTACTTAAAAAGTTAAGATGTTACTAGAGCTGTACCTCTACTAAAAGTACAGGGATACCAGCTAACCAGAGTCTGCGTGGAACGCACAGAAAGAGAATATAGAGATGCTGATGAGGGATCCTGCTGCTAAAGGGAGAAATGAGGGTTCCCATAAATGGAGTAACTTTGATTAGAGTGTTGTGTCCACTAGGAACGTTGGCTTGCAGATATTAAACTAGGCGGTCCAACTGCCTTGTTGCCAGAAATTGGTGCGTGCGTGATCCTTTTGGTCAAAGGGATTGGGCGAACAATCCTAAAACGAAGGTTAATTTAAACTGCTCAGGAAAGGTGTTGGAGCACATTGGGTTGAATTCCCCTGAAGCAGGTGAGGGAGGGCAGGCTCTTGCTGTCCTGTCACCTGGTGAAGCTGTGAGGGCAGCAGGCTCCCAGCGACGGGCCGCGACGTGGTGGTGGTGACCTGGCTATGATCTCAGGACAGAGGTGAGATTTCCAATTGTACTTTTTTAATGTCATCGGGGAAGCTGTGAGATTAAACTTTTGTTTACAAGTATAGTTAAACTGAATGTGCAGTATAAATTATAAATATAGGTGATTTTTTTTTTTTCCATTTTTTCACCCCAGTCTTGTGAAAATGCCATTGTGTGCTGGAAACCTGGCAAAATGGAAGATGATATAGATAAAATCAAGCCCAGTGAGTCAAATGTGACCATACTTGGGAGATTTGATTACAGCCAGTGTGATATATGGTACATGAGGTTTTCGATGGATTTCTGGCAAAAGGTATGTGTGAGCTCTGACTTGGCTGTATTTGGAGGTGCGTAGCTTTTCATTAATTCCATGTTTATGGGCATGGGAAAAGTCTTGGTTCCTGTGATGTTGAGAAACAAATGGTTTGCTGCCAGGGGCTTTATATGAAACTGGAGGAGCTCCAGATTTTTCATTCAGGGTTCTGCCTGGTGCAAAAAGTTCCACGAAATAAATATTTATTTTCTACCAAAGCTATGTTTACTGATCTCTTCCTCCCCCATCTGCAGAGATGGATAATAAAGAGGGGGAAAAGGAGGCGAATTTTATAGCGTTTTTTAACCCCTCTAACAAAGTCATGAAGTCATTCACGTTCCGACATTCACACGCAATTTTATCAACTGTAGAGCCTTTATGAAATTCTGACTTCCATTCTTTGTGATAGTATTTTAAAACTAATGTGTCCTCTGCTTTCTTTTAAAGATGCTTGCTCTGGGTAATCAGGTTGGCAAACTTTATGTTTGGGATTTAGAAATAGAGGATCCTCATAAAGCCAAGTGAGTATTTAAATATTTATTTATTTTATTTTATTTTATTTTTAAGACAGGGAGTTGGGGTACTTTCCTTTTTCCTTTACTGATAATGGTAGAAAATCTTTAATGGTATTAGTCACTTCCCATTTTACCTACTAAGTAAGAAACATTCTGAGCCTCTGAAGGTTAAGATTTATTATTATTTACTGATTTATTATTTATATTACAGCAGGGCCAAGAGGCCCCAGTCAGATTGTGCTGGGTACCATAGGTAGATACAGTAAAAGACAATTTGTTCCACAAAGAACTTACAAACTAATTAGGTGAAATTAAGATGCGCTGGGTGGGTGAAAGGACTAGAGTAATGAGAATATAAAGGAAACAGTATGGCTTTCCAGTTCCTCACCTGTGTGGCCAGGCAATTTTACAGCATGTCTTATATATACATTTTATACATATAACGGGTTTGGTATTTGTGCATTTTTATATAATATATGCATTGTAAATCTATATGAATAGGGGTGTGTGCATATCAGTATAGATAAACATATGAACTTCCTGAAAATGCTGCAGTCTTTAGTCACACAATTACAATATTTTATTCCTAACCGCTGGGAGAGAACACTGATTACCAAGTCCTAAATAAAGTGATTCAGTAAGCCTTCAGTCAGTGCTTCTGTACTTCCAAACGGAAATTTGGGTGGATGAGAAATGGCAGTGAACAGGAAATTACTGCTTTCCCAAGTCCACATTTGGAATACAAAATACATCATGAAGGGCATAATCCTGTTGCCCTTCAGTTCCTCCTAGGTCACATAAGGAAGAGGTTGGTGAAACAGCGCTCTGTAATGTAGTAGCAAGTGCAAATTTAATGCTGCAGCTGAATAATTTTCTTCTATTTACAGGTGTACGACTCTTACTCATCCTAAATGTGTTGCTGCCATTCGACAAACCAGTTTTAGCAGGGATAGTAGTATCCTTATAGCTGTGTGTGACGATGCCAGTATCTGGCGCTGGGACAGACTACGATAAATTACTTTTTCTTAATTCAAAGTAGAAAATATATTTTCAAATTCTAATATAGTCTGTTAACTCGCTAGTACGGTAGATGCATTTAGCGTAGACTTTCTCAAAAGGTTCGGCAGGCTGGAGCTGAACTTAGTGATGTTTACATTCTGTGTATTGTTCTGCTTGAAATTGCTGCTTTTAATAAAAAGAAGTATTTTTGTAAAGTTTTCTGAATTGTCCATTTTAATTATTTCCCACAATGAGTTTTGGCTTATGGCCTGTGAAGTTATTTTGCATACGGCTAGCACATAAATATATGGCAACTTGCTAGAAGTTTGGTATGTGTATGCATGCAGCTGTATCTGTGCCTTTTTGATTGAAAACCTAATGACGCTATTTCCACATAAAGGAAATATTACACTTAAGAATATAGTATAAATAAATGTTAAATCACTGCTAAAAATATTTTGAGCTCATTCCTTAAGTTAATCAATTTCAAGGTGCAACAAAGTTCTAATAACCTGAAACTGGGATGTGCTTTTCACCATTTCTGTTACTTGAATAGGGGAAAAAAAAATTGTATTGGCTTTTTTGGGGGGGATCACATTGCTCTATTGTTTGGATTCTGGCTGTTCAGTTACTGTGATTATCTTAAATCAAAGTTAGTTGTTGGAAATATATTTTAACTGCCTGTATTGTCATTATTCCTGAATAGCCTCATCAATGTTTTACTTGCCCTAAGAATAATGACTTCTAAAATCAATGCTATTTCATATAGGTTTAAAATATGTACAATTAATAAAAACGAAAGGGGGGAAATGGGTAAAGCGGCAGACATCATTAAGAGAGAGAATCTGTGCTCAAAAGGCTTGCGTCTGTCGTGTCAGCGTACAGTTGAAATGTTCGTGTTTGTATTTGGGAAGCGGTCCAAGGCGTTGCACAACGGCTTGTGTGTACCTGAATGAAGGAGGAGGTGGTTAATAACGTGTACAGAACCCGAACATTTACATACTTTCTTTCCTTCTGCGCTCTTCACCATAACACATAACTTGAACAGAACGTATTAGAATATTATATAAATACACATACACTATCATTGGTGTGCTTTGATCAGTAGATTAAGTTAAGTAGTCCTCTTTGCTACTGACTTCTCAAGTGCACATCTGACTCTTGTCTTTCAGGATATTCCTTTTTCCTGTTTGTTACGGTTTGGGAGGTTTGTAAACACTCTGTTTAGATAAACTACCTGTTCAGTTTGAAGTAATATGACTAAACCAGTTTTGATTTGTGTCCTTAGGAGCCTGCAAAAAATGAGATCCAGAGCTGGCAAGTAGTTTACAAGTCTTTCTCTGTAACGTGTGATTTTGTTCCCCCCCCCCCCTTTTTTTTTCCTTTTTCAATCCTTGCCCTTACAACTGGGGCGGTGCGGTACTAACATCACAGCACAAGTCTGTCCCAAACCGGCGTTAAATTGAGCTGGCTTCTGAACCTTCTTTTTCTTGCACAAGCCAAGTGGGCAGCATGTTTGTTTGCAGGAGGGGTGTCCTTGACTGGCTGGTTGTGGGGACACGTCTGTGCACCCCTAAGAGCAAGAAATCGGCCAAGGGGCGCAGGAGACCTGCATGCTTGAGCAGGGAGCTTCTGAAAAAGCTCAAGTGGAAGAAGGAAGTCTACAATAAGTGGAAGAAGGGACTGACCCCTTGGGAGGATTACAAGAATGCTGCCAGAGCGTGCAGGGATGAAACGAGGAAAGCCAAGGCCTCCTTGGAATTAAACCTGGCCAGGGATGTCAAGCTCAACAGGAAGGGCTTCTACAAGTATATGGGAAGCAAAAGGAAGAACAGAGAAGTTGTGGGCCTGCTGTTGAATGAGACAGGAGCCATGGGGACGGAGAAGGTGAAGTTACTGAATGCCTTCTTTGCTTCGGTCTTTAATGCTCAGCCCAACCCTCAAGAGTTCCAGGCATTGGGGGAAGTTACAGGGAAAGAAGACGACTTCCCTTGGGTTGAGGAGGATCAAGTGAGGGATCAATTAGATCAATTAGATATTCACAAGTCCATGGCCCCTGATGGGATGCACCCGAGAGTGCTGAGGGAGCTGGTGGAAGTCATTGCTGGGTCCCTCTCCATCATCTTTGAAAGGTCCTGGAGAACAGGCGAGGTGCCTGAGGACTGGAGGAAAGCCAGTGTCACTCCAGTCTTCAAAAAAGGCAAGAAGGAGGAGCCGGGGAACTACAGGCCGGTCAGCCTCACCTCCATCCCTGGAAAGATGATGGAACAGCTCGTTCTGGGCGTCATCTCAAGGCATGTGGAGGAAAAGAAAGCTATCAGAAGTACTCAGCATGGATTCACCAAGGGGAAATCATGTCTGACTAATCTGATAGCCTTCTGTGATGGCATGACTAGATGGATAGATGAGGGGAGGGCGGTAGATGTGGTCTGCCTTGACTTAAGCAAGGCGTTCGACAGGGTCTCCCACAGCATCCTCATAGGGAAGCTTAGGAAGAGTGGGCTTGATGAGTGGACAGTAAGGTGGATAGATAACTGGTTGAAGGACAGAGCTCAGAGGGTCGTGATCAGGGGCACAGAGTCTAGTTGGAGGTCAGTGAGGAGTGGTGTTCCCCAGGGGTCAGTACTGGGTCCAGTCCTGTTCAATATATTCATCAGTGACCTGGACTAGGGGATAGAGTGCACCCTCAGCAAGTTTGCTGATGACACAAAGCTGGGGGGGGGCGGCTGACACACCGGAAGGCTGTGCCGCCATCCAGAGAGACCTGGACAGGCTGGAGGGTTGGGCAAAGAGGAACCTTATGAAATTCAACAAGGGCAAGTGTAGGGTGCTGCACCTGGGGAGGAGTAACCCCATGCACCAGGACAGGTTGGGGCTGACCTGCTGGAGCGCAGCTCAGCTGAAAGAGACCTGGGAGTCCTGGGGGACAGCAGGGTGACCATGAGCCAGCAATGTGCCCTTGTGGCCAAAAAGGCCAATGGCATCCTGGGGTGCATCAAGAGGAGCGTGGCCAGCAGGTCAAGGGAGGTCATCCTCCCCCTCTGCTCTGCCTTGGTGAGGCCGCACCTGGAGTGCTGTGTCCAGTTCTGGGCTCCCCGGTTCAAGAGGGACAGGGAACTGCTGGAGAGGGGACAGCAAAGGGCTACCAAGATGATTAGGGGATTGGAACATCTCTCTTATGAAGAAAGGCTGAAGGATTTGGGTCTCTTCAGTCTGGAAAAAAGACGACTGAGGGAGGATCTTATCAACACTTAGAAATACTTAAAGGGTGGTGTCAGGAGGATGGGGCCAGGCTCTCTTCAGTGGTGCCCAGGGACAGGACAAGAGATAACGGGCACAAACTTGAGCATAGGAAGTTCCACCTAAACATGAGGAGGAACTTCTTTCCTGTGAGGGTGGCAGAGCCCTGGCACAGGCTGCCCAGAGAGGTGGTGGAGTCTCCGTCTCTGGAGACATTCCAAACCCGCCTGGAGGCGTTCCTGTGCCACCTGCTCTGGGTGGCCCTGCTCTGGCAGGGGGTTGGACTAGATGATCTCCAGAGGGCGCTTCCAACCCTATGACTCTATGATCATCAGGAAGTCAAGTGTAAAACCACAGAGTCGGGCTTAATTACTTCTGTATTAACTTACAAACGTGCTGAAGGCCGTTCTCTTAAAGTACAGCCAAATGGTCCAGCAGGTTTGCCCTGAGAAACCTGGATGGAGCTGAAAGTAGATTCCAAAGTGTTAATGAAGGGAAGAACTAGAGAATGTGAACTCGCAAAAGCAGCGCTGGAGCAAGCCACAGGGAGGAAAAAAAAAAAAAATCTCCTTTACAGCACTCAGCCCCATCTGCTTTTAGGACTAATAATTCTTGAATATACACCACAAGGGAAACAAAACTTTTCACCATTCAGACCCATAAAGTGAGCATAAAAGTTGTGTATTTAATTCAGTGGGGTGTTTTCTTCCCAGACTTGCCTAGTTCTGGACTAAAAAAAAAGGAGAAATCAAATTATTGTTATCTTCTGGAAGATACAGAGCTAGGAGAGTTATAATCACTGCAAAAGAATTTAAAGAAGAAGAGTTTAATGTTCTCCAAAACTTTTAATGTTATAATACCTTTGTGGAACTGTATTCCTTTGCATAAGCTGGAACCGTGCTCCCCTACGTACCCTTGAGAGCCCTCGTGCCAAGTCCTTCAGCAGAAGGGTGGTTTGACCCTCGTATTGGAGAAACCTACCCAAAACAGCCTGAAGGACGTTACCGTGTGTGTTCTTTGCCATTGCGCGAAAGCCATCTGTAGGTCTGTTCTTTGACAAATTCCCTAATCGGCTTCTCCTGTTTCCCATCTCAGCAAAGGCAGATGAGGGAGAGGTACATCGGGCTCTGCCTGGCTCCGGTTCTCCTGACGGATGGTTGCAGCACAGCCAGGAAACTCTTTCAGGAGGCTACGGCTGTCTCTTCTGTATGACCTCTGGATACAGCGCACAGTAAAGTTTAAAAGCAGCCGTTTCCTTCAACTATCGCACACCGAGTAGCTCTGAAAAGAGTCGTCTTTCATCCCTCCATTAAAAAAAAAATAATAAATAAATAAGCTGGAGAGAAGAGGTACCTGGAAGGCCTTGTCTTTCTCCACCGGCTCTCAGACTTAATCGGGCTCGAACCACAACTCTGATTTTTAGGCAGAGGCTTGCCCAGAGTCCCCCAGAAAGCTCGCAGCGCAGCTGGAAGCGGAAGGCGGGTTCCTGACTGTTGGGTGAGCGGTTCCCTTGGAAGGGTCTCTCCTCCTCAGAGCCCCGGCGCCCTTCGCTGAGGCTTTGCTCCATCTGGGGGTGACGGAGTAAAAAATAAAAAGTTACTGCAGTGTAAAAAAACCAAAACAAACCCAAAAAACCCAAAACCAAACCAACCAACAAAGCTACAAAAACACACCTCTCTGCATAATTAGACCTTTACAAATGATTTATATTACATCTCTGGAAGTAACTGGGGGAAGGGTTTTTTAGTGTGTGTGTGTGTGTGTGTGTAAACCCGAAAATAATATATATGTAAAAGGCAGGACGGATTGCTGTGTTTATTGTATCGTTCTCTTTCTCCTCAGGCTTATTCCTGAGCTCCTTCTATATAATCCTGTTCTTCCCTTTTAATCCCACGTGTTGAGGGGAAAAAGTATTGTTGTGAGATACGTGTATCTGTGTAGGTGGATGTGTTGGAGAAGCGTTTGGCTGTTGACTCGCGAAGGCGTAGTACAAAACCTCGTCCCTTCCCTGGGCTCCCTTTCATCTGAAAGATGCGGAGAAAAGACGCTAAAACACTGTTCATCCTGAAACAGGAAAGTGCAGGAAGAGATTTATTCCATTCACCAACAAGGAAACGCTTCTCCGTTTTAGCAAGCAGACCAAGGCATCTTTAATATCCCTCAGGAAAAAAAAGAAAAAATTTATCAATCTTTTGTGCTAGTGTCTAATCTCCTGTTCATCCTTATTACTTCCGACAGCGTGTCCGTGTGCTGGGGAGGGGACCCTGAGGACTCTGAAGGGCAGTGTCACTGCTGGAAGTTCTGGCCCCTTCCTGCATCGACAGCTTTTCTCCTGCGCTGGGACCAGACGCCCAGTTTGTTTCAGAGCCACCCACGAGAGTTCCTGGCTCTTGTGACAAAACAAATGTAAAAGCTAACCAAACACTTGCAAACGTCACTTCTGAAGTCCAGGTGGTGGAAAAGGTGGATTGAATAGCTCAGTTCCAGGCTTCTACTTTGAACGATAGTGATCAGGCTTTTGTTTTCCTTCACAAGAAAACAGTAAAGACTTTTGGTGTCTCTCGGGACAAAACCACGTGGAACAGAAGTTGGGTGAGGCAGAAAGAAAAACCCCTTACGCTTGAGCAGCGCAGCTTGGCAGTCCAAAGAAACAACCCATAGAAATAAATAAGTTCTTACCTTCACAGTGGTTTTGAAAGGCACCTCTCCGATCCGATTAGAAGGGGGATGGAGTCTTCCTTCTCCAATCTCTGTTCCGCGAGCTCAGGCACAGCAGGCTGGGAAGAGGAAAGTGGTTTGCAGTGATGGCCTCAAGCGTGTACCACATTCAGACACCACCTGCTGAACCCACAGCGGCTGCGGCACTGGGAGAACTTCTTAATACATGCTGCTGAATTATTTAAAGCGCGTGTAATTACATATATTCATTTATAGCCTTAAAGATTGGAGCCAGGGCAAGAGCAGTCACAAAGCTCGTGCTGGAGAGATTTAGCCATCCCACCCACCTGGTCTAGTCTGGCTTCCTGAAGCCCAAACAACAACGATCCCACCAGCGCCGTGGAACAACCAGAATGCAGTTTGGGGCAGGTCAGAACAGCAGCAGTTTGTGACCACAGCTGCGGGAGAAACGACAGAGCAGCAGAGTGCCAACCCTGCCCAAAGCGGGCCCTGACAGGGCTTACGTACCTTTAGGTTGTACGACTCATTCTTCACCAAACCGCGTCAGGTAAGCGAGCAGGACTAGAGAAAAGTGCAAGGAAGAGTGGTAACGTGTGGATTACTTCCCAGAGGGAAGCTCTGGATAGCCAGATAAAGAAGCTCTACATGGTACCTCTTTTTATTTTTATTTAAACAAATAATTCACTCCTTTGTTAATTAAGTCATGCTGATGCAGTGAGGCTGTTAGGTCACGCTGACATGTATTTCTTAACTCGCCATTAGGACCAACATTAGGACCAACATAGGCCTTGCAAAGGCCTATGAAGTGTTAATTATTTTACTTCCACACCAGGCAGACGCTTCCTTAGAAGCGTGAGAACCTGCGCAATGACCACCAGCAGCCTCCGGTGCTGCGTCACAACTTAACGATGCTTTAACTCCAGCTTCCATTTGGTCCCTCTGTCTTCTTCTGCTCCCACTTGTGACTTCCTCAGCTCTGTGAGGCATCTGCCACCTGGGTGACAAACCTACTGCACCCTACAGCAGGGGCTGACAGGTCACATGGAATGGTCCTAATGACCCATTTGAGGAGGGAGTTCAGCCCGGGCCTCACTGCTGACTGCCCTCCGCGCTGCTTCTCCACAATCAGATGGCCTGCAACTGTGTCTTCGAGGAAATTAATTCCTTGGTTGAGCAGGAAACCAAGTAGCTGAAGGTTTGGCCCTGTTACATGGCTTCTGGGAAACAACTCAGAGCTCTGTCCGTACGTTACCTGGCATGTGATTAATTTTACTTTTCACGAGCAGTTCTTATTCAGGTTTTCTGGGTCTCGTCTGTCTGCTGTTTTTCTCCTCTTGTGGCCCCGAGGTCGAGCTCATGCTCTTTGACATGACTCTCTCCGATGGGGTCCTCAGCTGTTAACGCGCGGGGAGAAATTGTCCATTTTAAGGCTGAGGTGTGAAGACAGGAAATGTCATGGAGCAGTCTCCAAGGCGTCAAACGAGTGTGTTTCCATTCTCATGACAGTTGTTCCTAAGGGTTTTACTTGATAAAGGAATCCTTAAAGGCTTTGTTCCTCAGCCACTCAACCCAACAGAAATTTTTGTTTTCATGCCAGTGGTCCTAATTCTTAGCAAGTCCCAGTCCTTAGCTATGGAAAGTAGTTTACAAAAACATGATATATTCAAAAGAGTATTTGTGATCAAGCTAATCTAGGTCTAGTGAGCGGGAAGGCCAACTGGAGCGATCCCCCCTACAAGATGCCCGGACACGACTGGCTGAAGCCGTCGCAGCAGCTGGAATCGCGGTCCTGGCGAAGAGCCATCCTGTTGGGCCAGGGAGGAGCCAGTTGGAAGAGAAGATGAGAAGAAGAAGAGAAGAACGAATGCCCTCAGCACAGCAAGCTGCTCCCCCGTCCTCTGGCTCGGGCTGAGACCTTCTCCCTCCTGCCAAGCCTGAGAGACAAAAATCACATCCTAGGCGCTGTGAAACCGAGATTTACACGACGTCTTCAATAGCTTCAAAACTCAGCATCACCTGGGGGGAGAAAACAGGCTATTTTTCATAACGTCTGAAAATGCTCAGGCGGTACCTGGGTCCCGCGTGTACTCTTTGCCCTCTGAGCCTCGTATTCTGCCGTTATTTTCTTCCTCTTCCCCCAGGCAGCGGCTGCCAGGACTGCTCCTGCAGGCTGCCCCACAGCGCGATTCTCCATCTCCCGGAAGGGCACAGGAATGCCGACAGCCCAGAGGATTAGTCTCCTTTTGGGATGGGGGCAAAGGGTTTTATTAACACCTGCCTTCCTTACCTTTGTCTTCAGCCTTTGTCAGCACTGGTTAGCTTCACCCGCAGAAAGAAAAAAAACCAACCTCCTACTGTGGTCAATGATCCAAATGAGCTACAAACCCTGCGAGTTTCTGTCCCCTGGCAGCGTAGCAGTTATCCAGGTACGACAGGCTCACGCATTTCATGTGCACGTGGACCTGGAAAACCATGATGTAAAAAGGGAGTAACTCGTATCCGTTACAGAAAGATCCAATAGCAGCAACTGAACATAGCACTGAACACACCTATAAGGATTCTTTTAAGGATCAACATCAATCTTACTAAATTTTTTTTACAATTAAGGGTGACACTATAAATACCATAATTCATAGAATGTGCCTGTATTGCTGTGATGTAACAGTCAAGAATCATAGAATCTTCTGGTTGGAAAGGACCTTTGAGATCGTAGAGTCCAACCATACAAGAGCTGGGGGGGGTCAGTTTTAGGTTTTGTTTCAAGTATTTTTTTGCTGTCCACATCCTCCCAGGAGCTTCTCCAAACTTCAGGCAGACTCCTAAAAACACACACTGGGAAGAGTCTGAGCGAGGCCAGAACAAGTTAGTTTTAAAGCTGATGCTCACGGCGGGGGACCTGCTTATGCTGCACAAGGCAGATCTACAGGAAAACGACGTGTCATCTGCTCTTTTCTTTCAATGCAAGAAATCCCGAGCTGTAAAGTGCAGCTCTGGTTCCAGACACCCAAGTCCAGGTCAGGAGGCCCAGATCTAGGCCCCTTCAGTGCCAAATTACCCATAAAAATGAATCCGGTTGTGGTTCTGGGGAGCACGAGATGGTTGAATCATCCTTTGCCCTGTCAAGCACCATCCTTTCACCTCAAAGCAAGAGCTCCTTTGTGGTCACTCCCCTCTGAGCTTCGCTGGCCTCTGGGAACACTTCAAAGCGTTGAACAAAGCTCAGACACATGGACACCATCAAGAAGGAGTTCAGAGAGCATTTGGACATCTCTCTCCTCCCTCTCACAAAACGGGGCTAGACCCTGAACGTTGATCTCGTGACAAAAAGAGCAGGTTCATTCAAATCAAGGAACAAAGTAGTCCTCCACTTCTGGAATGGTTCTTTCAGTTACCGAACAGGTCTGGGCACTGGAAGACAATTCCAGAGGAAAACGAAGCAGACTTCAAGGTTCTTAAGGAAGCTACGCACACAGATCCTCCTGTAACTCCTCGTGACACACACTCAAAACTTTCCAGAGTTCACACCCATCGCACCACGTCCAAGAGAAACATCTCACACAATCACAAAAGCACCATGTTCCCCTCCACCCCGTGTTCTCTCAGGAGGCTCACCTGAGGACCCTCTTCTCTTGATTTTCTCCCTTGGTCCTTCCTTCGTATCAGCTGCCTTTACTTTCACACAGGACCCCTGCGAGGAAGGGCTGGAAGAAGCCCTGTGAGCATGAAACAGCGTCTCGGTGAGGATTCACATGAGAATGACACACAGAGACGCTCAAACAGGTCATAAAAACAACTAAGACCGTTCCTTCCCATCTGTCCTACTCTTAGGCCCTTTTGAAGACTGGAACTCGGCCGACTTGTTCACGGAAATCAGCATTACTCCCGGTGATACTATTTTTCCCCCTGCCTTGGCTAGTCCAGTTGTGAAGAGTTGGCTGGGAGATGCCAGAGACCTTGCAGAGTCTCTTTTGGAGAAGCAATTTTTATTTCACAGAGTCTGGGATCCCTGTACTGACCCTGCCTACACAAATTCAAGTTTCAAGGGTGCATCAAGAAGAGCGTGGCCAGCAGGTCGAGGGAGGTCATCCTCCCCCTCTACTCTGCCCTGGTGAGGCCGCATCTGGAGTACTGTGTCCAGTTCTGGGCTCCCTGGTTCAAGAGGGACAGGGAACTGCTGGAAAGGGTGCAGCGGAGGGCTACAAAGATGATGAGGGGATTGGAACACCTCTCTTATGAGGAAAGGCTGAGGGAATTGGGTCTCTTCAGTCTGGAAAAAAGACGGCTGAGGGGGGATCTTATCAACACTTATAAATACTTAAAGGGTGGGTGTCAGGAGGATGGGGCCAGGCTCTTTTCAGTGGTTCCCAGGGACAGGACAAGAGGCAATGGGCACAAACTGGAACATAGGAAGTTCCACCTAAACATGAGGAGGAACTTCTTTACCCTGAGGGTGGCAGAGCACTGGCACAGGCTGCCCAGAGAGGTGGTGGAGTCTCCAACTCTGGAGACATTCAAAACCCACCTGGACATGTTCCTGTGTAACCTGCTCTAGGTGACCCTGCTCTGGCAGTGGGGTTGGACTAGATGATCTCCAGAGGTCCCTTCCAACCCTATGATTCTATGATTCTCATATTCAGTCCCCAAACATTCCTCTGGGGAAGTCCGTGACCAATTAAGAAAGAGGGCTGGACTTCCCAGACCGAGAAGTGAAATTCCTTTTTGCCACAAGTGATGAACATTTCCTACAGCCATCCCCAGATGACGTTTCTCCTCAGAAGAAAACAAATATCCCCCGTGAGAGAGAGGGAAACACCCCCACTGTCGGCAGAATTTGGTATTCAGCAGACAAAGCTGTTCCTTCACTGCGGCAGTTCTAGGGCCACTGTGCCGCCTGGAGCATTACACAGCGGAAGCTACCTTCATCCTGCCAAACCGAAGGGCCAGCGGCTTCTTTCAACCCCTCCAGAAGAACGTAGAACAATGTTCCTTGTTTTGATGGAGACGCTTTTGTTGGAAGTTCCGAGTAGAATCACAGTGTCCTGGTTTCAGCTGGGATAGAGTTGATTTTCTTCTTAGTGACGAATTAACCCCATCCCAGCCGCAACCAGGACACACAGGCAAGTTCAGAGGAGACCAAGGGAGGCTCACAGGACAGTCAAACCACGCTCCAGTTCACTGCAATGAGCTTCTTAAAGCAGAACGTAATGGCTTCCTCTCAAACAACGGAAACTACACCCCACAAAGAGCTGCAACATTTTGATGTAACCCATTTTCCTCACGGAAAAAGTCTTCCAGATACTAAGAACCATAATGCTTTATTGTTCTCCCCTTCCCCATCATTCTTCATACCATAATTAGAGAAAGCTGAAGAGAAAGACAAATTCGTCAGATACCTCCGGTGTCAATGATGCAGCAGCTCGCGTCTCACTGAACAGTCCGGGGCTGCAAAGTACAAATCTACGACTCTCATTGGGCCCATACGGGCCGTTCCAAAGCTATTTGACTTGCAGCAGGGAAAGAATCCCCGGAGATTTCTCCTCTTTACACTTCCATCCAGGAAAAGTTAAAGACAGGTACCCCGAGACCAGGCTCAATGGCGCGTTCACACCAAAGAGCGGGAAATACTGTTGTACCATTTATACGAGCTGGGGCCAGGAATATCGGTGGTCCACAAAATGAAAGAACTTACAGGGTAAGCAGCAGCAGGAAAACCATCAGCATATCCTCAGTTGCCTGATCTTCCTTCATAGCGAGGGAAAGAAGGAAAAACGGCATTTATTTTGTTTACAACTAAACACCCCAAAACATCACGAGGAGCATGAAACGGCGCTGCCGTTTTTCATCTTGTAATTTCATCCGCTTTAAATGCGGTTTCAAGAGTATTTCTACGCACGCGCACGGAACACTGATTTCTTGTGGCAGCCAAGTACTTCAATTAAAAAAACCACAACACGCAGGCAAGTAGTTTTCATGGATTTTAATTTTAAATAATTTTCAAGAGTAATACAAAAGTTACAAGTTTGTCTATTCAGACTAATCGTTGATTCCCCCCCCCCCCCAAAATTCTTCAGCGGAGTTACTTGCTGTGTCTTTCAGGTAACACTGTTTAGAAAGCGCTTCCAATGACATAATTTATGTTTTCCAGAAGAGAGGGTTCTGTGTCAGACGTCTCTGGAAGTTCTCATACCTAGACACAAAAAACAAAACCCAAAAGCTGCTGCAAATAAAATGGCTTTAATCTATGCAGAGAAGACACCAAGTGACATCTACACCACACCAGGAAGCCAGTAAATCCCAAATCCCCCTCTCTGGTTCCGTATCAAGAACACTCACAGTGAGACTTGTGTATTTCAACAACACTATGGATTCCATTAAAGTGGCATCCCAGAGGATGCTCATTCAAGCTTAGTAAAATTGTAAGTGAATTAAAAGCGGCTATTTTGTGCACAACATTTTTGTGGCTAGAAAGTCAAAGTTCAGGCAGGTAGAAGTGCGCCTCTGAGGCTGCCCATCATCCTAGTAATCACAGAACTGCCTAAGGTGGAAGGGACCTTTTAGACCATCAAGCCCAACCATCAACCTAACGCTGACAAAACCCATCACTAAACCACGCTTCTAAGCACCGCGTCTGCCCAGCTTTTAAATACCTCCATGGACGGTGCCTCAACCACTTCCCTGGGCAGCCTGTTCCAATGCCTGACAACCCTTTTGGTATACAAATTTTTCCTAAGATCCATCCTAAACCTCCCCTGGCACAACTTGAGGCCGTTTCCTCTTGTCCCATCGCCTGTTCCTTGGGAGAAGAGCCCGACCCCCCCTGGCTACCCCCTCCTTTCAGGGAGCTGCAGAGAGCGAGAAGGTCTCCCCTCAGCCTCCTCTTCTCCAGGCTGAACACCCCCAGCTCCCTCAGCCGCTCCTCACCAGACTTGTGCTCCAGACCCCTCACCAGCTCCGTTGCCCTTCTCTGGACCCGCTCCAGTCCCTCAATGTCTTTTTTGTGGCGAGGGGCTCAAAACTGGACACAGCCCTCAAGGTGGGGCCTCACCAGTGCCGAGTACAGGGGGATGATCACTTCCCAGTCCTGCTGGCCACACTGTTCCTGACACAGGCCACTGCTGGCTCATATTCAGCTAGCTGTCAACCAACATCCCCAGGTCCTTTTCTGACGGGCAGCTCTCCAGCCACTCTGCCCCAAGACAGGTATTTTCCAGAAGAAAACCCAGCAAAACCAAACCAAGAAAACCCTCACGCCATTTAGGGATAAAATGTAAAATTGGGAAAAACAAGGTAATGCCACGGCTTTTGAATCCAATTCAGCTGTCCCTGTACTACCTCTTCGGTGCGCAAAGCCACTTCTCAGTTCCCAGGACAGTGGACATGAGCTCGACAGGCTCAGGCGGGCTCGCACAGGGAGCACAGCCTGCAATTCCGGATGGCTTGGTGGCAGGCTGTGTGTCACCTGCTCACAGGGAAGGGCGAGGGGACTGCAGACAATTCTGCGCTCAAGGCTGCGCATCGACTGGCCTTGCAGTTCTAATAGTAACCTTGAGACGAAGTCGTCCCCATTATTTTTCCACCCTTACCAAATAATTCTAACTTCTGCCTTTACTATATACAGTAACGTTGGGTAAAAATCTAACAAGGAAAAGGAATTCTCTAACAAATAATGGAATCCAGTATGCACGCGCATACATGCTGTCCTAATTTCACTTTCCATACTCACAGAAACAAGCAAACCACAAACAAACTGAGTATCAGAATTCATTATTGACCTACAGAAGAAATAGGGAAAGTATATGATTTCCGTGACTTCCAGAAAAAAAACAAAAACAAAAAACCAGCTTACAGGCTTTGAGATACAAAAGCCTAAAAACCCCTTTCAATCCCCACAAGCCCAAGCTGTAAGGTATCAAAAGGTACTGCCAATGAAACAAAGAAAAACAACAAAAAAACCAGGTTGTTCTACATCTCATAGCTCCTAACCCAACTTAAAAGATAAAAGAGACTCTAAAGGGTTTTAAACCCACTCAAGTTAGAAAAAGGCTTATTTAGGAATGAATTTCTAAGCCAGACTATTGGATTTCCCTTCCAGCCAGCTCATTGCAGAGACCTAGGATACTCTACAAGTTACAAGCTATAATTAAACACATCATGACGACTCACAAACATACAAACAGAGCCGAAAAGTGCTGGTTTTCTGTGACTGTAATCCCATTAATACATTTCTATACACCAATGGGTTTTACTAGAGTTATGCCTCACTTCACGAAACTGTTCTGAACAACAGTCAGAAGCGAATCCAGCATCAGCCAGGCAATGCCCAGCCATTACCCCGCTTCTTTAGCCTGTCTTCCCTTCGATTTCTCTCATCAAAGACCTTACCCACATATGTTTACAGAGCGTGTAGAGTCACCTTCCAAATAGATCTGCATCATCACACTCCCAAAGAAAACTTATTATTTACATTAACTGCGTACTCATGAGATCTGTACTAGTGATAAAACTGTATTCAGACAGCCCAAAATACTGTTTTAAAAAGGGTTTAGGTTAATATCGTAGAGGCTAAAGAGGGCTAAACTGATAAACTGCAGCAAAGAATTTTTTTCAGACATCCTAAAGGACTGCCCGCCGTTCACAATTTATCTCCAGACTACACGGTCTTTCCCCATCAACAGCTATTTCTTAAACCAGTCCCTGGAAAACAACCCAGAGACTTTTGTATTTGTGCTCAAGGGTCTTGGTGACAGAACCCAGTCAACTAGGAACATGATTTCTCCATCTCTCACATATTCTTAAGCAACATAATTATGCTGGAACTACGTCTAGGAAGAGACCAAGCATAACAAATCGGCAAGTATCAGTGTGGCTCCAGAGCATCTGCATAATCAGCAACTCCACATGTGTCAAGGGCGACCTTTCTAGAAGCAAAAAATTCATAGGCTTTTTATCAATTTCCTAATAAAAAATTGGTATGAAGATGCTGACAAACACGAAAAACAGTGGGGAGAACATCTCTATACTTGAGATAAGTAACAAACGCTCTTAAACATTTTTGCGTCATCTCGCTGAATAGCATGACAGCAGTTCAACACTCAGAGATCAGCTGGTTTAATGCCTAGAAAAAAGAACGCTTGTCCCTAGAGATCATTGCCATTACCATTTCAGAACTACGTTTGCAGGAATGAAAGCTTCCGAAGGATTTGGGGTCATCTGTGCCTGAGTAACAGCAAACGAGGAAGCAAAGTTATAGAAGTTATCCAACATCTTCTGAGTGAACTGAAATAAAATATAAAAAAAGAGAGAGAGAAATTTTAACTAAGTTGTTTTTTCAATTTGATTTTTTTTTGGTGCAAAAGTTTAGCTGATACACAACTCCTATATGAAATAAAGTTAACGTTGCCATCGACGGACAAAGAAAGTGGATATAGTAGGTCTGAGGATGTCTGGTTTAAATTGATCAAAACATCCGAACTCTCAGTCTTGCCCTCAGATCCATCCAGCACCCAGAAATCATTTTCAGAGTCTTTATTCACCCTCTCCCTGCCCCATTTCATCCAACTGGACAAACAGCTTTGGGAAGAACATTTTCTTCTTGTGACAAAGCAGCGATGCAACGACAAGAGCTGTCCCTCTCCTCCAAATCAAACCAACCATCAGAAGGTCAACGCTGCCATTCCAGCTCCTGGCAAACCACCAGTCGCTAAAGCAGCTGAAAAGTCCGCAACCCGCCTCGTTACAACTTGTCAGACTCCAGGGACAGGGAAACTTCCTTTAGCTTTCACCACAGGAGGGCTGCTACCCTGGCACCCTCTGCCACGAGGTCTTGCTGGGGAAAACGTGAAAAAGATACATCGGAAACTCCTAAACTATAGGAATAAGGAAGCAAAAGAGTGAAAGAGAGGCCAAGAAGCAGTAAGCCCTGTGTGCAGAGGATGAGGCTGTAGCACATTCCCAGCCAGTCTGCAAAGAGATAAGCCTATAGTACCTCCTTTCCCCTATTCTTTTTATTTTAAGAAAAAACGTGCCTTGTTTTGGTGGGAGAACAAACTATTTTAGCAGACAGTGAAATGACGGAGGAAGACAGAGCCTGGGGCAATATATGCACACTCGGGCTTCCCTCCACCGGCGCTGACAAAAGGAGCGGAAGAACTGATGTCCCAGAAGCCTACCCTCGGCGTCACCCCACGGCCAGGCAGAACGTTCTCTGGTTTTGTCCCACTCTTTTCCGTACAACTTTTTAATAATATAACACTATATATATATAAAAATATATATAGACAATCATAAAGCCTCATAAAACTTACTAAAAATGTAGTGGGAGAGCAACCCCTTAACTTAGAGTAGCAACAGATGATTTTGCCTTTTAAAAAAAAACAACTTTTATTGCTATAACGTAGTGGTTCCAAAGAGATGACACCAAGTGTTAAAAGCCATTAGTCATTCACAAACACACTCCAGTCATATCCCCTTCCTCTGCCGTCTACTCCCTCAAAGGTTTTCTTCAACTATGACTTTACACATTTTCTCTGTAAGAGTAACTACTGCTACAACCTTCGGCTCAACTGCCTTCCTTGAAAGCAATATACAATTTCAGTTAAGATGCGACTCTTTTAATAGAGAAAACCACCGAACTGGAAATAACATTTGTTAAGAAAAGCCATGCAATTATTAGGTGGGGTTCTTTTTTTCTGCTTTATATATTATTGTCAGAAAACTCCACCAGCTACCTTGCAAATGACCCCAAGCCGCATGTTATTACCTCATGACCCAACTACCGCGGTTACAAAAATTGGTGGAATCAGAAACGTTATTTAGATGTTGTTTGTCGCTCTGAACTCCAGAAAAGCTCAGTTAACTGTACTACACAAAAATAGCTGTTGGTCAACTCCTAGTCACGATAACTTTCTCCACGAGACATCACCTATTTGGAGCTTATACACCCATGTATATAAACTGCCAAAGGGCATCAGCTACGCTATCAGGATTACTCTTCAACTACCACTCTACCGCAGCAAGCGTCTGTAAGGAAAGCGAGCAAGAAAAAAGGAAAAGCCTCAAGCAAAGCCTCACCAACTGCTGAGATGTTAAAAGGTAATGCCAGAGCCGTCACTGTTAGGGAAATCAAGATCTGCCATGCAGATCTGCCTTGCCTTCAACTGCTGTTAGATGGCCAAGTAACTGCCAGTGTTGGCTGAGGATTTCCAGAGGTTTGAGCTAACAAAACGGGCTAAAAAATGGCAGTGTTGCAGCCCAAGGCCTGGTCCACAGGGAAAGAGCTAGGAAAAAAAATAAATAACTTTTTACTATGGGAGAGGCCACGATTCTGTAGTTCTGCAGAACTGCATCAGAAGGATTTCTCATGGGTCAGTGGTACACTTGAACATCTATCTGCATCCATGCCCATGCCTGCCTTGACGTTGAGTCAATTTTTGACCATCCCTGCAAGTCTGTGCTCTGGACTTCCAGCACCTACAAATCACCAAAGATCCACTGTCTCTTACACACATTTAGTCACAGCTGCTTCTATAAGGAATTATCATAAATATTTTTACAGTAGAGTGACACAGACGAGTGAGTCTATTGGCCTGATTCCACTGAGCACACAAAATCCAACCCTTTACAGGAGACACAGTTTTCCAGTGTAAGAAAAAAGTAGTTTCAAAATATCAAAGCATCCAGCCAAATGATATGGCAATTATTAGGATGGTTACAATCCTATAGCCACCCATAGCAGCTTTGTTTTTTTTAATTAGTTCTTCAGAGGCTAAATTCTTAAGACTTCAGTAGTATGGAGAATTTTTGAAAACAGAATGTCCAAACTACCTCTGTGAACGAATCTACTGATGACACAGCAGCACTGGCAACAGGAGTTTGCTGGGCCAGGTTCTCCAGCAGTTCCACCGAGATTCCAATTTGGGCCGCTGTTGGCGTCTGAGGGAGGTTCATGGCACCAAAGGGATGTTGACTTCCCTTCCCTGAAAGCATCAAACAGCACACATTAGATCTGGCACACGTGTAAAGACTGTGTTACTTAAATTACCGTGTTTCTTCTGTACAAGGTACTCCTCAACTCCCACCAGAGATCTCCCTACCTCAGAAATACATGGAAATCACACAGTCCGAGCACAGACAAAAGTACACACAAGCACAACAGATGAAGCAGTGCGGTAGGTACATTTAAAAAAACACATCACATCTTAAGGGAAGTTCTAAGAAACGGAAAAATACCATTTTAAAGCTCCCTATGAAGTAAATGGATTCAACAAGAAATACGATCTGTGAGTGAAAGCCAGCAGAACCTCTCTCTATAGGACCAAGCCTTTAATTCATATTGAAACAATTGCAGAAAAACAGGAAGCGCAGCACTGCTGCGGAGTTGTTTGATTCACTCAGGTGAACCAGGTGCTTGCGAACCTGTTTGTGCACTGAAAAATAGAGAATGTTACTTCAAGATCACTCTGACTCAAAGCCATCCCTGCGGGGGTCTCGTCTGAACTGCCCCAAACCAGCAACAGCAGCAAAGGTCAAAGGAGCAGCCACGGAACAGAAAGGCCTCTGACTTTGCAAGAGCCACAGAGGAAAGAGTGAATCAGGCAGAAAAACGCCCCCAGGTTGCACACCGCTCACACAGGCATCGTCCCAGCCCTCTGCCATCACTTATGACCTTTTGCAACCAAGTATTAACCAGTGCTTTTAGTCCCAGCTTCAGCTGGGGTCTCTGCAGACAAGGACGGGCATCTAGAACCACTTAAATCACACACTTAAACCAATTGCTTTGTCAGCATCCAAAAAGGAAAATACAGGAAAAAGGTCTGGGGACCACAATGCTATTAGTAAGCAAATACTAATATTCCACCTAAGTCGAACAAACGCAATAGACAAGCACCGTCTTAACACAGACATGATGTTTCGGTAGCACGCTCTGGCCTCTTACTAGCAGGAGAAAGCAAAGCTCATCGCGAACCATCCTACAGACCAGTCAACGCGATCTTGAGCTGCAGGAAAGACTGACTGAAATCTAAAGCACCACCTGACTTATTTCCGTGGTCAAAGTCTCAGTCAGCAAAACCAGCACAAGTTTGTGAAGCGGAACTGGGGCTCAAAGACATAAGATCTCAGAAACCTGACCGTTCCTCTGCAGAGACACAAAGCATTACCAAAAAGAAGCCAACAGCCAACCCATACGGAAAGCATGTTTGAAAACCCAGTACCTTCTTCAACTGAAGTCAAGTGTCACTCCTCACTTCAGATCTACAACTGCAATGCAGTGCTACGTTTAAGAGTATTTCAGAGTTACTTCAACACAAGGCCAGTACGAAGAGAGTTCATCTCCTGATGTGCTATTTTGAAGCGTTTTTGTGAAATGCCATTGCTGTATGATCTCAAACTTTACTGTAGATAGCTGCTTGCTTGATAAAGGTAAGACTTACACATCTTGTCACATCTTCACCTGAGAAGCTGACATCTACAATAAAAGTATAACATCCTCAAGCAACAGGCTCCATCAAAATCCATCACTACTTTAGAAAGACATTCATGATCTAAATAATAAAATGCGACCATTCTGTCACTGCATGCAACCCCATGGAACCACTCTCCTGGAAAAATGTCTGCCTAAAAGGCTGAGAGAAAAGCATCCCCTGCCATCCTTACACCAACTGAAACATGCTGCACCTTTTCGCTGCTGGGCTCTTGCAATTAGCATTCCAAAACGTAGAAATACAGAGAACACATGTGTGAGCCAACACGGGCAGGATGCAGGAACAACCACAAAACCACGGATGAAATGCAAAGAGCAAATTTAATCTCGATACCTCACGAACTAGGGGATCTCTGAAGCAGCACCCGGGCAGACAAACACAAGGGGGAACGCAGGCACCACGTAACTCAGTCCTTGCTAGAGGGCATTACGAGCCTGCCATTGTTGCCTGTGTATCAGGGATTCATGCAGGCGCAGTTTACCACTGTGCTTTGATCTTTCCGGCAGCAAGGCAGGAATCTCAAGCATGTTCGATAGGATGCCTCTGAGTCTATCACAGGCCTATGTCTTCTGATCACAGATGTTCTACTTGTCAAGCACACAAGACTAAGCAACGATTAGTACGATATATGTGGTTTTTCTACACCCCAGCTGCAAGTCACATGACTCACTGAGCAACAGGCAAGTCACACACATCACAAAGCCTGTACAGTTCCAGGGCATTTCGGACACTAAAGATAAACTTAACATAAGGGTTACAAATGATACATTCAACCTTTCCTGAAGTCTGTGTAATAAAACGCTACACCACTTCAGCTGGCCACTCACGTCCACATACGAAACACGCTGGTCCTCTTCATCACGCAAGAAAGATACTCAGCTACAACCAGTCTTTCATGGGGAGCTGACAAACAGGGATGCACATTTCTTCCTCTCAACAAGGGATTAAGTTGAAGCAAACACAGCACTCCACAATATTTTTACTCTGCGGCACAGCCATTAACACAACTATGTAACATCCCCAGCAAGCAAGCTGATGTCACAAAATACGTTGCATCCATGTCAGAAAAATTTACCTGTTTTCTCATAATTTTTAATGTATGTATTCCTAACAGAACCTAACAAAAAGCTGACATAATCTAGCCATTTTTAAAAGCTCTCCACGCTGTTCCAGCTCACAAAAGTAACAGGCAGCCTCTTTATTACACTAAGTTTTGTAAAGCCAGCATCAACTTCATGTTGCTATTAATTCTCCAAATTAGCCCTCAGCATTCTATGATTCTCAAATTAGCCTGCATTTACCAACACAGAAATATCTGTGCAACCTCCGTGTTTCTCATAAGCCTCACCTACAGGTTCACTTGCCACCTGCAACATCCCCAGAACAAGTGACGAGGCTGAAAACACCTTGACAGCAGAGCCACTCAGCTTTAAGCTGCTGTTTATCATGAATGGAGCCTCAATAGCCAAGCTACAAACATAATCGCCCCATACGTACACAGGGGATAAAACTCTAGTTCAATTTCTTTATTCAATCTCTTTGTGGAACAGCACTGCTACCTGCTACGCTGAATCAGGAGCCATCCGAGCACCCCAACGTTTCTTGAAGGACATGCCATTGACATTTGTCCTCTTCTTCCTCGTTCATTTCACAGAAACATATGGCCTGTTCAAAAAATTTGCCTGAGGTAGTCAAATCCAAAAGGCAGATTTCAACAGTCAGCAACGTCTCTCAATGATTCCAGCTCGCTCTTATCCCCTCCCAGCTCTTTGGTCTCCCCTTCTAAAGCCTCATAGTCTCCTCCATCATACAATTGTTTATGGTCATGGAAACTAAGGCTGTGTAGCTTATATTGACTCTACAGTCGGAGAGACGCTGTAGACAACAATGGGACCAGTGGAGGCCTCTGTTGTTCAGATCAAGCACAGCACTACCTCACAGCACTGCAAATGCATTCGACCACGGCACAGACCTCTTCCTCCAGAGCAGCCCTTACTTGGAAGTTATGGCTAATCATGCAAAAAGCACCTGAAAATGAGTTTTCCTATGAAGCTGTCTGAAAGCATACATAATACAGCAAGTCTTTCAAGCATGAGAAACATCCTGTGAAAGCTGGCAAAAGAACCAGCGATACACTTCACTGTTTCACATCAACACAACTTTGGAATATACAAAAACATGCCCCCCAAACCCTTCCTGTGGCTGTTATATCTTCTGAAGAAAGCACCAATTTTTAAGGAACATATGTGATCAGAATCCATTTTGCTCTGCACGTTGAGAGTCCTTATGTCACGTCACGCTACCATGCAAGACTGATTCAAAAGAACACATGCCACGTTACGAATTAATACATTTTATCACAGCAACCTCAACGCTTACCTAGAGATTTGAGTCAAGGCTGTAGACTACACTGAAGCCTATAAAAGATGTGTATTACTTTATACCATAACACTTGAAGCTGCTTGACTGACATATCTGTCCCTTTAATAAGGCAAAGGTGTGCCATTGGGGCACTTCATAATTTTTATAACATGCATGGAAAAAAACCCACATATTTAGGAAAACATACCTGCACCTACTTCAGGTAGCACCAGTATTCTCTGACTCCCATATCAGTCACGCTTCTCTGACTCGGGTCTATATTAAAAATACTACAACATTTGGAAAGCTGCTTTCCAGTGACGACACCCTCTACTGGACAATTATAAAGTGCAGCCGCACCCGGATGGGAAGTGCCTATCTCAAATCACTGCGTCAGACTTTACTCATTACAAAACCTGTCTCTGTGCTATAAAGAATACAACGACTTGACAGGGGAAGCTGAAAGAAAACGTTGCAGGCTTGTCTAGACAAATGCCTAAATCCCATGGTATGGAAGTTACAGAGTCATTCTTCCCCAGGTTATCAATGCAGAAGCACTGGAACACATGCCAAGCCTGCTCAAAGGAACTTCCAGATCAACACCACATACAAGAGAAGATGAACGAGAAACTTTGCTGGGAACATCAACGTACAGACAGACTTCATAAAGCTGACAGACTGCTTCTAGTTCCACATGTGCTCAGGACTGCCTGAAAACACAGAGTGATCTGCCTTTTCAAGTAGTTTTTTGTTCAAAACCACCTTCAAACATTTATCCCCTCATGCATGCAGGAACACAGCTGTTTCACTGACTGCGACGTTTTACCAGTCTTACCCGATTTCAGACCAGAAATTTTGAAGATGGCACTTGGCTTCTCATTAGTCACAAACCCCAGCAGCTGCCACACTGCCATCCCACTCTGGTCTGGATAACAAAAATAGACAGATCCTCCCATTCCTTCCGGAAATGGTATCGTTCCCAGCATGAAGACCACTACATGGTTGATGTTTTCATAGTCCGGTAAATCAAATACAAATTTGTCTTCAGCCACTTGTTGGGGGGCTGCTTGTACCTAGAGAGAACAAAACCTTTATTAGTATTACTATGTTTTTCATTTTTGACTGTAACTGTGAATTTCCTTTTACAGAAATACACCTACAGTGGAACATAACAAAAAAGTGAGGAACGTACTAACCTAAATAGCAAATAGCCAGATAAGAGTCAAACACAGCAGAAGAACAACTGCAAAAAATATTACTGAAAAGGCACAACAGTCTTGTTCTACCTGCACTGAACATATATCCCACCCGGGACTACAGGATGAGAATACCTTCGCTCCCCATGTGCGTAGGAGGAAAATAGGGTGCAGAAGAGGTTGCCAAGTCTATAAGCAGTGGCTGTTGACCACCTGGCTGGCACAACCCCAGGATCATGGAAACCTGTTCACATAGGAAATACAATAGACCTTGAGACAGGCAGCACAAGGATGGCTAAATGCCAGAGCAACAGATACCCTCCTCGTTACCCGAAATGACACATCCTTGCAGCCAACACACAATCTAGCCTTAAAAAGCTTCTTTTAAGCCCGCAGCTTGTCTCTGAGCAGCCCGAGCCTCTCCATGAAGAGAGGATGTTGGCTGCCTCCGGGCAGCGAGGCTCTACAACGCCGCTGCCTCTGGGGATGAGGGGCAGGAGCCAGCCGAGGGGCCGGGCGGGCCTGACGAGGACGGCGAGGTCCCCCCGCCGCCTGGGGAAGGGCGAGCCCCGCGGGGCGGCCCTGCGGCAGCTCCACCCCGGCCCCGAGCGGGTTGAGGGCCCCGCCCGCGGCCCGGGCAGCGCTCACCAGCCTGCCCGCCACCAGGCAGCCGAACATGGCGGCGGCCGCCGAACCCCCTCAGACGCTTCGCTGCTCCGGAGCCGCCATGAGAGCCGTCTCCCGGAAATCAACACGCCAGGGACGCAGAGTCACTTCCGGAGCGCGGGCGCCGGGGGCGGGGAGGCGCCACGGGACTACAACTCCCGCGGTGCAAGGCGCGCCCGTGCAGAGGGCGGGGCCGGGCGGGGCGGCGCGGGGGCTGACGGGAGATGTAGTTCGCGTCGCGTCACCGAATGACGGTCCTGGGCGGGAAAGGGAGAGATGTCCTCAGTTTGTTTTAAGGATCCCAGAATGAGTAGCCTTGCTTAAGCTGAGCCTCCCGGGGGGACTGTTGAAAGGAAGATAGCGCGGTTGGATGTTTAAAGTAGGAGTGGCACCCCCTGTACTTTGTTTTCCTCTGTAATTTTGGAGCAAGTGGCATAGAAAGGAAGCGGTGAAAGCAGGAGGAGCCCTTGTTTTTTACTTAAAGGCCCCTAGACTCTCCTCTGCAGGTGTATGTTTGTGGGGGAATGGACCACACTTTCTGCCACACCATTTCATACACAGGCGTGTTGTCACGGATGGAGTAATACGCCTCAGTCGTAAGAGAGAAGCAGCAATATATTTATCGATATAGAACAATGATTTAACGAAGTTTGATAGTAGATGCGACAGTTTTAACAAGATTCAATGGCAAGGCACGCTTGGTTATTTACTGCATAGAGGACACAGTGAGACAGAGCTCTCAGGGAGACCCCCCTGTCGAGTCAAGGTTTCATAAAGGACCCCTCTGCTTTCTAAACCTCTCAGAGAGGAGTCTGGGTACAGCTGGATCCAATCCTAGTCCCAGACTCGGTCAATGGTTTACGTCTAAATTATATGTGCACAATCAATGCTTTATGTCACTCAGATAAGAATTTCAAAGTTTAGCATACTATGAAGCACTTACCAAGGATCTATTGTGGTAAGGAATCTCTTAACCTCAAGGAGTAATCTTGAGAGGTGTCCCTACTCACAGGGAGATCCTGGCGTGCAGCCCACTGCTGTTCAGGAGAGCTCCAAAGGCTCTTGGGCTGTTCACTATTTACGAGGGCAAGATGATTGACTTATAGTCATATTTGCATATTGACCACAGTACCCGTATTGTGGTTAGGCTGGCGCATTGCTCGAGTTAGCCTTTGGCTGTTGTGTTGTTATCTGTCTCCCTGAAACTACCTTTGAGCCCCGGATGCTGCCATCACGACTAGATGCACCCATTATGGCCACCACGGGTGGTTATCGCTTGGGCAGGGTTACGGGACGTAAGGATCAGGTTGGCATCCGTTGGGGAGCACAACGTCACATGGGTAAAGGATCTGTGTGTTTGAAATGCTCAGGCGTGGCTGATAGCCATGGGAGAGCTATAACTTGGCAGAACAGATTTCGTATGCGTGCCCTGTGTGAGCATGTTGCGCGAAACGGGGCCAAGTGGTTTTGGCAGAAGATAAACCCCCTTGCGTTCTAACACTCCTCACCGAGGTGGGAGGCCAGGTGCGGCTAGGTTTAAATTCTGAGTGATGCCCAATCCAGCACTGTCAGTCCAATCGCGTTTAATATGTATTAAACTATCACGATTTGGATACACTAATAGTGGACTGCACCTTCAGTCTAGTCGTGCTCCTGAACTAGCACGGCCTCTCTGTAGTTTTGGTCGCGTTCAGTGAGAAATCGAAACGACTAGCTACTGAAACAGTGCAGTTTATTTAACCAACAGATATACAGGTTCTTTAGGATTGCCGGTGATAAATACACTGTCTGCAAAGCACGTGCAAATAAAGATATTGCTAAGTATACAAACGCGCGACAAAATTATAAACGATACAGCCTGGCTATAAATGTAGGGTAGAGATTCTCTAGAGAAATTTCTAAGTCCCCGAGAAAGCGCTCGGTGTAATCGAAGTCTTACCCAAAGGCGTCCCTATGGGGGGGAAGAGAGGCTCAGCCCGTCGACTGATCCTGGAAATCAGCGGTGGAATTCTTCGCGATGGTGTCTTCCCTGACATCCCCTCTCTCTTGGGCTATTTTTATATTATTTTTTTATCTTCAAAGTGGAGTTTGAGTGACTTTAGTCATACGTACTTTTATTATGATTAATGTATTCAAGGAGGAGTGTTCACACCTCGGGGGCGGATAGCCTCCGGGATGGAGGTGTGTTTTGGTACATTGTGGTGAGCAAAGTTCGCACAAAGGACGGCATTTCATCAACATTTGACGAAATGTTGGCTCGGGTAGCGTGTAGGCCGCTTATCAGTTCCGTAGTACCATCTCGTCCCCATATCTGCTATTCGTCACAAGGGAAGGCCACGGAACAAGCGCGTTCCGTTCCATCCCTCGTGTAGTTTCGCAAACAACCTTGTACAGGGAATCACAGATGTGGCATTCTTCGTGTGCTAGCTGCGGCTGTATTCTACCTCAGAAGCCTCTTGATTTTATGACTTTCCTTAATGTGTGAACAATGCTGTATTTTTGTATTCTTGGCCAATTTAGTAATTATTCCACAGAGCATCATCTGGATTCCCATCAGAATTCACACAACAGACTCTTCTCTGCAGGGGTCTGGTGCAGTGCCACTGGGCTGGGAGTCTGGTGGGCTCACAGCTGAGCTTCATGTCTTACTCTCACAAAAAAAATGACTTGCAATAAAACTCAGTGTTCAAGCTTGAATAATAATGTTAACCTCTTCCTACGCTTTGTTCTGTTTCATTGTATAAGAGTTTGGTCCCATACTTAAAAAATAAACCCTCACCTTCACCAAATACAGCATTTACCCATTTGTTCTCTAGGGCAGGAGGTGTAGAAGCGGTTTCCGTGTCCCTTTTTTATGTTGTCATCCGCTTTGGCCACATTTGGAGATGTTAATGATGGGTTTGCCATAAGTTCTTTCAAAATGACTGTGATCAAAGGAAGTCTTTCGGGGTGAGAGGAGTCCTCTGCTCAAGGGGCAGTCTTTGGGGCCAGAACTGTGTGGTGCATGAGCTGAGCCCCAGCTGAGTAACAGCAGGTTTTGGTTCTCCTTGGCGCATCGCCCTCCTTGGGGCTGTTCAACCCATCAGTTCAAAGCAAAGCCTGACCTGGGCTCCTGACCAGGGCTGCTGGCACAGAAGGCTGCCATTTGTGTGGTGAGCTTGCTAGTTCTCAGTTCTCAAGGCCGTTGTGTCTGATAAGTGACCTTTGCTTCATTATCCGTGAAATGCATATGAAAGTGCACAGCCTGCACATGCTAATGAAGATTATAGGGATCACGCTAAACATGTATGACTATAGTTCTCGTCTCCCCACACAAATCACGCTATATGTCACCTTGGAGGGGGAAAAACCTGAGATGAAACTGCCCCATAACGAGTGGGGCAGGCCGTGCTAATTCGGCAAACATAAAAGGGGAGGAAGACTAGTACAACAGAGGGATTCACAGATTGCTCCTACAAGACACTGCCCTGCCCCCCCCCCCCAGCTTTGGCTGTCTGAACGCTGGAACTGGGATTGGTGAACTCTTCATCTTTATCTTTTTCCTCTATCTTTTCTTTTCTCTATCCCTTGGTTTCTCTTTTCTCTTAGAGTTGTTAAATAGCATTTAGAGTAATTAATGGTTAGAGTTAAGTAACGACCTTAAGCACTGTGTGCCATTAAGTTGTTGTATATCTGTTGTTAACTAATAGGATGTACACCCCACCACTTGCCATAATTTGTCATATACCTAACCAATTATCATGGACTTGTTAAGACCTACACTAATCATTTTGTGAACCTAATAAATGTTTGTATATGGCCCTTGAGAGTTATCTCACCTTAGTCCGTGCCGTTGGGGATTTATGAATCTGAGTCACTTACCCCCCCTCTTTCCTGAGACTGGGACGTGACAATGTGTGTGGGTGACAGTGGAGTTGTCTGTGACCCAGCAGCACCGTTTGCTGCTCCGCTCTGTTCCCCTCATCTGCCTGCCAGTCTTGTGAGGGACTGTGAGGTCCCAGGCACTGGCTGCCGCTATCGCAGCTGCTTTTCTCTTGAGCTGCTTTGCAGTGTGAAAGAAGAGGGAAAGGGAGGCAGTGGGATAGTGTTTGACTATCCCCCAGTGGGATAGGTTCTGTCAGGTGTAGAGGAGGGTAGAACTAAGGTGGGAACTGTGAACACTGATATGAAGAGATTCATGTTTCCAGCACTCAAGAAGCTCACCCCCGATGGTAAGGCCTTCAGGATGCTACTTTATCAGAGCTCCTAGAGAGTGTTACCCACAGAAATTGCTATTGGGACCATGGGACCTGGGGCAGGTGAGTAAATGTGCAGGGCTGGTGCCTGCAATGAAAGATCCGACTGGTTTTGCTTGTTGGTGTGTTACTCTGCACTTTGAGGGATTCTTTTCTTTCCAGCTACCCCCTTCTTTTTATTCTGACTGACTGACAGCACGGCATATCTGAGGAATAAGATATCTCTGTTGCACAGCGAGGTAATTAATGAAAGCTGCAGCAGGAATGTGGTGGCCTTCATACATACTATACTGGTGGTGTCTTCTTATACTCACGAAGTCGGATCACTGAGGAACATCAAAACAACCAGCAGGCGGATCGGGCTGCTATAATTGAAGTGGCTCGGGTGGATCTGGACTGGAAACATAAGGGTGAGTTATTCATAGCTTGGTGGGCTCATGTCACCTCAGGCCACCAAAGAAGAGAGGCAACTTAGAGATGGGCTTGTGACCGAGGGGTGGACTTGACCATGGACACCACTGCACAGGTTATCCATGAATGTGAGACATGCGCTGCAATCAAGTGAGTCAAGTGGTGAAAGCCTCTGTGGTATGGAGGACGATGGCTGAAATATCAACATGGGGAGGCCTGGCAGATTGATGATACCACACTCCCATAAACCCACCAAGATAAGGACCATGTGCTCATAGTGGTGGAAGCAACCACTGGATGGCTGGAAACACACCCTGTGCCCCATGCCACTGCCCAGAACACTGTCCTGGGCCTTGAAAAGCAAGGCCTGTGGCGACATGGTACCCCAGAGAGAACTGAGTCGGACAGCGGGACTCATTTCTGAAACACTCTTATAGACCCCTGGGCCAAAGAGCATGGTATCGAGTGGGTGTATCACATCCCCTATCACGCACCAGCCTCTGGGAAGATTGAAAAATACAACGGGCTGTTAAAAACTACACTGAGCGCAATGGGTAGAGGGACCTTAAAACACTGGGATACACATTTAGCGAAGGCCACCTGGCTAGTTAACACCAGGGGATCTACCAATCGAGCTGGCCCTGCCCAACCAGAACTTCCATGTACTGTAGGAGGGGATAAAGTCCCCATAGTGCACAGGAAGAATATGTCAGGGAAGACGGTCTGGGTTAGTCCTGCCTCAGGCAAAGGCAAACCCATCCATGGGACTGCTTTCACTTAAGGACCTGGGAGCACTTGGTGGGTGATGTAGAAGGATGGGGAGCTCTGATGTGCACCTCATGGGGATCTGAGTGTGGGTGAGAATAGCCAATGAATCAAATTGTGTGATGTTAATTGCTAAATAACCCTGCCACTGTAAGTTGTCATTACTGGAATTGCTAGATGCCATACCAATGGTATTAGAAAAAGCATCATCCAAAACAATGGCAGATGGACTGTGATGAAGCTGAGTAATGCGCAGTGGTGATGGGATCAGACCTGACCTCAGCAACTGGCACCCAGCAACTTCCTCGAGATTGACATCTTCAAGCCACAAACTGTGGGCAGGGGCTGCACCAGCTACACCGGCCGTGAGCTCTGGATACAGCATGCAGCAGTCCAGCACTGCGCACCATCTCCCCTGCCCTGAGAGAATGCTCTAACAGAGGGAGCCCAAAGCCATGGATGAAATGAACTCAACGGACATTGTAGAGGGATGGCCGCAAGACTAAGGGTCGGTCTCTTCTCCCAAGGAACAGGCGATAGGAGAAGTGGAAATAGCCTCAAGTTGCACCAGGGGAGGTTTAGGATGGATATTAGGAAAAATGTCTTCACCAAAAGGGTTGTCAAGCATTGGAACAGGCTGCCCAGGGAAGTGGTGGAGTCGCCATCCCTGGAGGTATTTAAAAACCGGGCAGATGTGGTGCTGAGGGACATGGGTTAGTGGTGTTTTTTGTCAATGTTAGGTTGATGGTTGGACTCGATGATCTGAAAGGTCCCTTCCAACCTGGACAATTCTATGATTCTATGATAGCTGCATGTCTATATATGTGTGTATATATCAAAAACAGGGGAAAGTGGTGGTAACTCACTGGAAAGTGTAAGATCTGGGCATGACACTGATGGTATAGGACAAGGGGTGGGCAACATGCTGGTGCTGGCGGGCATAGGGATAATTTTCCCAAGGAGCTGGCATGGGACACAGGTATTCCACAGCCAGGAGCTGGCTGGAAAAGGGAGCAGGAAATCCCAGCTGGGGAGTGGGCTGGGGGCTTCCCGGGTCCAGTCGGTGAGCAGTGGTACATTAATGGTGTTTTGTACATTCCTCTAACAGCGTTATTGTTGTGGTTTTCCTCTTTCCTTCACTGTTCTGTTAAACTGCCTTTATCTCAACCCACGACTTTTGCCTTTTTCTTCCCATTCTACCCTTCTCCCACAGCAGGGGGGAAGTGAGCAAGCGACCGCCTGGTTCTTTGTTGCTGGCTGAAGTTAAACCACGACATCAGCCCATGTCTCACTTTTGTTCTTTGTAAAATGAAAACAGCGCGCTGGGCTTCATTGGTAAGGTGTTTGAAGCTCTACAGTCAGAGGTGCTGAAGAAAGAGGAGGGCCTTAATTTTCCTAGAGATGCCCGTAAGGGTGGAAAAGGGCTCGCTGCTTCCTTTGGTTCTGGTGAGGAAAAACAAAGCAAGGGCAAGAAGAAATGATGCTGGAGACATAGGAGGCCCATTCCCAAATCTAACATTTTAATGCGTGGAGCGTAACCTTGTCCCTTGCCTCTGTCTTGCTGTAAAGGTCTCTCTCTTTCAGAGACACTGCTGTCAAGATTCAAATCCCTTCCTAGAGCCCTCCAAAGGATCCATTCATTGCCTGCAGATGGCACTGAGTGTTCTTCTCGCTTCCTCTGGTTTATGCTATTGAGTGGATGACAACAAAATAATTGATCTCTGAGTCAATCAGGTATTTGAACCTCCTGTAAATATCATGCAAGAGCCGACCCTCTTCACTGGTGTCTTCTTGGGCTGTGTAAATCCCGACCTGTACGAATGAATGACAGTTACGTCTCTCAGATACATGGAGCACGCCCAGCCCATTAAAGCTCGTGAGAAAAGAAGCCTCTGTGGCTAATGAGGAACCCAGAGAAGCCAAATGCCTTGGCTTTGAGTAAAATCTCGAGATGTTATTGTTTTCACTCCAAACTGACTGAAAACATCATCTCCTGCTGAAGAATCTCTGGGAAGAGCAAGGTTGCTTTTACCCCCAGAACTGAGGCCTCCCCGGGACCTGCACAGATCAGGGAGGATCCACTGAATTCGGCATCTGGCACGCAAAGCAGCATGGCAACATGGTGTACACCAGCTACAGTCGTGGTCTGGCCCCGGTTCAACACGGCATCCCTAAAGAGTGAGGTGTGCTTCCATCTGTTGGCAGTTTAGTGGGATTCAACTTAAAGTGGGCCTCAACTTCAGCATAGACGTAAGCGCTGGGGCTGGGAGGTGACTGAGAATCCCCAGCTTGAACTAGAGGAGACACAGGGAACCCCAGCCTAGGAAGGACTTGTGGAATTGCTGGGGCTTGTTATTCAGCTTCTGCAGTATTCTGTATCTGGCTAAGGAGGTCAGAAAGCCCCAGTTCTGTGAGTGGTTCTCAGGCTTGTTATAATGCTAAAACATAATCTAGGGAAGGTAGTTATGTTAACATTTCCATAAGTGACCTTTCTCTGGGCATGGGGACCTCACTTTTCTCTGGGCATTGGAGAGAGAGAAAGGGAATGGGAGTTTTGAAGCACAAAGTCTTACCTTTATAGTAGTCAAACTGCATTTCCCTTCTGCATGGTTTTGGAGCAGCCTCTCCACAAAGATGACACTTAGAAATGCCCGCACTTTCAGAAATAACAGCCTCTGGCATGATAAGGTGAGCTGTAGCAGTTCGTCGTCCAGCAGCTCATAGTCATTGTTCAATCGAAGTGTTAATTTCTGGAAAAAGGAATGAATATTGTTAGTGCTACTGAACAGAGCTGGTGAGCACAGCCACAGCAACCAGAATTCAATACACAAGTTTCCCAATGTTACCAATAGAAGGGACTGTCAGCAGATCAATTTTGTCCCTAGACAGGAGCAGAGAATCGGTTTTGTGTAACAACAGTATATGCTACAGTAATCCCCACTCACCCGTGGAGATGGTGGGGGGGGCGCTTGTGCATTACACCCATCCTAAGAGACAGACAACTTCTATTACTGTTAGAAGATGCTGCACCCACAGCTCATGCCATGATCTTATTTGACATATTGGAAATTATCCCAGGTACAAGAGTAGATCCAAAGACAATTTCTAGAAAGCTTTGCAGATCCCGGCTGTTCATTGGAAGCTCTGCAGCGCAACAGAACTTAGAGAGAGCTGTCAGCAATTTTCATAAGCGAGCCACTGCGGTGTTCTACTCTAGTCTGGTTGAGATCATTATCCTTGTCCAGTTACGATCCCCGCTACGCCAGTCTTCACTGTCAGGCTGATGTCAGGTTGCCTTCATAAAAAGCTAAAACATCCAAAATACTGGTGCTTGGAATGTCAGCTGTGAGCAAAAAGAGTTTTTCAGGCAGGAAAACCTCAATTTTGTAAAAAACCTTTAGGCTTATTCTAGTTAGACATATTCATGTTTAGTAACTGAAAACTTCCTTATCCTTTCAGATTTTTCTGAACCCCATCCTTTTGCAGGGAAATCTGCATATGAGGAAAATAGTCTGTACACCCTGTTTGCTTACAGAGCTGTGGCTTGCATCCAGCTGCACCAATGGTTTTGTTCCCTTTTGGCAATACAAGAATGAAGAAGTCAGGCAAAAACGACAGGAGGCCTGCATGGATTAACAAGAAGCTCCTGGACAAGCTTCTGGAAAACGCCCCCATTCCTCAAGGCACGGATGCTTCCCCTTCCCAGAGGGGCCAGCCCAGAGCGGGCAGAACGGCAGGCAGCGGAGCCATAAGTCATGCCGGCACTGGAGCATCACTGTGTGGGAAGGCAGCTGCCTGCAGAGGACACCAAGGCCTCTCTGCTTCAGCCAGCAGCCCCCAACAGCAGGAGAGAACCCCCCCTTGCCCCGTGCCCGTGCAGGCTGACGTTGCCAAGGACGGCGAGACGGGTGCGACAAGAGCTGGCACCAGGTGCCATGGTGAAGGCCTCGTGCTTGGCCCCGTTGAGGAGCACCGCTGCAGAAGGGCAGGGACAGAGCGGCCAGCGGAGCACCTGGGGACACCTGCGTGTCCCACAGGAACCCTGGCACACCTGGAGGAGCCAGACAGGAGCATTGCCTGGGGACAAGGCCCAGGGCGGGGGCACCCCCAGCTGCTGAGCACCCCCAGGAGGGAGCTCTGCAGAGGCCGCTGCCACCGGGCTGGGTGGGAGCTGTTGGCTCGGGCCTGGCAGGGCCCCAGCCAGGGAAGAGCAGGGGCTGCCCTGTGCCGGGCACGGCTGCTCCCGGCCGCTCCCAGCTGCTTCAGAGCCACGGCACAGCTGGTCCCAGCCGGTCCCAGGCGTGGTCATCTCCAAGGTGACCACCAGGGCTCTGTGATGGCATCGCCGCATCATACCGAGGCCATTGTGACGCCGGTGACCGTGGGGGCATTTAAGGAGCGAGAGCCTGGGGGTGCCGGCTCCCAGGAGAGCAGCTCCCTCGGGAGGTGCATCTCCCCTGGGCAACCACGGCACATCGACGGCTGAGGATGCCGAAGATGCCAGGAGAAAAGAAGGCGAACGCCCACTCCAGGCTCAACACCGGGCTGCAGCGCCTGCTGAAGAGGCAACAGGTGAGGGACGGGGCAGGAGGGAGAGGCCGGTGGTGGGACGGGGCCGCACGGAGCTGCCTTGCTGGCACCGGGAGGGCTGCTGTGCCAAGGCAGCCACCTCCATCCCACGCCTTCTCCTCCTCTTGCCCGCAGATGGACAACAGGCTGCCAGAGACAGCGCCACAGGGCAGGCAGAGCCCGGACTCGTCCCTCCATGGGGACAGGCTGCCACGGCTCCCCTGCCCAGAGACTTCGCAGGCCGCTGGGAGCCACTGTGCACAGGTAGGGAGCCCGCGGGACATGGGGCAAAACGTCTTCCCGACCCCACGAGCTGCCCATGGGCAGGCGGGAGGTGCAGGAGGGGACAGGCGGGCTCAGCCCCTGTCGCAAGCTGGTCCCCTGTGCCATGCCCAGCAGGCTGTCCGGGCATGCCAGGGCTGCTCCCGGGAGTCACCGTGGGCCGCCAGGGGACCAGCCCTCTCCCACCTGCCTCTAGGACGGGCAGCAGCTGCCTGCGGGGATGAGCGCTGCCCGGGGGGCTGGTGGGGGAGCCCGGCCGCAGGAGCTCTTCCAGCCAGGAGCCGGGACGTGGGGACCAGGGTCACAGTCACGCAGCCTCTCTCCTTGCCTTCTCTTGCAGTCGGACAGCGTGGCGCGCAGCAAGGCACTGCCTCGCATCAGGGTGGTGCTGCAGGAGGAGACTCCCCCCAGGCAGGCAGCGACAGCCAGGCACGCACCCACCAGCACCTGCTGCAAGCTGCCGCCTCTGCCAGCAGCACCCTTGGCATCTCCTGCCGGGGGCTGCCAAACGGCCAGCAGCACTGCAGCCAGCGGCTGCCTACAGCCGGTCCCACCTCCTCGCGGCATCAACCGTGAGCGGGGCAGACCTGCGAAGGTGAGGACATTCAGGCCTGCCCAGCAGCTCCCGCCGGCCTACAGAGAGCTGTAGAGGACACAGCCCCGTGCCTCCCGAGTGAGGTCCAGGCCGAGGTTTTCCCCGGAAGCGGGAGACCCAGCTGTTACCGCAAATGAAAGCTCTCCAAACCAAAAGCAGTTTAGAGAGGAGATACTGCTTTCTTTGACGTCGGGTGCTAGTGGGAAAACCCACAAATCTAGCACACCTTCCTGGGGATATTCACCCATGATTTAGACACAGAACAGTCTCATCCTTCCGCCTACCTAATACATGGCTCCACCTAGGCTTACATGTTCGTTGGGATGACCCAATAGTCTTTTTGCACATGTGTATCAAATTTTGCTGTGTCGGCAAAACGCTTCTGTGCAAGCGTGAGTGTCTCGGGGGTCCTTTGGGTAAGGAGGCCCTTCCTCACATTACCCTCTCAAGGCATCGAGTGATCTCGGGACAGTCAAAGTTTCCTCTAAGTTTGCCAACTTCCTGAGGATGATAAGGATGCTCCTCGAAGCAGCCACAGCTGCCCAAGGAAGCAAAGGAAAACTTTAGCGGCAACGACCTTCTGGAAAAGGGAAAGACCTTCATGCTGCAGCACAGCTGAAGTCTTTCGGGGACAAGCCAGGGTCTCCTGAGGCAACAGGAGCTGGGGAGTCACAGACAAAGCACCCCTAAGGAAGTGCACCTGAAGAGCAGCACAAAGGAAATGCAGCTGCTCCAGCCGGTGAGACAGCTTCATTGGGCGCCCAGCTGAAGTGCCTTTACGCAAATGCACACAGTATGGGAAACAAGCAAGAGGAGTCAGAGATGTGCGCACGCCTCCAGGGCTATGATCTTGGCATCACAGAGACGTGGTGGGATGGCTCTTACGATTGGAGCGTTGGAATGGAGGGATACAGACTCTTCAGGAAGGACGGGCTGGGGAGACAAGGAGGGGATGTTGCCCCCTATGTCAATAAACAGCTGGAGTCCATGGAGCTCCACCTGGGCATGGATGAAGACCCAACAGAGAGCTTATGAGTCAAGATTAAAGGGATCACAGGGGCAGGGGACATTATGGTAGGGGTCTGCTACAGGCCACCTGACCAGGATGACGAAGCAGACGAGGCCCTCCATAGACAGATAGGAGCAGCATCGCGTTCACACGCCCTGGTCATCATGGGGGACTTCAACCACCCCGATACCTGTTGGAAGGACAGCACAGCAAGGCACAAGAAATCCAGGAAGTTCTTGGAATGTGTCGATGACAACTTTCTTCTTCAAATGGTAGAGGAGCCAACAAGGAGAGGAACCATGCTGGACCTTGTCCTTAACAACAAGGAGGGGCTGGTGGGGACTGTCAAGCTCAAGGGTAGCCTCAGCTGCAGTGATCATGAAATGGTAGAATTCAAGATCCTCGGGGCAGTGAGGAGAGCACGCAGCAAGCTCACTACCCTGGACTCCAAGAGAGCAGACTTTGGCCTCTTGAGGGACCTGCTTGGCAGGGTAACATGGGAAAAAGTACTGGAGGGAAGAGAGCTGGTTAGTATTCAAGGATCACCTCCTCCAAGCTCGGGACCGGTGCATCCCAAGAATGAAGAAGTCAGGCAAAAATGCCAGGAGGCCTGCATGGATTAACAAGAAGCTCCTGGACAAGCTCAAAAGCAAAAAGGAGGCCTACAGAGGGTGGAAGCAAGGACGGGTTGACTGGGTGGAATACAGAGAAACTGTCTGAGCGAGCAGGAACCAGATTAGGCAAGCTAAAGCCCAGACGGAATTAAATCTGGCTAGGGGCACCAAGGACAACAAGAAAAGTTCTATAAGTACGTCAGGGGTAAAGGCAAGCCTAGGGGAGATGTGGGCCCTCTCAGGAAGGAGACAGGAGACCTGTTCACCCAGGATATGGAGACGGCTGAGGTACTGAATGACTTTTTCACCTTAGTCTTCACTGGCAAGGGCTCCAACCACTCCACCCAAGGACGAGGGGTAATGGTTTCGAATGGAAGGAGGGTAGATTTAGATCGGATATTAGGAAGAAATTCTTTCCTGTGAGGGTGGTGAGGCACTGGAACAGGTTGCCCAGAGAAGCTGTGGATGCCCCATCCCTGCAGGGGTTCAAGGCCAGGCTGGACGGGGCTTTGAGCAATCTGGTCTAGTGGGAGAGCACAGGGACCCAAGATTTGGGAGGAATCGGAGGAATGTTGCCAAACAGCAATGATGGGAGGAAGGAGACGCAGACGTGGAGTACTAAACTGAATCATAAGGGTCAAACTGTGGGGAAAAAAAGAAGCCAAGGAAATACCATTCCCAGTGGACACAGGAGCCACAACGTCACTTTTGAATGTCAAGCCTAAGGGGCAACTCTCAGCCGATAGAGTTTTGGTTCAAGGACTGTCGTGGTTTATCCCCAGCCGGCAGCAAAGAACCAGGGGGCTGCTCGGTCACTGCCCCCGGGACAAGATGCACAGTCTGCACCTGCCTTCTAGGCTGTGGCCTCTATTTCTCGCTTCCCCAGGGACTACCAAACCAGCCTGCTTTGCCTTTTCAGGGTCTCCACCTTGGCCCCAATGACTTGGCCCAAGTGGGCTGTGTTCACAGTTTGCCCTTGCGTACATTCAGCTGTCGTGACATCACAAATGGGACCTCTTTGCCCCCTGGCAACGGCTGAACTTGGCAGAGGGAGGGTCAGAGGCAGAGAAACCAGATCTTGAGTTCTGGAGGGAGACCGTGAGAGCTGGAGAAGCACGCAGGGAGCTGAATCCTTACACTGCCCAGCCTTGAGAGTGGAACTGGTAACTTCTGGCATTGTGTTTGTTGACTTACTTGTTTTATCACTATCACTATCATCACCCATTGGTCTTCCAACTCGCCAGCCTTCTCTCTGTCTACTGCAGCACAATGAGTGAACATCTGCTTGAGCCAAGGGGTGGAACGGCTTATTTTGCTTCTTGCTCTCAATAGGGATTGTACCTTAATCTATGGCAGGGCGCTACCTCCGATGATTGTCACGGAGCAGCACCCCAGGCAGATAAGAACAGCCATTTGTACTACTTTTGTACGGACAGCACTGTTCAAGTATGTACAGCCCAAAGCACGGGATACTTTTAGGCACTGGCCATCAGGCCACGAACCATTATCAATTACAGCTGATGGTAACCAAAGATTTCTAGAGGCTGTGGCTGCTCTTTCAGCAGTTGATACCATCTCACTGTTTAGCTAGACTGAAGGCCAAAAAGTTAAAGGGTGTGTCCTGTGCTTGTACCGTGATTGTTCTTCACTCCTTGTTTTTTTTCCTTTTTATTTAGGTTAGGCTATAGTTTAGAACCCAGAGCTTGTTTGAGCCTGACAGCTTGAGTACAGAGGCAAAGAAAGGACTGTTGGGTTTAGAATCATAGAATAGAATCATAGAATCTTCATGGTTGGAAAGGACCTTTGAGATCATCGAGTCCAACCATACACACACCCCCAGAAAAAAAGAAAAGAAAACACAAAAAAACCTCCACAAACAAACAACCTACAATCTCTGCCACTAGAGCATGCCCTGAAGTGACACATCTAGACATTTCTTAAACACCACTAGGGATGGTGACCCAAGCTCCTCCCTGGGCAGGCTGTTCCAGTGCCTGACCACTCTTGCAGTCAAGTAATTCTTCTTAATATCTGATCTAAACCTCCCCTGCCGCAACTTCAGACCATTTCCTCTGGTCCTGTCATTATTCACCTGGGAGAAGAGGCCAAAAGCCACCTCTCTCCACCCTCCTTTCAGGGAGTTGTAGAGGGCAATGAGGTCTCCCCTCAGCCTCCTCTTCTCCAAGCTAAACATGCCCAGCTCCCTCAGCCTCTCCTCAGATGACCTGCTCTCCAGACCCCTCTCCAGCCTGGTAGCTCTGCTCTGGACACGCTCCAGCACCTCAATGTCCCTCTTGTACAGAGGGGCCCAGAACTGAACACACCACTCGAGGTGAGGCCTCACCAGTGCCCAGTACAGAGAGGCAGGATCGCCGCGGAGACCAGCTTCAGGGCAGGTAAGACTGCGCTGGGGAAGGGATCTGCAGCGAAAAGGGCGGACGAAAAACTCTTTTGGGGGCTTTTGGGAGCCGGCAAAGGGCCTCGGCCTGTGCTGAGGGCTGTCAGCTGGTGGGCGGGCTGCTGAGTGAGCCTGGGGCGGAGACAGCACCTCCCCCGGGTTGATCAAACCACCAGGTTATAAGAAGCTTCCAGAAGGGCAGGGACTAGTCCCTGGCCACAGAGCAACCAGTGCTCCCCTCAACTGACCGTGGAGTCACAAGGTTTCGCTTGTGTATAGAGATCCAGCCATGGTTGCTACCTGGTCGAAGGTGGCTGTTAAAAAAACTGTGGGCACCCAGACAGAGGCCCCGCACACACATATGGGCCTCCAGGCCTCTAGCTGCAGAGAGTGCCGGAGCCTGGCACTCGCGATGGAGGGCAGCGGAGACAACACCTGTGTCAGATGTGAACAGGTGAATGATCTGCTCATTCTGGTGGCTGAGCTGAAGGAGCAAGTGGAAAGGTCGAGGAGTATCAGAGAATGTGAGAGGGAGAGTGACTGGTGGACCCACTCCCTGAGGGAAAGGGAACAGGGTGAGGCCCCACACAAGTCAGAGGACCCTCTCCCCTCTCGTCACCAGGCAATAGGAGGGGATGGCAGAGACGAGGGGGAATGGAAACAGGTCCCTGCTCGGGGAAGCAGGATAATCCCCTCCTGGCCCCTCTCACCTTCCCAGTTACCCTTGCAGAACAGATATGAAGCCCTGCAGGAGGAGCTGGCTGTTGGAGAGGAGGACGATACACCCAGGCCAGGAACGTCAGAAAGACCAAGTCGCCATGGACCCAGCATCACAACTGGCTCCAAAAGGAAAAGCAGACGGGCCATTGTTGTGGGTGACTCTCTATTGAGGGGGGTGGAGGGGCCAATATGCCATCCAGACCCCCTTCACAGGGACGTCTGCTGCCTCCCTGGGGCACGGGTCAGGGATGTGTTAGGCAAACGTCCGGCCCTAGTAAACTCCTCTGACTACTACCCCCTCTTAGTATTTCAGGTGGGTAGTGATGAAGTGGGTAGGAGGAGCCCAAAATCGGTTAAAAGAGATTTTAGAGCCTTGGGGCGACGGCTTAAGGGGTCAGGAACACAAGTTGTATTCTCCTCCATCCCTTCCGTGGCAATCATGAATGAGGAAATTAACAGGAAGAGGCAACAGGTCAACTCGTGGCTCCAGGACTGGTGTTATCAGCAGGGCTTTGGGTTTTTTGATCACAGGCTGCTATATGAGTCACCTGACCTACTGGTGGCAGGTGGGATGCACCTGTCCCAGAAGGGGAAAAGAATTTTGGGGCAGGAGTTAGCAAGGCTCCTTGACAGGGCTTTAAACGAGATATGAGGGGGGAAGGGGAGACAACTGGGCCTGTCAGGAATAAATCCAAGGGAGGCATGCCAGGGCTTGAAGGATGGTGGGCTAGCAAGGACTCTCGCCCTGACATTTCATTTGAGAGAAGGGACAGATGCTTAGAAATCATGGAAGCACCTGGGGGGGAACTGGTGGGAAATGGGGCCCACACTCACAAAAAGGTGCTGGAGTCATTAGCACATCTGAAGTGCATCTATACCAATGCACGCAGTATGCGCAACAAACAGGGGGAGCTTGAAGCCATGATGCACCAGGAAAACTATGACATAGTGGCTATCACAGAAACGTGGTGGGATGCCTCACACGACTGGAGTGCCACAATCGATGGCTACAAGCTCTTCAGGAGGGACAGACAGGAAAGGAGAGGTGGAGGAGTGGCCCTGTATATTAGAGAATGCTATGAGAGCTCAGAAATCAAGTATAGTGACGATGGGGTGGAGAGTGTTTGGATTAGGTTAAGGGCTGATAAAGCTGATATCACTGTGGGAGTCTGCTATAGACCTCCCAACCAAAGCAGTGAGGCGGACGAAGCTTTCTATAAGCAGGTGGGGGGAATCTTGCGGTCACTTGCCGTTGTTCTTGTGGGGAACTTTAACCTCCTGGATATCTGCTGGGAATACAACACAGCAGAGAGGGAACAATCCAGGAGGTTCCTGGAATGTGTGGAAGATAACTTCCTCAACACAGCTGGTAAGTGAGCCGACAAGGGAAGGTGCGCTCCTGGACCTGCTTCTTGTGAACAGGGAAGAACTTGTGGGGGAAGTAAAGGTTGGTGGCCGTCTAGGGCACAGTGATCATGAGATGAACAAATTTCTGATTCTTGGGGAAACAAGGAGAGGGGTTAGTAAAACTGCCACCTTAGACTTCCGGAGGGCAAATTTTGACCTGTTCAGAAGACTGCTGGACAAAGTCCCTTGGGAGGCTGCCCTGAAGGATATAGGAGCCCAGAAAGGCTGGACATACTTCAAGAGAGAAGTCTTAAAGGCACAGGAGGAGGCTGTCCCTGTGTGCCGAAAAACAAGTAGGCGGGGAAAGAGACCGGCCTGGCTAAATAGGGACCTTTGGCTGGACCTCAAGAACAAAAGGAGAGCCTATGACCTCTGGAAGAGGGGGAAGGTCTCTCATGAAGACTATAAGGATATAGCGAAGCTATGCAGGGAGAAAATTAGGAAAGCCAAAGTGCAGCTAGAGCTCAACCTAGCTACAGCTGTTAAGGATAACAAAAAATGTTTCTATAAATTCATTAACAACAAAAGGAGGATTAGGGAAAATCTCCCTCCCTTACTGGATGCAGAGGGAAACAGAGGAGATGCAGAGGAGAAGGCTGAGGGGCTCAATGCCTACTTTGCCTCAGTCTTTAGCAGTGGAACTAGCTGTTCCCTGGGCACCCAGCATCGTGAGCTGGGAGACAGGGAGGAGAAGCTGACGAGGTCATCACAATGAAAGAGGAAGTGATCTACAACCTGCTACGCCGCTCGGATGCGCACAAGTCTATGGGACGGGATGGGTTACATCCAAGAGTGCTGAAAGAGTTGGCAGACGTGCTCGCCAAGCCACTTTCCATTATCTACCTGAAGTCATGGCTAACCGGGGAGGTCCCAATGGACTGGAGGGTAGCAAATGTAGCGCTCATCTACAAAAAAGGCAGAAAGGAGGATCCGGGAAACTATAGGCCTGTCAGTCTGACCTCGGTAACAGGGAAGGTCATGGAGCAGATCATCTTGACTGCCATTGCAACTCATATAATGGACAAGCAGGGGATCAGGCCTAGTCAGCACGGGTTTAGGAAAGGCAGGTCCTGCCTGACGAACCTGATCTCCTTCTATGACAAGATGACCCGATTATTGGATGAGCGAAAGGCTGTGGACACTGTCTACCTAGACTTTCAAGGTCTCCGCTGGCCGCTCTGTCCCTGCCCTTCTGCAGCGGTGCTCCTCAACAGGGCCAAGCACGAGGCCTTCACCACGGCACCTGGTGAAGGAAAAAAAACAAGGAGTGAAGAAGAATCATGGTACAAGCACAGGACACACCCTTTAACTTTTTGGCCTTCAGTCTAGCTAAACAGTGAGATGACCCTGGCTTGTCCCCGAAAGACTTCAGCTGTGCTGCAGCATGAAGGTCTTTCCCTTTTCCAGAAGGTCGTTGCCGCTAAAGTTTTCCTTTGCTTCCTTGGGCAGCTGTGGCTGCTTCGAGGAGCATCCTTATCATCCTCAGGAAGTTGGCAAACTTAGAGGAAACTTTGACTGTCCCGAGATCACTCGATGCCTTGAGAGGGTAATGTGAGGAAGGGCCTCCTTACCCAAAGGACCCCCGAGACACTCACGCTTGCACAGAAGCGTTTTGCCGACGCAGCAAAATTTGATACACATGTGCAAAAAGACTATTGGGTCATCCCAACGAACATGTAAGCCTAGGTGGAGCCATGTATTAGGTAGGCGGAAGGATGAGACTGTTCTGTGTCTAAATCATGGGTGAATATCCCCAGGAAGGTGTGCTAGATTTGTGGGTTTTCCCACTAGCACCCGACGTCAAAGAAAGCAGTATCTCCTCTCTAAACTGCTTTTGGTTTGGAGAGCTTTCATTTGCGGTAACAGCTGGGTCTCCCGCTTCCGGGGAAAACCTCGGCCTGGACCTCACTCGGGAGGCACGGGGCTGTGTCCTCTACAGCTCTCTGTAGGCCGGCGGGAGCTGCTGGGCAGGCCTGAATGTCCTCACCTTCGCAGGTCTGCCCCGCTCACGGTTGATGCCGCGAGGAGGTGGGACCGGCTGTAGGCAGCCGCTGGCTGCAGTGCTGCTGGCCGTTTGGCAGCCCCCGGCAGGAGATGCCAAGGGTGCTGCTGGCAGAGGCGGCAGCTTGCAGCAGGTGCTGGTGGGTGCGTGCCTGGCTGTCGCTGCCTGTCTGGGGGGAGTCTCCTCCTGCAGCACCACCCTGATGCGAGGCAGTGCCTTGCTGCGCGCCACGCTGTCCGACTGCAAGAGAAGGCAAGGAGAGAGGCTGCGTGACTGTGACCCTGGTCCCCACGTCCCGGCTCCTGGCTGGAAGAGCTCCTGCGGCCGGGGTCCCCCACCAGCCCCCCGGGCAGCGCTCATCCCCGCAGGCAGCTGCTGCCCGTCCCAGAGGCAGGTGGGAGAGGGCTGGTCCCCTGGCGGCCCACGGTGACTCCCGGGAGCAGCCCTGGCATGCCCGGACAGCCTGCTGGGCATGGCACAGGGGACCAGCTTGCGACAGGGGCTGAGCCCGCCTGTCCCCTCCTGCACCTCCCGCCTGCCCATGGGCAGCTCGTGGGGTCGGGAAGACGTTTTGCCCCATGTCCCGCGGGCTCCCTACCTGTGCACAGTGGCTCCCAGCGGCCTGCGAAGTCTCTGGGCAGGGGAGCCGTGGCAGCCTGTCCCCATGGAGGGACGAGTCCGGGCTCTGCCTGCCCTGTGGCGCTGTCTCTGGCAGCCTGTTGTCCATCTGCGGGCAAGAGGAGGAGAAGGCGTGGGATGGAGGTGGCTGCCTTGGCACAGCAGCCCTCCCGCTGCCAGCAAGGCAGCTCCGTGCGGCCCCGTCCCACCACCAGCCTCTCCCTCCTGCCCCGTCCCTCACCTGTTGCCTCTTCAGCAGGCGCTGCAGCCCGGTGTTGAGCCTGGAGTGGGCGTTTGCCTTCTTTTCTCCTGGCATCTTCGGCATCCTCAGCCGTCGATGTGCCGTGGTTGCCCAGGGGAGATGCACCTCCCGAGGGAGCTGCTCTCCTGGGAGCCGGCACCCCCAGACTCTCGCTCCTTAAATGCCCCCACGGTCACCGGCGTCACAATGGCCTCGGTATGATGCGGCGATGCCATCACAGAGCCCTGGTGGTCACCTTGGAGATGCCCACGCCTGGGACCAGCTGGGACCAGCTGTGCCATGGCTCTGAAGCAGCCGGGAGCGGCCGGGAGCAGCCGTGCCCGGCACAGGGCAGCCCCTGCTCTTCCCTGGCTGGGGCCCTGCCAGGCCCGAGCCAACAGCTCCCACCCAGCCCGGTGGCAGCGGCCTCTGCAGAGCTCCCTCCTGGGGGTGCTCAGCAGCTGGGGGTGCCCCTGTCCTGGGCCTTGTCCCCAGGCAATGCTCCTGTCTGGCTCCTCCAGGTGTGCCAGGGTTCCTGTGGGACACGCAGGTGTCCCCAGGTGCTCCGCTGGCCGCTCTGTCCCTGCCCTTCTGCAGCGGTGCTCCTCAACGGGGCCAAGCACGAGGCCTTCACCATGGCACCTGGTGCCAGCTCTTGTCGCACCCGTCTCGCCGTCCTTGGCAACGTCAGCCTGCACGGGCACGGGGCAAGGGGGGGTTCTCTCCTGCTGTTGGGGGCTGCTGGCTGAAGCAAAGAGGCCTTGGTGTCCTCTGCAGGCAGCTGCCTTCCCACACAGTGACGCTCCAGTGCCGGCATGACTTATGGCTCCGCTGCCTGCCGTTCTGCCCGCTCTGGGCTGGCCCCTCTGGGAAGGGGAAGCATCCGTGCCTTGAGGAATGGGGGCGTTTTCCAGAAGCAGCCCTGTGGTTTTTGAAGGCTTCTGAGAGCTGGGGGCTGAGCAGTGCTGGGTGCTTGGATCTGGGTGGGATCTTGGGTCTGCAAGGCAGGGTGGGATCGGCTGGGGACCCTCCCGTGCACCACCTTTCTGCCCCCAAGGAGCTCTATCATCCAGGGAAACTGACGCAAGCTGGGCTGCGCGCGTTTTCAGCCCGGTTCTGTTTGCTCACGATGGCTGCTGGCAAAAGACCTGCAGATATTTCGGTAGCTCAGTGTGTGTCTTCTTTTCTCGGCGACATGCCCGCCATCGTGGCCTGACACTGGCAGGGATGGGATGTGGACCTGCCATCTCAATGAGGACTGGAGAGCAGAACCTGCCTGCTGCCCCTTCCTCACCTTCCTCCTCCTCATCAGCCTGGTCCAGGCAGAGCCTGGCCAATGAGGCCTGTGGTGGCCTGCAATGCCTTACGCCCTGTCACATCTCAGCTCATAAATTTTTCCGAAGGTCCTTGTCGTGTGGCCTTTGAAGAAAACGTGAAGGATGTGCCGGCTCTCCTTCTCTACTTTTTCTATGAAATATTTTGATGTTTGTGTCATGGCCTCTGCCCTTCCCCGTGGTGCTGCTGGCTGCTGGCTGCGTTCCCAAAGACAGGCCTCTGCTTTGTTTATAACCATAGGCAAACTATAGTGTTGCTTGTTTCCTACTCACCTTCTTCCCGTGTGAGAAAAGAGCGAATGACTGACCTTCTGACTGTGCGAGCAAATGCTTAGTCACTGAGCTGATGTTACAGCTAGTGATAAGGAGGAGACAGCCAGAAGTAGCTAATCACCAAGGACGGGATAAGAAGAAGTAGTTAATGGCTTCAAGGTTCTTTTGCCAGTTAGGACAGAGCTGTGGCTGCTTCGAGGAACATCCTTATCGTCCTCAGGCTGCCTTGGCACAGCAGCCCTCCCGCTGCCAGCAAGGCAGCTCCGTGCGGCCCCGTCCCACCACCGGCCTCTCCCTCCTGCCCCGTCCCTCACCTGTTGCCTCTTCAGCAGGCGCTGCAGCCCGGTGTTGAGCCTGGAGTGGGCGTTCGCCTTCTTTTCTCCTGGCATCTTCGGCATCCTCAGCCATCAATGAATGCCTTCGACCAGGTAGCAACCATGGCTGGATCTCTATACACAAGCGAGACCTTGTGACTCCACAGTCAGTTGAGGGGAGCACTGGTTGCTCTGTGGCCAGGGACTAGTCCCTGCCCTTCTGGAAGCTTCTTATAACCTGGTGGTTTGATCAACCCGGGGGAGGTGCTGTCTCCGCCCCAGGCTCACTCAGCAGCCCGCCCACCAGCTGACAGCCCTCAGCACAGGCCGAGGCCCTTTGCCGGCTCCCAAAAGCCCCCAAAAGAGTTTTTCGTCCGCCCTTTTCGCTGCAGATCCCTTCCCCAGCGCAGTCTTACCTGCCCTGAAGCTGGTCTCCGCGGCGATCCTGCCTCTCTGTACTGGGCACTGGTGAGGCCTCACCTCGAGTGCTGTGTTCAGTTCTGGGCCCCTCTGTACAAGAGGGACATTGAGGTGCTGGAGCGTGTCCAGAGCAGAGCTACCAGGCTGGTGAGGGGTCTGGAGAGCAGGTCATCTGAGGAGAGGCTGAGGGAGCTGGGCATGTTTAGCTTGGAGAAGAGGAGGCTGAGGGGAGACCTCATTGCCCTCTACAACTCCCTGAAAGGAGGGTGGAGAGAGGTGGCTTTTGGCCTCTTCTCCCAGGGGAATAATGACAGGACCAGAGGAAATGGTCTGAAGTTGCGGCAGGGGAGGTTTAGATCAGATATTAGGAAGAATTACTTGACTGCAAGAGTGGTCAGGCACTGGAACAGCCTGCCCAGGGAGGAGCTTGGGTCACCATCCCTAGTGGTGTTTAAGAAATGTCTAGATGTGTCACTTCAGGGCATGCTCTAGTGGCAGAGATTGTAGGTTGTTTGTTTGTGGAGGTTTTTTTGTGTTTTCTTTTTTTCTGGGGGTGTGTGTATGGTTGGACTCGATGATCTCAAAGGTCCTTTCCAACCATGAAGATTCTATGATTCTGTTCTATGATTCTAAACCCAACAGTCCTTTCTTTGCCTCTGTACTCAAGCTGTCAGGCTCAAACAAGCTCTGGGTTCTAAACTATAGCCTAACCTAAATAAAAAGGAAAAAAAACAAGGAGTGAAGAACAATCACGGTACAAGCACAGGACACACCCTTTAACTTTTTGGCCTTCAGTCTAGCTAAACAGTGAGATGGTATCAACTGCTGAAAGAGCAGCCACAGCCTCTAGAAATCTTTGGTTACCATCAGCTGTAATTGATAATGGTTCGTGGCCTGATGGCCAGTGCCTAAAAGTATCCCGTGCTTTGGGCTGTACATACTTGAACAGTGCTGTCCGTACAAAAGTAGTACAAATGGCTGTTCTTATCTGCCTGGGGTGCTGCTCCGTGACAATCATCGGAGGTAGCGCCCTGCCATAGATTAAGGTACAATCCCTATTGAGAGCAAGAAGCAAAATAAGCCGTTCCACCCCTTGGCTCAAGCAGATGTTCACTCATTGTGCTGCAGTAGACAGAGAGAAGGCTGGCGAGTTGGAAGACCAATGGGTGATGATAGTGATAGTGATAAAACAAGTAAGTCAACAAACACAATGCCAGAAGTTACCAGTTCCACTCTCAAGGCTGGGCAGTGTAAGGATTCAGCTCCCTGCGTGCTTCTCCAGCTCTCACGGTCTCCCTCCAGAACTCAAGATCTGGTTTCTCTGCCTCTGACCCTCCCTCTGCCAAGTTCAGCCGTTGCCAGGGGGCAAAGAGGTCCCATTTGTGATGTCACGACAGCTGAATGTACGCAAGGGCAAACTGTGAACACAGCCCACTTGGTCCAAGTCACTGGGGCCAAGGTGGAGACCCTGAAAAGGCAAAGCAGGCTGGTTTGGTAGTCCCTGGGGAAGCGAGAAATAGAGGCCACAGTCTAGAAGGCAGGTGCAGACTGTGCATCTTGTCCCGGGGGCAGTGACCGAGCAGCCCCCTGGTTCTTTGCTGCCGGCTGGGGATAAACCATGACAGTCCTTGAACCAAAACTCTGTCGGCTGAGAGTTGCCCCTTAGGCTTGACGTTCAAAAGTGACGTTGTGGCTCCTGTGTCCACGGGGAATGGTATTTCCTTGGCTTCTTTTTTTCCCACAGTTTGACCCTTATGATTCAGTTTAGTACTCCACATCTGCGTCTCCTTCCTCCCATCATTGCTGTTTGGCAACATTCCTCCGATTCCTCCCAAATCTTGGTCCCTGTGCTCTCTCAGCCTTATAGGACGTTCCTGTTTCCGATGTGCCCAGGGAGCTGGATGGGCTGCAGAAATGGGCCAGCAGGAACCTCCTGAAGTCCAGCATCACCCAACAGTCATGGTTTCGGCTGGGATAGGGATGACTTCCTTGCTAGCAGATGGTGTAGGGTGATGTGTTTTGGATTTGGGATGCGCACTGGTAGTAGCACACTGGTGTTTTTAGCTGTTGCTGAGCTCTCAAGGCCTTTTCTGCTCCTCACACCGCCCCACCAGCAATGGGCTGGGGGGCGCAAGGAGTTGGGAGGGGACACAGCCAGGACAGCTGACCCCGACTGACCAAAGGGACATTCCATGCCATTTGATGTCATGCTCAGTATATAAAGCCAGGGAAAGAAGGAGGAAGGGGGCATGTTCAGAGTAATGACGTTTGTCTTCCCAAGTCATAGAATCATAGAATGGTTGGGGTTGGAGGGGACCTTAAGGATCATCTAGTTCCAACCCCCCTGCCATGGGCAGGGACACCTCCCACTAGACCAGATTGCTCAAAGCCCCGTCCAGCCTGGCCTTGAACCCCTGCAGGGATGGGGCATCCACAGCTTCTCTGGGCAACCTGTTCCAGTGCCTCACCACCCTCACAGGAAAGAATTTCTTCCTAATATCCGATCTAAATCTACCCTCCTTCCATTTGAAACCATTACCCCTCGTCCTTGGGTGGAGTGGTTGGAGCCCTTGCCGGTGAAGACTAAGGTGAAAAAGTCATTCAGTACCTCAGCCGTCTCCATATCCTGGGTGAACAGGTCTCCTGTCTCCTTCCTGAGAGGGCCCACATCTCCCCTAGGCTTGCCTTTACCCCTGACGTACTTATAGAACTTTTCTTGTTATCCCTGGTGCCCCTAGCCAGATTTAATTCCGTCTGGGCTTTAGCTTGCCTAATCTGGTTCCTGCTCGCTCAGACAGTTTCTCTGTATTCCACCCAGTCAACCCGTCCTTGCTTCCACCCTCTGTAGGCCTCCTTTTTGCTTTTGAGCTTGTCCAGGAGCTTCTTGTTAATCCATGCAGGCCTCCTGGCATTTTTGCCTGACTTCTTCATTCTTGGGATGCACCGGTCCCGAGCTTGGAGGAGGTGATCCTTGAATACTAACCAGCTCTCTTCCCTCCAGTACTTTTTCCCATGTTACCCTGCCAAGCAGGTCCCTCAAGAGGCCAAAGTCTGCTCTCTTGGAGTCCAGGGTAGTGAGCTTGCTGCGTGCTCTCCTCACTGCCCCGAGGATCTTGAATTCTACCATTTCATGATCACTGCAGCTGAGGCTACCCTTGAGCTTGACAGTCCCCACCAGCCCCTCCTTGTTGTTAAGGACAAGGTCCAGCATGGTTCCTCTCCTTGTTGGCTCCTCTACCATTTGAAGAAGAAAGTTGTCATCGACACATTCCAAGAACTTCCTGGATTTCTTGTGCCTTGCTGTGCTGTCCTTCCAACAGGTATCGGGGTGGTTGAAGTCCCCCATGATGACCAGGGCGTGTGAACGCGATGCTGCTCCTATCTGTCTATGGAGGGCCTCGTCTGCTTCGTCATCCTGGTCAGGTGGCCTGTAGCAGACCCCTACCATAATGTCCCCTGCCCCTGTGATCCCTTTAATCTTGACTCATAAGCTCTCTGTTGGGTCTTCATCCATGCCCAGGTGGAGCTCCATGGACTCCAGCTGTTTATTGACATAGGGGGCAACATCCCCTCCTTGTCTCCCCAGCCCGTCCTTCCTGAAGAGTCTGTATCCCTCCATTCCAACGCTCCAATCGTAAGAGCCATCCCACCACGTCTCTGTGATGCCAAGATCATAGCCCTGGAGGCGTGCGCACATCTCTGACTCCTCTTGCTTGTTTCCCATACTGTGTGCATTTGCGTAAAGGCACTTCAGCTGGGCGCCCAATGAAGCTGTCTCACCGGCTGGAGCAGCTGCATTTCCTTTGTGCTGCTCTTCAGGTGCACTTCCTTAGGGGTGCTTTGTCTGTGACTCCCCAGCTCCTGTTGCCTCAGGAGACCCTGGCTTGTCCCCGAAAGACTTCAGCTGGGCTGCAGCATGAAGGTCTTTCCCTTTTCCAGAAGGTCGTTGCCGCTAAAGTTTTCCTTTGCTTCCTTGGGCAGCTGTGGCTGCTTCGAGGAGCATCCTTATCATCCTCAGGAAGTTGGCAAACTTAGAGGAAACTTTGACTGTCCCGAGATCACTCGATGCCTTGAGAGGGTAATGTGAGGAAGGGCCTCCTTACCCAAAGGACCCCCGAGACACTCACGCTTGCACAGAAGCGTTTTGCCGACGCAGCAAAATTTGATACACATGTGCAAAAAGACTATTGGGTCATCCCAACGAACATGTAAGCCTAGGTGGAGCCATGTATTAGGTAGGCGGAAGGATGAGACTGTTCTGTGTCTAAATCATGGGTGAATATCCCCAGGAAGGTGTGCTAGATTTGTGGGTTTTCCCACTAGCACCCGACGTCAAAGAAAGCAGTATCTCCTCTCTAAACTGCTTTTGGTTTGGAGAGCTTTCATTTGCGGTAACAGCTGGGTCTCCCGCTTCCGGGGAAAACCTCGGCCTGGACCTCACTCGGGAGGCACGGGGCTGTGTCCTCTACAGCTCTCTGTAGGCCGGCGGGAGCTGCTGGGCAGGCCTGAATGTCCTCACCTTCGCAGGTCTGCCCCGCTCACGGTTGATGCCGCGAGGAGGTGGGACCGGCTGTAGGCAGCCGCTGGCTGCAGTGCTGCTGGCCGTTTGGCAGCCCCCGGCAGGAGATGCCAAGGGTGCTGCTGGCAGAGGCGGCAGCTTGCAGCAGGTGCTGGTGGGTGCGTGCCTGGCTGTCGCTGCCTGTCTGGGGGGAGTCTCCTCCTGCAGCACCACCCTGATGCGAGGCAGTGCCTTGCTGCGCGCCACGCTGTCCGACTGCAAGAGAAGGCAAGGAGAGAGGCTGCGTGACTGTGACCCTGGTCCCCACGTCCCGGCTCCTGGCTGGAAGAGCTCCTGCGGCCGGGCTCCCCCACCAGCCCCCTGGGCAGCGCTCATCCCCGCAGGCAGCTGCTGCCCGTCCCAGAGGCAGGTGGGAGAGGGCTGGTCCCCTGGCGGCCCACGGTGACTCCCGGGAGCAGCCCTGGCATGCCCGGACAGCCTGCTGGGCATGGCACAGGGGACCAGCTTGCGACAGGGGCTGAGCCCGCCTGTCCCCTCCTGCACCTCCCGCCTGCCCATGGGCAGCTCGTGGGGTCGGGAAGACGTTTTGCCCCATGTCCCGCGGGCTCCCTACCTGTGCACAGTGGCTCCCAGCGGCCTGCGAAGTCTCTGGGCAGGGGAGCCGTGGCAGCCTGTCCCCATGGAGGGACGAGTCCGGGCTCTGCCTGCCCTGTGGCGCTGTCTCTGGCAGCCTGTTGTCCATCTGCGGGCAAGAGGAGGAGAAGGCGTGGGATGGAGGTGGCTGCCTTGGCACAGCAGCCCTCCCGCTGCCAGCAAGGCAGCTCCGTGCGGCCCCGTCCCACCACCAGCCTCTCCCTCCTGCCCCGTCCCTCACCTGTTGCCTCTTCAGCAGGCGCTGCAGCCCGGTGTTGAGCCTGGAGTGGGCGTTTGCCTTCTTTTCTCCTGGCATCTTCGGCATCCTCAGCCGTCGATGTGCCGTGGTTGCCCAGGGGAGATGCACCTCCCGAGGGAGCTGCTCTCCTGGGAGCCGGCACCCCCAGACTCTCGCTCCTTAAATGCCCCCACGGTCACCGGCGTCACAATGGCCTCGGTATGATGCGGCGATGCCATCACAGAGCCCTGGTGGTCACCTTGGAGATGCCCACGCCTGGGACCAGCTGGGACCAGCTGTGCCATGGCTCTGAAGCAGCTGGGAGCGGCCGGGAGCAGCCGTGCCCGGCACAGGGCAGCCCCTGCTCTTCCCTGGCTGGGGCCCTGCCAGGCCCGAGCTAACAGCTCCCACCCAGCCCGGTGGCAGCGGCCTCTGCAGAGCTCCCTCCTGGGGGTGCTCAGCAGCTGGGGGTGCCCCCGCCCTGGGCCTTGTCCCCAGGCAATGCTCCTGTCTGGCTCCTCCAGGTGTGCCAGGGTTCCTGTGGGACACGCAGGTGTCCCCAGGTGCTCCACTGGCCGCTCTGTCCCTGCCCTTCTGCAGCGGTGCTCCTCAACGGGGCCAAGCACGAGGCCTTCACCATGGCACCTGGTGCCAGCTCTTGTCGCACCCGTCTCGCCGTCCTTGGCAACGTCAGCCTGCACGGGCACGGGGCAAGGGGGGGTTCTCTCCTGCTGTTGGGGGCTGCTGGCTGAAGCAAAGAGGCCTTGGTGTCCTCTGCAGGCAGCTGCCTTCCCACACAGTGACGCTCCAGTGCCGGCATGACTTATGGCTCCGCTGCCTGCCGTTCTGCCCGCTCTGGGCTGGCCCCTCTGGGAAGGGGAAGCATCCGTGCCTTGAGGAATGGGGGCGTTTTCCAGAAGCAGCCCTGTGGTTTTTGAAGGCTTCTGAGAGCTGGGGGCTGAGCAGTGCTGGGTGCTTGGATCTGGGTGGGATCTTGGGTCTGCAAGGCAGGGTGGGATCGGCTGGGGACCCTCCCGTGCACCACCTTTCTGCCCCCAAGGAGCTCTATCATCCAGGGAAACTGACGCAAGCTGGGCTGCGCGCGTTTTCAGCCCGGTTCTGTTTGCTCACGATGGCTGCTGGCAAAAGACCTGCAGATATTTCGGTAGCTCAGTGTGTGTCTTCTTTTCTCGGCGACATGCCCGCCATCGTGGCCTGACACTGGCAGGGATGGGATGTGGACCTGCCATCTCAATGAGGACTGGAGAGCAGAACCTGCCTGCTGCCCCTTCCTCACCTTCCTCCTCCTCATCAGCCTGGTCCAGGCAGAGCCTGGCCAATGAGGCCTGTGGTGGCCTGCAATGCCTTACGCCCTGTCACATCTCAGCTCATAAATTTTTCCGAAGGTCCTTGTCGTGTGGCCTTTGAAGAAAACGTGAAGGATGTGCCGGCTCTCCTTCTCTACTTTTTCTATGAAATATTTTGATGTTTGTGTCATGGCCTCTGCCCTTCCCCGTGGTGCTGCTGGCTGCTGGCTGCGTTCCCAAAGACAGGCCCCTGCTTTGTTTATAACCATAGGCAAACTATAGTGTTGCTTGTTTCCTACTCACCTTCTTCCCGTGTGAGAAAAGAGCGAATGACTGACCTTCTGACTGTGCGAGCAAATGCTTAGTCACTGAGCTGATGTTACAGCTAGTGATAAGGAGGAGACAGCCAGAAGTAGCTAATCACCAAGGACGGGATAAGAAGAAGTAGTTAATGGCTTCAAGGCTCTTTTGCCAGTTAGGACAGAGCTGTGGCTGCTTCGAGGAACATCCTTATCGTCCTCAGGCTGCCTTGGCACAGCAGCCCTCCCGCTGCCAGCAAGGCAGCTCCGTGCAGCCCCGTCCCACCACCGGCCTCTCCCTCCTGCCCCGTCCCTCACCTGTTGCCTCTTCAGCAGGCGCTGCAGCCCGGTGTTGAGCCTGGAGTGGGCGTTCGCCTTCTTTTCTCCTGGCATCTTCGGCATCCTCAGCCATCAATGAATGCCTTCGACCAGGTAGCAACCATGGCTGGATCTCTATACACAAGCGAGACCTTGTGACTCCACGGTCAGTTGGGGGCAGCACTGGTTGCTCTGTGGCCAGGGACTAGTCCCTGCCCTTCCAGCAGCTTCCTATAACCTGGTGGTTTGATCAACCCGGGGGAGGTGCTGTCTCCGCCCCAGGCTCACTCAGCAGCCCGCCCACCAGCTGACAGCCCTCAGCACAGGCCGAGGCCCTTTGCCGGCTCCCAAAAGCCCCCAAAAGAGTTTTTCGTCCGCCCTTTTCGCTGCAGATCCCTTCCCCAGCGCAGTCTTACCTGCCCTGAAGCTGGTCTCCGCGGCGATCCTGCCTCTCTGTACTGGGCACTGGTGAGGCCTCACCTCGAGTGCTGTGTTCAGTTCTGGGCCCCTCTGTACAAGAGGGACATTGAGGTGCTGGAGCGTGTCCAGAGCAGAGCTACCAGGCTGGTGAGGGGTCTGGAGAGCAGGTCATCTGAGGAGAGGCTGAGGGAGCTGGGCATGTTTAGCTTGGAGAAGAGGAGGCTGAGGGGAGACCTCATTGCCCTCTACAACTCCCTGAAAGGAGGGTGGAGAGAGGTGGCTTTTGGCCTCTTCTCCCAGGTGAATAATGACAGGACCAGAGGAAATGGTCTGAAGTTGCGGCAGGGGAGGTTTAGATCAGATATTAGGAAGAATTACTTGACTGCAAGAGTGGTCAGGCACTGGAACAGCCTGCCCAGGGAGGAGCTTGGGTCACCATCCCTAGTGGTGTTTAAGAAATGTCTAGATGTGTCACTTCAGGGCATGCTCTAGTGGCAGAGATTGTAGGTTGTTTGTTTGTGGAGGTTTTCTTTTCTTTTCTTTTTTTTTGGGGGTGTGTGTATGGTTGGACTCGATGATCTCAAAGGTCCTTTCCAACCATGAAGATTCTATGATTCTGTTCTATGATTCTAAACCCAACAGTCCTTTCTTTGCCTCTGTACTCAAGCTGTCAGGCTCAAACAAGCTCTGGGTTCTAAACTATAGCCTAACCTAAATAAAAAGGAAAAAAAACAAGGAGTGAAGAACAATCACGGTACAAGCACAGGACACACCCTTTAACTTTTTGGCCTTCAGTCTAGCTAAACAGTGAGATGGCATCAACTGCTGAAAGAGCAGCCACAGCCTCTAGAAATCTTTGGTTACCATCAGCTGTAATTGATAATGGTTCGTGGCCTGATGGCCAGTGCCTAAAAGTATCCCGTGCTTTGGGCTGTACATACTTGAACAGTGCTGTCCGTACAAAAGTAGTACAAATGGCTGTTCTTATCTGCCTGGGGTGCTGCTCCGTGACAATCATCGGAGGTAGCGCCCTGCCATAGATTAAGGTACAATCCCTATTGAGAGCAAGAAGCAAAATAAGCCGTTCCACCCCTTGGCTCAAGCAGATGTTCACTCATTGTGCTGCAGTAGACAGAGAGAAGGCTGGCGAGTTGGAAGACCAATGGGTGATGATAGTGATAGTGATAAAACAAGTAAGTCAACAAACACAATGCCAGAAGTTACCAGTTCCACTCTCAAGGCTGGGCAGTGTAAGGATTCAGCTCCCTGCGTGCTTCTCCAGCTCTCACGGTCTCCCTCCAGAACTCAAGATCTGGTTTCTCTGCCTCTGACCCTCCCTCTGCCAAGTTCAGCCGTTGCCAGGGGGCAAAGAGGTCCCATTTGTGATGTCACGACAGCTGAATGTACGCAAGGGCAAACTGTGAACACAGCCCACTTGGTCCAAGTCACTGGGGCCAAGGTGGAGACCCTGAAAAGGCAAAGCAGGCTGGTTTGGTAGTCCCTGGGGAAGCGAGAAATAGAGGCCACAGTCTAGAAGGCAGGTGCAGACTGTGCATCTTGTCCCGGGGGCAGTGACCGAGCAGCCCCCTGGTTCTTTGCTGCCGGCTGGGGATAAACCATGACAGTCCTTGAACCAAAACTCTGTCGGCTGAGAGTTGCCCCTTAGGCTTGACGTTCAAAAGTGACGTTGTGGCTCCTGTGTCCACGGGGAATGGTATTTCCTTGGCTTCTTTTTTTCCCCCAGTTTGACCCTTATGATTCAGTTTAGTACTCCACATCTGCGTCTCCTTCCTCCCATCATTGCTGTTTGGCAACATTCCTCCGATTCCTCCCAAATCTGGGTCCCTGTGCTCTCTCAGCCTTATAGGACGTTCCTGTTTCCGATGTGCCCAGGGAGCTGGATGGGCTGCAGAAATGGGCCAGCAGGAACCTCCTGAAGTCCAGCATCACCCAACAGTCATGGTTTCGGCTGGGATAGGGATGACTTCCTTGCTAGCAGATGGTGTAGGGTGATGTGTTTTGGATTTGGGATGCGCACTGGTAGTAGCACACTGGTGTTTTTAGCTGTTGCTGAGCTCTCAAGGCCTTTTCTGCTCCTCACACCGCCCCACCAGCAATGGGCTGGGGGGCGCAAGGAGTTGGGAGGGGACACAGCCAGGACAGCTGACCCCGACTGACCAAAGGGACATTCCATGCCATTTGATGTCATGCTCAGTATATAAAGCCAGGGAAAGAAGGAGGAAGGGGGCATGTTCAGAGTAATGACGTTTGTCTTCCCAAGTCATAGAATCATAGAATGGTTGGGGTTGGAGGGGACCTTAAGGATCATCTAGTTCCAACCCCCCTGCCATGGGCAGGGACACCTCCCACTAGACCAGATTGCTCAAAGCCCCGTCCAGCCTGGCCTTGAACCCCTGCAGGGATGGGGCATCCACAGCTTCTCTGGGCAACCTGTTCCAGTGCCTCACCACCCTCACAGGAAAGAATTTCTTCCTAATATCCAATCTAAATCTACCCTCCTTCCATTTGAAACCATTACCCCTCGTCCTTGGGTGGAGTGGTTGGAGCCCTTGCCGGTGAAGACTAAGGTGAAAAAGTCATTCAGTACCTCAGCCGTCTCCATATCCTGGGTGAACAGGTCTCCTGTCTCCTTCCTGAGAGGGCCCACATCTCCCCTAGGCTTGCCTTTACCCCTGACGTACTTATAGAACTTTTCTTGTTATCCCTGGTGCCCCTAGCCAGATTTAATTCCGTCTGGGCTTTAGCTTGCCTAATCTGGTTCCTGCTCGCTCAGACAGTTTCTCTGTATTCCACCCAGTCAACCCGTCCTTGCTTCCACCCTCTGTAGGCCTCCTTTTTGCTTTTGAGCTTGTCCAGGAGCTTCTTGTTAATCCATGCAGGCCTCCTGGCATTTTTGCCTGACTTCTTCATTCTTGGGATGCACCGGTCCCGAGCTTGGAGGAGGTGATCCTTGAATACTAACCAGCTCTCTTCCCTCCAGTACTTTTTCCCATGTTACCCTGCCAAGCAGGTCCCTCAAGAGGCCAAAGTCTGCTCTCTTGGAGTCCAGGGTAGTGAGCTTGCTGCGTGCTCTCCTCACTGCCCCGAGGATCTTGAATTCTACCATTTCATGATCACTGCAGCTGAGGCTACCCTTGAGCTTGACAGTCCCCACCAGCCCCTCCTTGTTGTTAAGGACAAGGTCCAGCATGGTTCCTCTCCTTGTTGGCTCCTCTACCATTTGAAGAAGAAAGTTGTCATCGACACATTCCAAGAACTTCCTGGATTTCTTGTGCCTTGCTGTGCTGTCCTTCCAACAGGTATCGGGGTGGTTGAAGTCCCCCATAATGACCAGGGCGTGTGAACGCGATGCTGCTCCTATCTGTCTATGGAGGGCCTCGTCTGCTTCGTCATCCTGGTCAGGTGGCCTGTAGCAGACCCCTACCATAATGTCCCCTGCCCCTGTGATCCCTTTAATCTTGACTCATAAGCTCTCTGTTGGGTCTTCATCCATGCCCAGGTGGAGCTCCATGGACTCCAGCTGTTTATTGACATAGGGGGCAACATCCCCTCCTTGTCTCCCCAGCCCGTCCTTCCTGAAGAGTCTGTATCCCTCCATTCCAACGCTCCAATCGTAAGAGCCATCCCACCACGTCTCTGTGATGCCAAGATCATAGCCCTGGAGGCGTGCGCACATCTCTGACTCCTCTTGCTTGTTTCCCATACTGTGTGCATTTGCGTAAAGGCACTTCAGCTGGGCGCCCAATGAAGCTGTCTCACCGGCTGGAGCAGCTGCATTTCCTTTGTGCTGCTCTTCAGGTGCACTTCCTTAGGGGTGCTTTGTCTGTGACTCCCCAGCTCCTGTTGCCTCAGGAGACCCTGGCTTGTCCCCGAAAGACTTCAGCTGTGCTGCAGCATGAAGGTCTTTCCCTTTTCCAGAAGGTCGTTGCCGCTAAAGTTTTCCTTTGCTTCCTTGGGCAGCTGTGGCTGCTTCGAGGAGCATCCTTATCATCCTCAGGAAGTTGGCAAACTTAGAGGAAACTTTGACTGTCCCGAGATCACTCGATGCCTTGAGAGGGTAATGTGAGGAAGGGCCTCCTTACCCAAAGGACCCCCGAGACACTCACGCTTGCACAGAAGCGTTTTGCCGACGCAGCAAAATTTGATACACATGTGCAAAAAGACTATTGGGTCATCCCAACGAACATGTAAGCCTAGGTGGAGCCATGTATTAGGTAGGCGGAAGGATGAGACTGTTCTGTGTCTAAATCATGGGTGAATATCCCCAGGAAGGTGTGCTAGATTTGTGGGTTTTCCCACTAGCACCCGACGTCAAAGAAAGCAGTATCTCCTCTCTAAACTGCTTTTGGTTTGGAGAGCTTTCATTTGCGGTAACAGCTGGGTCTCCCGCTTCCGGGGAAAACCTCGGCCTGGACCTCACTCGGGAGGCACGGGGCTGTGTCCTCTACAGCTCTCTGTAGGCCGGCGGGAGCTGCTGGGCAGGCCTGAATGTCCTCACCTTCGCAGGTCTGCCCCGCTCACGGTTGATGCCGCGAGGAGGTGGGACCGGCTGTAGGCAGCCGCTGGCTGCAGTGCTGCTGGCCGTTTGGCAGCCCCCGGCAGGAGATGCCAAGGGTGCTGCTGGCAGAGGCGGCAGCTTGCAGCAGGTGCTGGTGGGTGCGTGCCTGGCTGTCGCTGCCTGTCTGGGGGGAGTCTCCTCCTGCAGCACCACCCTGATGCGAGGCAGTGCCTTGCTGCGCGCCACGCTGTCCGACTGCAAGAGAAGGCAAGGAGAGAGGCTGCGTGACTGTGACCCTGGTCCCCACGTCCCGGCTCCTGGCTGGAAGAGCTCCTGCGGCCGGGCTCCCCCACCAGCCCCCCGGGCAGCGCTCATCCCCGCAGGCAGCTGCTGCCCGTCCCAGAGGCAGGTGGGAGAGGGCTGGTCCCCTGGTGGTCCACGGTGACTCCCGGGAGCAGCCCTGGCATGCCCGGACAGCCTGCTGGGCATGGCACAGGGGACCAGCTTGCGACAGGGGCTGAGCCCGCCTGTCCCCTCCTGCACCTCCCGCCTGCCCATGGGCAGCTCGTGGGGTCGGGAAGACGTTTTGCCCCATGTCCCGCGGGCTTCCTACCTGTGCACAGCGGCTCCCAGCGGCCTGCGAAGTCTCTGGGCAGGGGAGCCGTGGCAGCCTGTCCCCATGGAGGGACGAGTCCGGGCTCTGCCTGCCCTGTGGCGCTGTCTCTGGCAGCCTGTTGTCCATCTGCGGGCAAGAGGAGGAGAAGGCGTGGGATGGAGGTGGCTGCCTTGGCACAGCAGCCCTCCCGCTGCCAGCAAGGCAGCTCCGTGCGGCCCCGTCCCACCACCAGCCTCTCCCTCCTGCCCCGTCCCTCACCTGTTGCCTCTTCAGCAGGCGCTGCAGCCCGGTGTTGAGCCTGGAGTGGGTGTTCGCCTTCTTTTCTCCTGGCATCTTCGGCATCCTCAGCCGTCGATGTGCCGTGGTTGCCCAGGGGAGATGCACCTCCCGAGGGAGCTGCTCTCCTGGGAGCCGGCACCCCCAGACTCTCGCTCCTTAAATGCCCCCACGGTCACCGGCGTCACAATGGCCTCGGTATGATGCGGCGATGCCATCACAGAGCCCTGGTGGTCACCTTGGAGATGCCCACGCCTGGGACCAGCTGGGACCAGCTGTGCCATGGCTCTGAAGCAGCTGGGAGCGGCCGGGAGCAGCCGTGCCCGGCACAGGGCAGCCCCTGCTCTTCCCTGGCTGGGGCCCTGCCAGGCCCGAGCCAACAGCTCCCACCCAGCCCGGTGGCAGCGGCCTCTGCAGAGCTCCCTCCTGGGGGTGCTCAGCAGCTGGGGGTGCCCCCGCCCTGGGCCTTGTCCCCAGGCAATGCTCCTGTCTGGCTCCTCCAGGTGTGCCAGGGTTCCTGTGGGACACGCAGGTGTCCCCAGGTGCTCCGCTGGCCGCTCTGTCCCTGCCCTTCTGCAGCGGTGCTCCTCAACGGGGCCAAGCACGAGGCCTTCACCATGGCACCTGGTGCCAGCTCTTGTCGCACCCGTCTCGCCGTCCTTGGCAACGTCAGCCTGCACGGGCACGGGGCAAGGGGGGGTTCTCTCCTGCTGTTGGGGGCTGCTGGCTGAAGCAGAGAGGCCTTGGTGTCCTCTGCAGGCAGCTGCCTTCCCACCCAGTGACGCTCCAGTGCCGGCATGACTTATGGCTCCGCTGCCTGCCGTTCTGCCCGCTCTGGGCTGGCCCCTCTGGGAAGGGGAAGCATCCGTGCCTTGAGGAATGGGGGCGTTTTCCAGAAGCAGCCCTGTGGTTTTTGAAGGCTTCTGAGAGCTGGGGGCTGAGCAGTGCTGGGTGCTTGGATCTGGGTGGGATCTTGGGTCTGCAAGGCAGGGTGGGATCGGCTGGGGACCCTCCCGTGCACCACCTTTCTGCCCCCACGGAGCTCTATCATCCAGGGAAACTGACGCAAGCTGGGCTGCGCGCGTTTTCAGCCCGGTTCTGTTTGCTCACGATGGCTGCTGGCAAAAGACCTGCAGATATTTCGGTAGCTCAGTGTGTGTCTTCTTTTCTCGGCGACATGCCCGCCATCGTGGCCTGACACTGGCAGGGATGGGATGTGGACCTGCCATCTCAATGAGGACTGGAGAGCAGAACCTGCCTGCTGCCCCTTCCTCACCTTCCTCCTCCTCATCAGCCTGGTCCAGGCAGAGCCTGGCCAATGAGGCCTGTGGTGGCCTGCAATGCCTTACGCCCTGTCACATCTCAGCTCATAAATTTTTCCGAAGGTCCTTGTCGTGTGGCCTTTGAAGAAAACGTGAAGGATGTGCCGGCTCTCCTTCTCTACTTTTTCTATGAAATATTTTGATGTTTGTGTCATGGCCTCTGCCCTTCCCCGTGGTGCTGCTGGCTGCTGGCTGCGTTCCCAAAGACAGGCCCCTGCTTTGTTTATAACCATAGGCAAACTATAGTGTTGCTTGTTTCCTACTCACCTTCTTCCCGTGTGAGAAAAGAGCGAATGACTGACCTTCTGACTGTGCGAGCAAATGCTTAGTCACTGAGCTGATGTTACAGCTAGTGATAAGGAGGAGACAGCCAGAAGTAGCTAATCACCAAGGACGGGATAAGAAGAAGTAGTTAATGGCTTCAAGGCTCTTTTGCCAGTTAGGACAGAGCTGTGGCTGCTTCGAGGAACATCCTTATCGTCCTCAGGCTGCCTTGGCACAGCAGCCCTCCCGCTGCCAGCAAGGCAGCTCCGTGCGGCCCCGTCCCACCACCGGCCTCTCCCTCCTGCCCCGTCCCTCACCTGTTGCCTCTTCAGCAGGCGCTGCAGCCCGGTGTTGAGCCTGGAGTGGGCGTTCGCCTTCTTTTCTCCTGGCATCTTCGGCATCCTCAGCCATCAATGAATGCCTTCGACCAGGTAGCAACCATGGCTGGATCTCTATACACAAGCGAGACCTTGTGACTCCACGGTCAGTTGGGGGCAGCACTGGTTGCTCTGTGGCCAGGGACTAGTCCCTGCCCTTCCAGCAGCTTCCTATAACCTGGTGGTTTGATCAACCCGGGGGAGGTGCTGTCTCCGCCCCAGGCTCACTCAGCAGCCCGCCCACCAGCTGACAGCCCTCAGCACAGGCCGAGGCCCTTTGCCGGCTCCCAAAAGCCCCCAAAAGAGTTTTTCGTCCGCCCTTTTCGCTGCAGATCCCTTCCCCAGCGCAGTCTTACCTGCCCTGAAGCTGGTCTCCGCGGCGATCCTGCCTCTCTGTACTGGGCACTGGTGAGGCCTCACCTCGAGTGCTGTGTTCAGTTCTGGGCCCCTCTGTACAAGAGGGACATTGAGGTGCTGGAGCGTGTCCAGAGCAGAGCTACCAGGCTGGTGAGGGGTCTGGAGAGCAGGTCATCTGAGGAGAGGCTGAGGGAGCTGGGCATGTTTAGCTTGGAGAAGAGGAGGCTGAGGGGAGACCTCATTGCCCTCTACAACTCCCTGAAAGGAGGGTGGAGAGAGGTGGCTTTTGGCCTCTTCTCCCAGGTGAATAATGACAGGACCAGAGGAAATGGTCTGAAGTTGCGGCAGGGGAGGTTTAGATCAGATATTAGGAAGAATTACTTGACTGCAAGAGTGGTCAGGCACTGGAACAGCCTGCCCAGGGAGGAGCTTGGGTCACCATCCCTAGTGGTGTTTAAGAAATGTCTAGATGTGTCACTTCAGGGCATGCTCTAGTGGCAGAGATTGTAGGTTGTTTGTTTGTGGAGGTTTTTTTGTGTTTTCTTTTCTTTTTTTCTGGGGGTGTGTGTATGGTTGGACTCGATGATCTCAAAGGTCCTTTCCAACCATGAAGATTCTATGATTCTATTCTATGATTCTAAACCCAACAGTCCTTTCTTTGCCTCTGTACTCAAGCTGTCAGGCTCAAACAAGCTCTGGGTTCTAAACTATAGCCTAACCTAAATAAAAAGGAAAAAAACCAAGGAGTGAAGAACAATCACGGTACAAGCACAGGACACACCCTTTAACTTTTTGGCCTTCAGTCTAGCTAAACAGTGAGATGGTATCAACTGCTGAAAGAGCAGCCACAGCCTCTAGAAATCTTTGGTTACCATCAGCTGTAATTGATAATGGTTCGTGGCCTGATGGCCAGTGCCTAAAAGTATCCCGTGCTTTGGGCTGTACATACTTGAACAGTGCTGTCCGTACAAAAGTAGTACAAACGGCTGTTCTTATCTGCCTGGGGTGCTGTTCCGTGACAATCATCGGAGGTAGCGCCCTGCCATAGATTAAGGTACAATCCCTATTGAGAGCAAGAAGCAAAATAAGCCGTTCCACCCCTTGGCTCAAGCAGATGTTCACTCATTGTGCTGCAGTAGACAGAGAGAAGGCTGGCGAGTTGGAAGACCAATGGGTGATGACAGTGATAGTGATAAAACAAGTAAGTCAACAAACACAATGCCAGAAGTTACCAGTTCCACTCTCAAGGCTGGGCAGTGTAAGGATTCAGCTCCCTGCGTGCTTCTCCAGCTCTCACGGTCTCCCTCCAGAACTCAAGATCTGGTTTCTCTGCCTCTGACCCTCCCTCTGCCAAGTTCAGCCGTTGCCAGGGGGCAAAGAGGTCCCATTTGTGATGTCACGACAGCTGAATGTACGCAAGGGCAAACTGTGAACACAGCCCACTTGGGCCAAGTCATTGGGGCCAAGGTGGAGACCCTGAAAAGGCAAAGCAGGCTGGTTTGGTAGTCCCTGGGGAAGCGAGAAATAGAGGCCACAGTCTAGAAGGCAGGTGCAGACTGTGCATCTTGTCCCGGGGGCAGTGACCGAGCAGCCCCCTGGTTCTTTGCTGCCGGCTGGGGATAAACCACGACAGTCCTTGAACCAAAACTCTGTCGGCTGAGAGTTGCCCCTTAGGCTTGACATTCAAAAGTGACGTTGTGGCTCCTGTGTCCACTGGGAATGGTATTTCCTTGGCTTCTTTTTTTCCCACAGTTTGACCCTTATGATTCAGTTTAGTACTCCACATCTGCGTCTCCTTCCTCCCATCATTGCTGTTTGGCAACATTCCTCCGATTCCTCCCAAATCTGGGTCCCTGTGCTCTCTCAGCCTTATAGGACGTTCCTGTTTCCGATGTGCCCAGGGAGCTGGATGGGCTGCAGAAATGGGCCAGCAGGAACCTCCTGAAGTCCAGCATCACCCAACAGTCATGGTTTCGGCTGGGATAGGGATGACTTCCTTGCTAGCAGATGGTGTAGTGTGATGTGTTTTGGATTTGGGATGCGCACTGGTAGTAGCACACTGGTGTTTTTAGCTGTTGCTGAGCTCTCAAGGCCTTTTCTGCTCCTCACACCGCCCCACCAGCAATGGGCTGGGGGGCGCAAGGAGTTGGGAGGGGACACAGCCAGGACAGCGGACCCCGACTGACCAAAGGGACATTCCATGCCATTTGATGTCATGCTCAGTATATAAAGCCAGGGAAAGAAGGAGGAAGGGGGCATGTTCAGAGTAATGACGCTTGTCTTCCCAAGTCATAGAATCATAGAATGGTTGGGGTTGGAGGGGACCTTAAGGATCACCTAGTTCCAACCCCCCTGCCATGGGCAGGGACACCTCCCACTAGACCAGGCTGCTCAAAGCCCCGTCCAGCCTGGCCTTGAACCCCTCCAGGGATGGGGCATCCACAGCTTCTCTGGGCAACCTGTTCCAGTGCCTCACCACCCTCACAGGAAAGAATTTCTTCCTAATATCCGATCTAAATCTACCCTCCTTCCATTCGAAACCATTACCCCTCGTCCTTGGGTGGAGTGGTTGGAGCCCTTGCCGGTGAAGACTAAGGTGAAAAAGTCATTCAGTACCTCAGCCGTCTCCATATCCTGGGTGAACAGGTCTCCTGTCTCCTTCCTGAGAGGGCCCACATCTCCCCTAGGCTTGCCTTTACCCCTGACGTACTTATAGAACTTTTCTTGTTATCCTTGGTGCCCCTAGCCAGATTTAATTCCATCTGGGCTTTAGCTTGCCTAATCTGGTTCCTGCTCGCTCAGACAGTTTCTTTGTATTCCACCCAGTCAACCCGTCCTTGCTTCCACCCTCTGTAGGCCTCCTTTTTGCTTTTGAGCTTGTCCAGGAGCTTCTTGTTAATCCATGCAGGCCTCCTGGCATTTTTGCCTGACTTCTTCATTCTTGGGATGCACCGGTCCTGAGCTTGGAGGAGGTGATCCTTGAATACTAACCAGCTCTCTTCCCTCCAGTACTTTTTCCCATGTTACCCTGCCAAGCAGGTCCCTCAAGAGGCCAAAGTCTGCTCTCTTGGAGTCCAGGGTAGTGAGCTTGCTGCGTGCTCTCCTCACTGCCCCGAGGATCTTGAATTCTACCATTTCATGATCACTGCAGCTGAGGCTACCCTTGAGCTTGACAGTCCCCACCAGCCCCTCCTTGTTGTTAAGGACAAGGTCCAGCATGGTTCCTCTCCTTGTTGGCTCCTCTACCATTTGAAGAAGAAAGCTGTCATCGACACATTCCAAGAACTTCCTGGATTTCTTGTGCCTTGCTGTGCTGTCCTTCCAACAGGTATCGGGGTGGTTGAAGTCCCCCATGATGACCAGGGCGTGTGAACGCGATGCTGCTCCTATCTGTCTATGGAGGGCCTCGTCTGCTTCGTCATCCTGGTCAGGTGGCCTGTAGCAGACCCCTACCATAATGTCCCCTGCCCCTGTGATCCCTTTAATCTTGACTCATAAGCTCTCTGTTGGGTCTTCATCCATGCCCAGGTGGAGCTCCATGGACTCCAGCTGTTTATTGACATAGGGGGCAACATCCCCTCCTTGTCTCCCCAGCCCGTCCTTCCTGAAGAGTCTGTATCCCTCCATTCCAACGCTCCAATCGTAAGAGCCATCCCACCACGTCTCTGTGATGCCAAGATCATAGCCCTGGAGGCGTGCGCACATCTCTGACTCCTCTTGCTTGTTTCCCATACTGTGTGCATTTGCGTAAAGGCACTTCAGCTGGGCGCCCAATGAAGCTGTCTCACCGGCTGGAGCAGCTGCATTTCCTTTGTGCTGCTCTTCAGGTGCACTTCCTTAGGGGTGCTTTGTCTGTGACTCCCCAGCTCCTGTTGCCTCAGGAGACCCTGGCTTGTCCCCGAAAGACTTCAGCTGGGCTGCAGCATGAAGGTCTTTCCCTTTTCCAGAAGGTCGTTGCCGCTAAAGTTTTCCTTTGCTTCCTTGGGCAGCTGTGGCTGCTTCGAGGAGCATCCTTATCATCCTCAGGAAGTTGGCAAACTTAGAGGAAACTTTGACTGTCCCGAGATCACTCGATGCCTTGAGAGGGTAATGTGAGGAAGGGCCTCCTTACCCAAAGGACCCCCGAGACACTCACGCTTGCACAGAAGCGTTTTGCCGACGCAGCAAAATTTGATACACATGTGCAAAAAGACTATTGGGTCATCCCAACGAACATGTAAGCCTAGGTGGAGCCATGTATTAGGTAGGCGGAAGGATGAGACTGTTCTGTGTCTAAATCATGGGTGAATATCCCCAGGAAGGTGTGCTAGATTTGTGGGTTTTCCCACTAGCACCCGACGTCAAAGAAAGCAGTATCTCCTCTCTAAACTGCTTTTGGTTTGGAGAGCTTTCATTTGCGGTAACAGCTGGGTCTCCCGCTTCCGGGGAAAACCTCGGCCTGGACCTCACTCGGGAGGCACGGGGCTGTGTCCTCTACAGCTCTCTGTAGGCCGGCGGGAGCTGCTGGGCAGGCCTGAATGTCCTCACCTTCGCAGGTCTGCCCCGCTCACGGTTGATGCCGCGAGGAGGTGGGACCGGCTGTAGGCAGCCGCTGGCTGCAGTGCTGCTGGCCGTTTGGCAGCCCCCGGCAGGAGATGCCAAGGGTGCTGCTGGCAGAGGCGGCAGCTTGCAGCAGGTGCTGGTGGGTGCGTGCCTGGCTGTCGCTGCCTGTCTGGGGGGAGTCTCCTCCTGCAGCACCACCCTGATGCGAGGCAGTGCCTTGCTGCGCGCCACGCTGTCCGACTGCAAGAGAAGGCAAGGAGAGAGGCTGCGTGACTGTGACCCTGGTCCCCACGTCCCGGCTCCTGGCTGGAAGAGCTCCTGCGGCCGGGCTCCCCCACCAGCCCCCTGGGCAGCGCTCATCCCCGCAGGCAGCTGCTGCCCGTCCCAGAGGCAGGTGGGAGAGGGCTGGTCCCCTGGTGGTCCACGGTGACTCCCGGGAGCAGCCCTGGCATGCCCGGACAGCCTGCTGGGCATGGCACAGGGGACCAGCTTGCGACAGGGGCTGAGCCCGCCTGTCCCCTCCTGCACCTCCCGCCTGCCCATGGGCAGCTCGTGGGGTCGGGAAGACGTTTTGCCCCATGTCCCGCGGGCTCCCTACCTGTGCACAGCGGCTCCCAGCGGCCTGCGAAGTCTCTGGGCAGGGGAGCCGTGGCAGCCTGTCCCCATGGAGGGACGAGTCCGGGCTCTGCCTGCCCTGTGGCGCTGTCTCTGGCAGCCTGTTGTCCATCTGCGGGCAAGAGGAGGAGAAGGCGTGGGATGGAGGTGGCTGCCTTGGCACAGCAGCCCTCCCGCTGCCAGCAAGGCAGCTCCGTGCGGCCCCGTCCCACCACCAGCCTCTCCCTCCTGCCCCGTCCCTCACCTGTTGCCTCTTCAGCAGGCGCTGCAGCCCGGTGTTGAGCCTGGAGTGGGCGTTCGCCTTCTTTTCTCCTGGCATCTTCGGCATCCTCAGCCGTCGATGTGCCGTGGTTGCCCAGGGGAGATGCACCTCCCGAGGGAGCTGCTCTCCTGGGAGCCGGCACCCCCAGACTCTCGCTCCTTAAATGCCCCCACGGTCACCGGCGTCACAATGGCCTCGGTATGATGCGGCGATGCCATCACAGAGCCCTGGTGGTCACCTTGGAGATGCCCACGCCTGGGACCAGCTGGGACCAGCTGTGCCATGGCTCTGAAGCAGCTGGGAGCGGCCGGGAGCAGCCGTGCCCGGCACAGGGCAGCCCCTGCTCTTCCCTGGCTGGGGCCCTGCCAGGCCCGAGCCAACAGCTCCCACCCAGCCCGGTGGCAGCGGCCTCTGCAGAGCTCCCTCCTGGGGGTGCTCAGCAGCTGGGGGTGCCCCCGCCCTGGGCCTTGTCCCCAGGCAATGCTCCTGTCTGGCTCCTCCAGGTGTGCCAGGGTTCCTGTGGGACACGCAGGTGTCCCCAGGTGCTCCGCTGGCCGCTCTGTCCCTGCCCTTCTGCAGCGGTGCTCCTCAACGGGGCCAAGCACGAGGCCTTCACCATGGCACCTGGTGCCAGCTCTTGTCGCACCCGTCTCGCCGTCCTTGGCAACGTCAGCCTGCACGGGCACGGGGCAAGGGGGGGTTCTCTCCTGCTGTTGGGGGCTGCTGGCTGAAGCAGAGAGGCCTTGGTGTCCTCTGCAGGCAGCTGCCTTCCCACACAGTGACGCTCCAGTGCCGGCATGACTTATGGCTCCGCTGCCTGCCGTTCTGCCCGCTCTGGGCTGGCCCCTCTGGGAAGGGGAAGCATCCGTGCCTTGAGGAATGGGGGCGTTTTCCAGAAGCAGCCCTGTGGTTTTTGAAGGCTTCTGAGAGCTGGGGGCTGAGCAGTGCTGGGTGCTTGGATCTGGGTGGGATCTTGGGTCTGCAAGGCAGGGTGGGATCGGCTGGGGACCCTCCCGTGCACCACCTTTCTGCCCCCACGGAGCTCTATCATCCAGGGAAACTGACGCAAGCTGAGCTGCGCGCGTTTTCAGCCCGGTTCTGTTTGCTCACGATGGCTGCTGGCAAAAGACCTGCAGATATTTCGGTAGCTCAGTGTGTGTCTTCTTTTCTCGGCGACATGCCCGCCATCGTGGCCTGACACTGGCAGGGATGGGATGTGGACCTGCCATCTCAATGAGGACTGGAGAGCAGAACCTGCCTGCTGCCCCTTCCTCACCTTCCTCCTCCTCATCAGCCTGGTCCAGGCAGAGCCTGGCCAATGAGGCCTGTGGTGGCCTGCAATGCCTTACGCCCTGTCACATCTCAGCTCATAAATTTTTCCGAAGGTCCTTGTCGTGTGGCCTTTGAAGAAAACGTGAAGGATGTGCCGGCTCTCCTTCTCTACTTTTTCTATGAAATATTTTGATGTTTGTGTCATGGCCTCTGCCCTTCCCCGTGGTGCTGCTGGCTGCTGGCTGCGTTCCCAAAGACAGGCCCCTGCTTTGTTTATAACCATAGGCAAACTATAGTGTTGCTTGTTTCCTACTCACCTTCTTCCCGTGTGAGAAAAGAGCGAATGACTGACCTTCTGACTGTGCGAGCAAATGCTTAGTCACTGAGCTGATGTTACAGCTAGTGATAAGGAGGAGACAGCCAGAAGTAGCTAATCACCAAGGACGGGATAAGAAGAAGTAGTTAATGGCTTCAAGGTTCTTTTGCCAGTTAGGACAGAGCTGTGGCTGCTTCGAGGAACATCCTTATCGTCCTCAGGCTGCCTTGGCACAGCAGCCCTCCCGCTGCCAGCAAGGCAGCTCCGTGCGGCCCCGTCCCACCACCGGCCTCTCCCTCCTGCCCCGTCCCTCACCTGTTGCCTCTTCAGCAGGCGCTGCAGCCCGGTGTTGCGCCTGGAGTGGGCGTTCGCCTTCTTTTCTCCTGGCATCTTCGGCATCCTCAGCCATCAATGAATGCCTTCGACCAGGTAGCAACCATGGCTGGATCTCTATACACAAGCGAGACCTTGTGACTCCACGGTCAGTTGGGGGCAGCACTGGTTGCTCTGTGGCCAGGGACTAGTCCCTGCCCTTCCAGCAGCTTCCTATAACCTGGTGGTTTGATCAACCCGGGGGAGGTGCTGTCTCCGCCCCAGGCTCACTCAGCAGCCCGCCCACCAGCTGACAGCCCTCAGCACAGGCCGAGGCCCTTTGCCGGCTCCCAAAAGCCCCCAAAAGAGTTTTTCGTCCGCCCTTTTCGCTGCAGATCCCTTCCCCAGCGCAGTCTTACCTGCCCTGAAGCTGGTCTCCGCGGCGATCCTGCCTCTCTGTACTGGGCACTGGTGAGGCCTCACGTCGAGTGCTGTGTTCAGTTCTGGGCCCCTCTGTACAAGAGGGACATTGAGGTGCTGGAGCGTGTCCAGAGCAGAGCTACCAGGCTGGTGAGGGGTCTGGAGAGCAGGTCATCTGAGGAGAGGCTGAGGGAGCTGGGCATGTTTAGCTTGGAGAAGAGGAGGCTGAGGGGAGACCTCATTGCCCTCTACAACTCCCTGAAAGGAGGGTGGAGAGAGGTGGCTTTTGGCCTCTTCTCCCAGGGGAATAATGACAGGACCAGAGGAAATGGTCTGAAGTTGCGGCAGGGGAGGTTTAGATCAGATATTAGGAAGAATTACTTGACTGCAAGAGTGGTCAGGCACTGGGACAGCCTGCCCAGGGAGGAGCTTGGGTCACCATCCCTAGTGGTGTTTAAGAAATGTCTAGATGTGTCACTTCAGGGCATGCTCTAGTGGCAGAGATTGTAGGTTGTTTGTTTGTGGAGGTTTTTTTGTGTTTTCTTTTCTTTTTTTCTGGGGGTGTGTGTATGGTTGGACTCGATGATCTCAAAGGTCCTTTCCAACCATGAAGATTCTATGATTCTAAACCCAACAGTCCTTTCTTTGCCTCTGTACTCAAGCTGTCAGGCTCAAACAAGCTCTGGGTTCTAAACTATAGCCTAACCTAAATAAAAAGGAAAAAAACCAAGGAGTGAAGAACAATCACGGTACAAGCACAGGACACACCCTTTAACTTTTTGGCCTTCAGTCTAGCTAAACAGTGAGATGGTATCAACTGCTGAAAGAGCAGCCACAGCCTCTAGAAATCTTTGGTTACCATCAGCTGTAATTGATAATGGTTCGTGGCCTGATGGCCAGTGCCTAAAAGTATCCCGTGCTTTGGGCTGTACATACTTGAACAGTGCTGTCCGTACAAAAGTAGTACAAACGGCTGTTCTTATCTGCCTGGGGTGCTGTTCCGTGACAATCATCGGAGGTAGCGCCCTGCCATAGATTAAGGTACAATCCCTATTGAGAGCAAGAAGCAAAATAAGCCGTTCCACCCCTTGGCTCAAGCAGATGTTCACTCATTGTGCTGCAGTAGACAGAGAGAAGGCTGGCGAGTTGGAAGACCAATGGGTGATGACAGTGATAGTGATAAAACAAGTAAGTCAACAAACACAATGCCAGAAGTTACCAGTTCCACTCTCAAGGCTGGGCAGTGTAAGGATTCAGCTCCCTGCGTGCTTCTCCAGCTCTCACGGTCTCCCTCCAGAACTCAAGATCTGGTTTCTCTGCCTCTGACCCTCCCTCTGCCAAGTTCAGCCGTTGCCAGGGGGCAAAGAGGTCCCATTTGTGATGTCACGACAGCTGAATGTACGCAAGGGCAAACTGTGAACACAGCCCACTTGGGCCAAGTCATTGGGGCCAAGGTGGAGACCCTGAAAAGGCAAAGCAGGCTGGTTTGGTAGTCCCTGGGGAAGCGAGAAATAGAGGCCACAGTCTAGAAGGCAGGTGCAGACTGTGCATCTTGTCCCGGGGGGAGTGACCGAGCAGCCCCCTGGTTCTTTGCTGCCGGCTGGGGATAAACCACGACAGTCCTTGAACCAAAACTCTGTCGGCTGAGAGTTGCCCCTTAGGCTTGACATTCAAAAGTGACGTTGTGGCTCCTGTGTCCACTGGGAATGGTATTTCCTTGGCTTCTTTTTTTCCCACAGTTTGACCCTTATGATTCAGTTTAGTACTCCACATCTGCGTCTCCTTCCTCCCATCATTGCTGTTTGGCAACATTCCTCCGATTCCTCCCAAATCTGGGTCCCTGTGCTCTCTCAGCCTTATAGGACGTTCCTGTTTCCGATGTGCCCAGGGAGCTGGATGGGCTGCAGAAATGGGCCAGCAGGAACCTCCTGAAGTCCAGCATCACCCAACAGTCATGGTTTCGGCTGGGATAGGGATGACTTCCTTGCTAGCAGATGGTGTAGGGTGATGTGTTTTTAGCTGTTGCTGAGCTCTCAAAGCCTTTTCTGCTCCTCACACCGCCCCACCAGCAATGGGCTGGGGGGCGCAAGGAGTTGGGAGGGGACACAGCCAGGACAGCTGACCCCGACTGACCAAAGGGACATTCCATGCCATTTGATGTCATGCTCAGTATATAAAGCCAGGGAAAGAAGGAGGAAGGGGGCATGTTCAGAGTAATGACGTTTGTCTTCCCAAGTCATAGAATCATAGAATGGTTGGGGTTGGAGGGGACCTTAAGGATCATCTAGTTCCAACCCCCCTGCCATGGGCAGGGACACCTCCCACTAGACCAGATTGCTCAAAGCCCCGTCCAGCCTGGCCTTGAACCCCTGCAGGGATGGGGCATCCACAGCTTCTCTGGGCAACCTGTTCCAGTGCCTCACCACCCTCACAGGAAAGAATTTCTTCCTAATATCCAATCTAAATCTACCCTCCTTCCATTTGAAACCATAACCCCTCGTCCTTGGGTGGAGTGGTTGGAGCCCTTGCCGGTGAAGACTAAGGTGAAAAAGTCATTCAGTACCTCAGCCGTCTCCATATCCTGGGTGAACAGGTCTCCTGTCTCCTTCCTGAGAGGGCCCACATCTCCCCTAGGCTTGCCTTTACCCCTGACGTACTTATAGAACTTTTCTTGTTATCCCTGGTGCCCCTAGCCAGATTTAATTCCGTCTGGGCTTTAGCTTGCCTAATCTGGTTCCTGCTCGCTCAGACAGTTTCTCTGTATTCCACCCAGTCAACCCGTCCTTGCTTCCACCCTCTGTAGGCCTCCTTTTTGCTTTTGAGCTTGTCCAGGAGCTTCTTGTTAATCCATGCAGGCCTCCTGGCATTTTTGCCTGACTTCTTCATTCTTGGGATGCACCGGTCCCGAGCTTGGAGGAGGTGATCCTTGAATACTAACCAGCTCTCTTCCCTCCAGTACTTTTTCCCATGTTACCCTGCCAAGCAGGTCCCTCAAGAGGCCAAAGTCTGCTCTCTTGGAGTCCAGGGTAGTGAGCTTGCTGCGTGCTCTCCTCACTGCCCCGAGGATCTTGAATTCTACCATTTCATGATCACTGCAGCTGAGGCTACCCTTGAGCTTGACAGTCCCCACCAGCCCCTCCTTGTTGTTAAGGACAAGGTCCAGCATGGTTCCTCTCCTTGTTGGCTCCTCTACCATTTGAAGAAGAAAGTTGTCATCGACACATTCCAAGAACTTCCTGGATTTCTTGTGCCTTGCTGTGCTGTCCTTCCAACAGGTATCGGGGTGGTTGAAGTCCCCCATGATGACCAGGGCGTGTGAACGCGATGCTGCTCCTATCTGTCTATGGAGGGCCTCGTCTGCTTCGTCATCCTGGTCAGGTGGCCTGTAGCAGACCCCTACCATAATGTCCCCTGCCCCTGTGATCCCTTTAATCTTGACTCATAAGCTCTCTGTTGGGTCTTCATCCATGCCCAGGTGGAGCTCCATGGACTCCAGCTGTTTATTGACATAGGGGGCAACATCCCCTCCTTGTCTCCCCAGCCCGTCCTTCCTGAAGAGTCTGTATCCCTCCATTCCAACGCTCCAATCGTAAGAGCCATCCCACCACGTCTCTGTGATGCCAAGATCATAGCCCTGGAGGCGTGCGCACATCTCTGACTCCTCTTGCTTGTTTCCCATACTGTGTGCATTTGCGTAAAGGCACTTCAGCTGGGCGCCCAATGAAGCTGTCTCACCGGCTGGAGCAGCTGCATTTCCTTTGTGCTGCTCTTCAGGTGCACTTCCTTAGGGGTGCTTTGTCTGTGACTCCCCAGCTCCTGTTGCCTCAGGAGACCCTGGCTTGTCCCCGAAAGACTTCAGCTGTGCTGCAGCATGAAGGTCTTTCCCTTTTCCAGAAGGTCGTTGCCGCTAAAGTTTTCCTTTGCTTCCTTGGGCAGCTGTGGCTGCTTCGAGGAGCATCCTTATCATCCTCAGGAAGTTGGCAAACTTAGAGGAAACTTTGACTGTCCCGAGATCACTCGATGCCTTGAGAGGGTAATGTGAGGAAGGGCCTCCTTACCCAAAGGACCCCCGAGACACTCACGCTTGCACAGAAGCGTTTTGCCGACGCAGCAAAATTTGATACACATGTGCAAAAAGACTATTGGGTCATCCCAACCAACATGTAAGCCTAGGTGGAGCCATGTATTAGGTAGGCGGAAGGATGAGACTGTTCTGTGTCTAAATCATGGGTGAATATCCCCAGGAAGGTGGGCTAGATTTGTGGGTTTTCCCACTAGCACCCGACGTCAAAGAAAGCAGTATCTCCTCTCTAAACTGCTTTTGGTTTGAAGAGCTTTCATTTGCGGTAACAGCTGGGTCTCCCGCTTCCGGGGAAAACCTCGGCCTGGACCTCACTCGGGAGGCACGGGGCTGTGTCCTCTACAGCTCTCTGTAGGCCGGCGGGAGCTGCTGGGCAGGCCTGAATGTCCTCACCTTCGCAGGTCTGCCCCGCTCACGGTTGATGCCGCGAGGAGGTGGGACCGGCTGTAGGCAGCCGCTGGCTGCAGTGCTGCTGGCCGTTTGGCAGCCCCCGGCAGGAGATGCCAAGGGTGCTGCTGGCAGAGGCGGCAGCTTGCAGCAGGTGCTGGTGGGTGCGTGCCTGGCTGTCGCTGCCTGTCTGGGGGGAGTCTCCTCCTGCAGCACCACCCTGATGCGAGGCAGTGCCTTGCTGCGCGCCACGCTGTCCGACTGCAAGAGAAGGCAAGGAGAGAGGCTGCGTGACTGTGACCCTGGTCCCCACGTCCCGGCTCCTGGCTGGAAGAGCTCCTGCGGCCGGGCTCCCCCACCAGCCCCCTGGGCAGCGCTCATCCCCGCAGGCAGCTGCTGCCCGTCCTAGAGGCAGGTGGGAGAGGGCTGGTCCCCTGGCGGCCCACGGTGACTCCCGGGAGCAGCCCTGGCATGCCCGGACAGCCTGCTGGGCATGGCACAGGGGACCAGCTTGCGACAGGGGCTGAGCCCGCCTGTCCCCTCCTGCACCTCCCGCCTGCCCATGGGCAGCTCGTGGGGTCGGGAAGACGTTTTGCCCTGTGTCCCGCGGGCTCCCTACCTGTGCACAGCGGCTCCCAGCGGCCTGCGAAGTCTCTGGGCAGGGGAGCCGTGGCAGCCTGTCCCCATGGAGGGACGAGTCCGGGCTCTGCCTGCCCTGTGGCGCTGTCTCTGGCAGCCTGTTGTCCATCTGCGGGCAAGAGGAGGAGAAGGCGTGGGATGGAGGTGGCTGCCTTGGCACAGCAGCCCTCCCGGTGCCAGCAAGGCAGCTCCGTGTGGCCCCGTCCCACCACCGGCCTCTCCCTCCTGCCCCGTCCCTCACCTGTTGCCTCTTCAGCAGGCGCTGCAGCCCGGTGTTGAGCCTGGAGTGGGCGTTCGCCTTCTTTTCTCCTGGCATCTTCGGCATCCTCAGCCGTCGATGTGCTGTGGTTGCCCAGGGGAGATGCACCTCCCGAGGGAGCTGCTCTCCTGGGAGCCGGCACCCCCAGACTCTCGCTCCTTAAATGCCCCCACGGTCACCGGCGTCACAATGGCCTCGGTATGATGCGGCGATGCCATCACAGAGCCCTGGTGGTCACCTTGGAGATGCCCACGCCTGGGACCAGCTGTGCCATGGCTCTGAAGCAGCTGGGAGCGGCCGGGAGCAGCCGTGCCCGGCACAGGGCAGCCCCTGCTCTTCCCTGGCTGGGGCCCTGCCAGGCCCGAGCCAACAGCTCCCACCCAGCCCGGTGGCAGCGGCCTCTGCAGAGCTCCCTCCTGGGGGTGCTCCGCAGCTGGGGGTGCCCCCGCCCTGGGCCTTGTCCCCAGGCAATGCTCCTGTCTGGCTCCTCCAGGTGTGCCAGGGTTCCTGTGGGACACGCAGGTGTCCCCAGGTGCTCCGCTGGCCGCTCTGTCCCTGCCCTTCTGCAGCGGTGCTCCTCAACGGGGCCAAGCACGAGGCCTTCACCATGGCACCTGGTGCCAGCTCTTGTCGCACCCGTCTCGCCGTCCTTGGCAACGTCAGCCTGCACGGGCACGGGGCAAGGGGGGGTTCTCTCCTGCTGTTGGGGGCTGCTGGCTGAAGCAAAGAGGCCTTGGTGTCCTCTGCAGGCAGCTGCCTTCCCACACAGTGACGCTCCAGTGCCGGCATGACTTATGGCTCCGCTGCCTGCCGTTCTGCCCGCTCTGGGCTGGCCCCTCTGGGAAGGGGAAGCATCCGTGCCTTGAGGAATGGGGGCGTTTTCCAGAAGCAGCCCTGTGGTTTTTGAAGGCTTCTGAGAGCTGGGGGCTGAGCAGTGCTGGGTGCTTGGATCTGGGTGGGATCTTGGGTCTGCAAGGCAGGGTGGGATCGGCTGGGGACCCTCCCGTGCACCACCTTTCTGCCCCCACGGAGCTCTATCATCCAGGGAAACTGACGCAAGCTGGGCTGCGCGCGTTTTCAGCCCGGTTCTGTTTGCTCACGATGGCTGCTGGCAAAAGACCTGCAGATATTTCGGTAGCTCAGTGTGTGTCTTCTTTTCTCGGCGACATGCCCGCCATCGTGGCCTGACACTGGCAGGGATGGGATGTGGACCTGCCATCTCAATGAGGACTGGAGAGCAGAACCTGCCTGCTGCCCCTTCCTCACCTTCCTCCTCCTCATCAGCCTGGTCCAGGCAGAGCCTGGCCAATGAGGCCTGTGGTGGCCTGCAATGCCTTACGCCCTGTCACATCTCAGCTCATAAATTTTTCCGAAGGTCCTTGTCGTGTGGCCTTTGAAGAAAACGTGAAGGATGTGCCGGCTCTCCTTCTCTACTTTTTCTATGAAATATTTTGATGTTTGTGTCATGGCCTCTGCCCTTCCCCGTGGTGCTGCTGGCTGCTGGCTGCGTTCCCAAAGACAGGCCTCTGCTTTGTTTATAACCATAGGCAAACTATAGTGTTGCTTGTTTCCTACTCACCTTCTTCCCGTGTGAGAAAAGAGCGAATGACTGACCTTCTGACTGTGCGAGCAAATGCTTAGTCACTGAGCTGATGTTACAGCTAGTGATAAGGAGGAGACAGCCAGAAGTAGCTAATCACCAAGGACGGGATAAGAAGAAGTAGTTAATGGCTTCAAGGTTCTTTTGCCAGTTAGGACAGAGCTGTGGCTGCTTCGAGGAACATCCTTATCGTCCTCAGGCTGCCTTGGCACAGCAGCCCTCCCGCTGCCAGCAAGGCAGCTCCGTGCGGCCCCGTCCCACCACCGGCCTCTCTCTCCTGCCCCGTCCCTCACCTGTTGCCTCTTCAGCAGGCGCTGCAGCCCGGTGTTGAGCCTGGAGTGGGCGTTCGCCTTCTTTTCTCCTGGCATCTTCGGCATCCTCAGCCATCAATGAATGCCTTCGACCAGGTAGCAACCATGGCTGGATCTCTATACACAAGCGAGACCTTGTGACTCCACGGTCAGTTGGGGGCAGCACTGGTTGCTCGGGGCAGTGAGGAGAGCACGCAGCAAGCTCACTACCCTGGACTCCAAGAGAGCAGACTTTGGCCTCTTGAGGGACCTGCTTGGCAGGGTAACATGGGAAAAAGTACTGGAGGGAAGAGAGCTGGTTAGTATTCAAGGATCACCTCCTCCAAGCTCGGGACCGGTGCATCCCAAGAATGAAGAAGTCAGGCAAAAATGCCAGGAGGCCTGCATGGATTAACAAGAAGCTCCTGGACAAGCTCAAAAGCAAAAAGGAGGCCTACAGAGGGTGGAAGCAAGGACGGGTTGACTGGGTGGAATACAGAGAAACTGTCTGAGCGAGCAGGAACCAGATTAGGCAAGCTAAAGCCCAGATGGAATTAAATCTGGCTAGGGGCACCAAGGACAACAAGAAAAGTTCTATAAGTACGTCAGGGGTAAAGGCAAGCCTAGGGGAGATGTGGGCCCTCTCAGGAAGGAGACAGGAGACCTGTTCACCCAGGATATGGAGACGGCTGAGGTACTGAATGACTTTTTCACCTTAGTCTTCACCGGCAAGGGCTCCAACCACTCCACCCAAGGACGAGGGGTTATGGTTTCAAATGGAAGGAGGGTAGATTTAGATTGGATATTAGGAAGAAATTCTTTCCTGTGAGGGTGGTGAGGCACTGGAACAGGTTGCCCAGAGAAGCTGTGGATGCCCCATCCCTGCAGGGGTTCAAGGCCAGGCTGGACGGGGCTTTGAGCAATCTGGTCTAGTGGGAGGTGTCCCTGCCCATGGCAGGGGGGTTGGAACTAGATGATCCTTAAGGTCCCCTCCAACCCCAACCATTCTATGATTCTATGACTTGGGAAGACAAACGTCATTACTCTGAACATGCCCCCTTCCTCCTTCTTTCCCTGGCTTTATATACTGAGCATGACATCAAATGGCATGGAATGTCCCTTTGGTCAGTCGGGGTCAGCTGTCCTGGCTGTGTCCCCTCCCAACTCCTTGCGCCCCCCAGCCCATTGCTGGTGGGGCGGTGTGAGGAGCAGAAAAGGCCTTGAGAGCTCAGCAACAGCTAAAAACACCAGTGTGCTACTACCAGTGCGCATCCCAAATCCAAAACACATCACCCTACACCATCTGCTAGCAAGGAAGTCATCCCTATCCCAGCCGAAACCATGACTGTTGGGTGATGCTGGACTTCAGGAGGTTCCTGCTGGCCCATTTCTGCAGCCCATCCAGCTCCCTGGGCACATCGGAAACAGGAACGTCCTATAAGGCTGAGAGACCACAGGGAACCAAGATTTGGGAGGAATCGGAGGAATGTTGCCAAACAGCAATGATGGGAGGAAGGAGACGCAGATGTGGAGTACTAAACTGAATCATAAGGGTCAAACTGTGGGGAAAAAAAGAAGCCAAGGAAATACCATTCCCAGTGGACACAGGAGCCACAACGTCACTTTTGAACGTCAAGCCTAAGGGGCAACTCTCAGCCGACAGAGTTTTGGTTCAAGGACTGTCGTGGTTTATCCCCAGCCGGCAGCAAAGAACCAGGGGGCTGCTCGGTCACTGGCCCCGGGACAAGATGCACAGTCTGCACCTGCCTTCTAGGCTGTGGCCTCTATTTCTCGCTTCCCCAGGGACTACCAAACCAGCCTGCTTTGCCTTTTCAGGGTCTCCACCTTGGCCCCAGTGACTTGGACCAAGTGGGCTGTGTTCACAGTTTGCCCTTGCGTACATTCAGCTGTCGTGACATCACAAATGGGACCTCTTTGCCCCCTGGCAACGGCTGAACTTGGCAGAGGGAGGGTCAGAGGCAGAGAAACCAGATCTTGAGTTCTGGAGGGAGACTGTGAGAGCTGGAGAAGCACGCAGGGAGCTGAATCCTTACACTGCCCAGCCTTGAGAGTGGAACTGGTAACTTCTGGCATTGTGTTTGTTGACTTACTTGTTTTATCACTATCACTATCATCACCCATTGGTCTTCCAACTCGCCAGCCTTCTCTCTGTCTACTGCAGCACAATGAGTGAACATCTGCTTGAGCCAAGGGGTGGAACGGCTTATTTTGCTTCTTGCTCTCAATAGGGATTGTACCTTAATCTATGGCAGGGCGCTACCTCCGATGATTGTCACGGAGCAGCACCCCAGGCAGATAAGAACAGCCATTTGTACTACTTTTGTACGGACAGCACTGTTCAAGTATGTACAGCCCAAAGCACGGGATACTTTTAGGCACTGGCCATCAGGCCACGAACCATTATCAATTACAGCTGATGGTAACCAAAGATTTCTAGAGGCTGTGGCTGCTCTTTCAGCAGTTGATGCCATCTCACTGTTTAGCTAGACTGAAGGCCAAAAAGTTAAAGGGTGTGTCCTGTGCTTGTACCATGATTGTTCTTCACTCCTTGTTTTTTTTCCTTTTTATTTAGGTTAGGCTATAGTTTAGAACCCAGAGCTTGTTTGAGCCTGACAGCTTGAGTACAGAGGCAAAGAAAGGACTGTTGGGTTTAGAATCATAGAATAGAATCATAGAATCTTCATGGTTGGAAAGGACCTTTGAGATCATCGAGTCCAACCATACACACACCCCCAAAACAAAAGAAAAGAAAAGAAAACACAAAAAAACCTCCACAAACAAACAACCTACAATCTCTGCCACTAGAGCATGCCCTGAAGTGACACATCTAGACATTTCTTAAACACCACTAGGGATGGTGACCCAAGCTCCTCCCTGGGCAGGCTGTTCCAGTGCCTGACCACTCTTGCAGTCAAGTAATTCTTCCTAATATCTGATCTAAACCTCCCCTGCCGCAACTTCAGACCATTTCCTCTGGTCCTGTCATTATTCACCTGGGAGAAGAGGCCAACACCCACCTCTCTCCACCCTCCTTTCAGGGAGTTGTAGAGGGCAATGAGGTCTCCCCTCAGCCTCCTCTTCTCCAAGCTAAACATGCCCAGCTCCCTCAGCCTCTCCTCAGATGACCTGCTCTCCAGACCCCTCACCAGCCTGGTAGCTCTGCTCTGGACACGCTCCAGCACCTCAATGTCCCTCTTGTACAGAGGGGCCCAGAACTGAACACAGCACTCAACGTGAGGCCTCACCAGTGCCCAGTACAGAGAGGCAGGATCGCCGCGGAGACCAGCTTCAGGGCAGGTAAGACTGCGCTGGGGAAGGGATCTGCAGCGAAAAGGGCGGACGAAAAACTCTTTTGGGGGCTTTTGGGAGCCGGCAAAGGGCCTCGGCCTGTGCTGAGGGCTGTCAGCTGGTGGGCGGGCTGCTGAGTGAGCCTGGGGCGGAGACAGCACCTCCCCCGGGTTGATCAAACCACCAGGTTATAAGAAGCTTCCAGAAGGGCAGGGACTAGTCCCTGGCCACAGAGCAACCAGTGCTGCCCCCAACTGACTGTGGAGTCACAAGGTCTCGCTTGTGTATAGAGATCCAGCCATGGTTGCTACCTGGTCGAAGGTGGCTGTTAAAAAAACTGTGGGCACCCAGACAGAGGCCCCGCACACACATATGGGCCTCCAGGCCTCTAGCTGCAGAGAGTGCCGGAGCCTGGCACTCGCGATGGAGGGCAGCGGAGACAACACCTGTGTCAGATGTGAACAGGTGAATGATCTGCTCATTCTGGTGGCTGAGCTGAAGGAGCAAGTGGAAAGGTCGAGGAGTATCAGAGAATGTGAGAGGGAGAGTGACTGGTGGACCCACTCCCTGAGGGAAAGGGAACAGGGTGAGGCCCCACACAAGTCAGAGGACCCTCTCCCCTCTCGTCACCAGGCAATAGGAGGGGATGGCAGAGACGAGGGGGAATGGAAACAGGTCCCTGCTCGGGGAAGCAGGATAATCCCCTCCTGGCCCCTCTCACCTTCCCAGTTACCCTTGCAGAACAGATATGAAGCCCTGCAGGAGGAGCTGGCTGTTGGAGAGGAGGACGATACACCCAGGCCAGGAACGTCAGAAAGACCAAGTCGCCATGGACCCAGCATCACAACTGGCTCCAAAAGGAAAAGCAGACGGGCCATTGTTGTGGGTGACTCTCTATTGAGGGGGGTGGAGGGGCCAATATGCCATCCAGACCCCCTTCACAGGGACGTCTGCTGCCTCCCTGGGGCACGGGTCAGGGATGTGTTAGGCAAACGTCCGGCCCTAGTAAACTCCTCTGACTACTACCCCCTCTTAGTATTTCAGGTGGGTAGTGATGAAGTGGGTAGGAGGAGCCCAAAATCGGTTAAAAGAGATTTTAGAGCCTTGGGGCGACGGCTTAAGGGGTCAGGAACACAAGTTGTATTCTCCTCCATCCCTTCCGTGGCAATCATGAATGAGGAAATTAACAGGAAGAGGCAACAGGTCAACTCGTGGCTCCAGGACTGGTGTTATCAGCAGGGCTTTGGGTTTTTTGATCACAGGCTGCTATATGAGTCACCTGACCTACTGGTGACAGGTGGGATGCACCTGTCCCAGAAGGGGAAAAGAATTTTGGGGCAGGAGTTAGCAAGGCTCCTTGACAGGGCTTTAAACGAGATATGAGGGGGGAAGGGGAGACAACTGGGCCTGTCAGGAATAAATCCAAGGGAGGCATGCCAGGGCTTGAAGGATGGTGAGCTAGCAAGGACTCTCACCCTGACATTTCATTTGAGAGAAGGGACAGATGCTTAGAAATCATGGAAGCACCTGGGGGGGAACTGGTGGGAAATGGGGCCCACACTCACAAAAAGGTGCTGGAGTCATTAGCACATCTGAAGTGCATCTATACCAATGCACGCAGTATGCGCAACAAACAGGGGGAGCTTGAAGCCATGATGCACCAGGAAAACTATGACATAGTGGCTATCACAGAAACGTGGTGGGATGCCTCACACGACTGGAGTGCCACAATCGATGGCTACAAGCTCTTCAGGAGGGACAGACAGGAAAGGAGAGGTGGAGGAGTGGCCCTGTATATTAGAGAATGCTATGAGAGCTCGGAAATCAAGTATAGTGACGATGGGGTGGAGAGTGTTTGGATTAGGTTAAGGGCTGATAAAGCTGATATCACTGTGGGAGTCTGCTATAGACCTCCCAACCCAAGCAGTGAGGCGGACGAAGCTTTCTATAAGCAGCTGGGGGGAATCTCGCGGTCACTTGCCGTTGTTCTTGTGGGGAACTTTAACCTCCTGGATATCTGCTGGGAATACAACACAGCAGAGAGGGAACAATCCAGGAGGTTCCTGGAATGTGTGGAAGATAACTTCCTCAACACAGCTGGTAAGTGAGCCGACAAGGGAAGGTGCGCTCCTGGACCTGCTTCTTGTGAACAGGGAAGAACTTGTGGGGGAAGTAAAGGTTGGTGGCCGTCTAGGGCACAGTGATCATGAGATGAACAAATTTCTGATTCTTGGGGAAACAAGGAGAGGGGTTAGTAAAACTGCCACCTTAGACTTCCGGAGGGCAAATTTTGACCTGTTCAGAAGACTGCTGGACAAAGTCCCTTGGGAGGCTGCCCTGAAGGATATAGGAGCCCAGGAAGGCTGGACATACTTCAAGAGAGAAGTCTTAAAGGCACAGGAGGAGGCTGTCCCTGTGTGCCGAAAAACAAGTAGGCGGGGAAAGAGACCGGCCTGGCTAAATAGGGACCTTTGGCTGGACCTCAAGAACAAAAGGAGAGCCTATGACCTCTGGAAGAGGGGGAAGGTCTCTCATGAAGACTATAAGGATATAGCGAAGCTATGCAGGGAGAAAATTAGGAAAGCCAAAGTGCAGCTAGAGCTCAACCTAGCTACAGCTGTTAAGGATAACAAAAAATGTTTCTATAAATTCATTAACAACAAAAGGAGGATTAGGGAAAATCTCCCTCCCTTACTGGATGCAGAGGGAAACATAGTCACAAAGGATGAGGAGAAGGCTGAGGGGCTCAATGCCTACTTTGCCTCAGTCTTTAGCAGTGGAACTAGCTGTTCCCTGGGCACCCAGCCTCGTGAGCTGGGAGACAGGGAGGAGAAGCTGACGAGGTCATCACAATGAAAGAGGAAGTGATCTACAACCTGCTACGCCGCTCGGATGCGCACAAGTCTATGGGACAGGATGGGTTACATCCAAGAGTGCTGAAAGAGTTGGCAGACGTGCTCGCCAAGCCACTTTCCATTATCTACCTGAAGTCATGGCTAACTGGGGAGGTCCCAATGGACTGGAGGGTAGCAAATGTAGCGCTCATCTACAAAAAAGGCAGAAAGGAGGATCCGGGAAACTATAGGCCTGTCAGTCTGACCTCGGTAACAGGGAAGGTCATGGAGCAGATCATCTTGACTGCCATTGCAACTCATATAACGGACAAGCAGGGGATCAGGCCTAGTCAGCACGGGTTTAGGAAAGGCAGGTCCTGCCTGACGAACCTGATCTCCTTCTATGACAAGATGACCCGATTATTGGATGAGCGAAAGGCTGTGGACACTGTCTACCTAGACTTTCAAGGTCTCCGCTGGCCGCTCTGTCCCTGCCCTTCTGCAGCGGTGCTCCTCAACAGGGCCAAGCACGAGGCCTTCACCACGGCACCTGGTGAAGGAAAAAAAACAAGGAGTGAAGAAGAATCATGGTACAAGCACAGGACACACCCTTTAACTTTTTGGCCTTCAGTGAGATGACCCTGGCTTGTCCCTGAAAGACTTCAGCTGTGCTGCAGCATGAAGGTCTTTCCCTTTTCCAGAAGGTCGTTGCCGCTAAAGTTTTCCTTTGCTTCCTTGGGCAGCTGTGGCTGCTTCGAGGAGCATCCTTATCATCCTCAGGAAGTTGGCAGACTTAGAGGAAACTTTGACTGTCCCGAGATCACTCGATGCCTTGAGAGGGTAATGTGAGGAAGGGCCTCCTTACCCAAAGGACCCCCGAGACACTCACGCTTGCACAGAAGCGTTTTGCCGACGCAGCAAAATTTGATACACATGTGCAAAAAGACTATTGGGTCATCCCAACGAACATGTAAGCCTAGGTGGAGCCATGTATTAGGTAGGCGGAAGGATGAGACTGTTCTGTGTCTAAATCATGGGTGAATATCCCCAGGAAGGTGTGCTAGATTTGTGGGTTTTCCCACTAGCACCCGACGTCAAAGAAAGCAGTATCTCCTCTCTAAACTGCTTTTGGTTTGGAGAGCTTTCATTTGCGGTAACAGCTGGGTCTCCCGCTTCCGGGGAAAACCTCGGCCTGGACCTCACTCGGGAGGCACGGGGCTGTGTCCTCTACAGCTCTCTGTAGGCCGGCGGGAGCTGCTGGGCAGGCCTGAATGTCCTCACCTTCGCAGGTCTGCCCCGCTCACGGTTGATGCCGCGAGGAGGTGGGACCGGCTGTAGGCAGCCGCTGGCTGCAGTGCTGCTGGCCGTTTGGCAGCCCCCGGCAGGAGATGCCAAGGGTGCTGCTGGCAGAGGCGGCAGCTTGCAGCAGGTGCTGGTGGGTGCGTGCCTGGCTGTCGCTGCCTGTCTGGGGGGAGTCTCCTCCTGCAGCACCACCCTGATGCGAGGCAGTGCCTTGCTGCGCGCCACGCTGTCTGACTGCAAGAGAAGGCAAGGAGAGAGGCTGCGTGACTGTGACCCTGGTCCCCACGTCCCGGCTCCTGGCTGGAAGAGCTCCTGCGGCCGGGCTCCCCCACCAGCCCCCCAGGCAGCGCTCATCCCCGCAGGCAGCTGCTGCCCGTCCTAGAGGCAGGTGGGAGAGGGCTGGTCCCCTGGCAGCCCACGGTGACTCCCGGGAGCAGCCCTGGCATGCCCGGACAGCCTGCTGGGCATGGCACAGGGGACCAGCTTGCGACAGGGGCTGAGCCCGCCTGTCCCCTCCTGCACCTCCCGCCTGCCCATGGGCAGCTCGTGGGGTCGGGAAGACGTTTTGCCCCATGTCCCGCGGGCTCCCTACCTGTGCACAGTGGCTCCCAGCGGCCTGCGAAGTCTCTGGGCAGGGGAGCCGTGGCAGCCTGTCCCCATGGAGGGACGAGTCCGGGCTCTGCCTGCCCTGTGGCGCTGTCTCTGGCAGCCTGTTGTCCATCTGCGGGCAAGAGGAGGAGAAGGCGTGGGATGGAGGTGGCTGCCTTGGCACAGCAGCCCTCCCGGTGCCAGCAAGGCAGCTCCGTGCGGCCCCGTCCCACCACCAGCCTCTCCCTCCTGCCCCGTCCCTCACCTGTTGCCTCTTCAGCAGGCGCTGCAGCCCGGTGTTGAGCCTGGAGTGGGCGTTCGCCTTCTTTTCTCCTGGCATCTTCGGCATCCTCAGCCGTCGATGTGCCGTGGTTGCCCAGGGGAGATGCACCTCCCGAGGGAGCTGCTCTCCTGGGAGCCGGCACCCCCAGACTCTCGCTCCTTAAATGCCCCCACGGTCACCGGCGTCACAATGGCCTCGGTATGATGCGGCGATGCCATCACAGAGCCCTGGTGGTCACCTTGGAGATGCCCACGCCTGGGACCAGCTGGGACCAGCTGTGCCATGGCTCTGAAGCAGCTGGGAGCGGCCGGGAGCAGCCGTGCCCGGCACAGGGCAGCCCCTGCTCTTCCCTGGCTGGGGCCCTGCCAGGCCCGAGCTAACAGCTCCCACCCAGCCCGGTGGCAGCGGCCTCTGCAGAGCTCCCTCCTGGGGGTGCTCAGCAGCTGGGGGTGCCCCCGCCCTGGGCCTTGTCCCCAGGCAATGCTCCTGTCTGGCTCCTCCAGGTGTGCCAGGGTTCCTGTGGGACACGCAGGTGTCCCCAGGTGCTCCGCTGGCCGCTCTGTCCCTGCCCTTCTGCAGCGGTGCTCCTCAACGGGGCCAAGCACGAGGCCTTCACCATGGCACCTGGTGCCAGCTCTTGTCGCACCCGTCTCGCCGTCCTTGGCAACGTCAGCCTGCACGGGCACGGGGCAAGGGGGGGTTCTCTCCTGCTGTTGGGGGCTGCTGGCTGAAGCAGAGAGGCCTTGGTGTCCTCTGCAGGCAGCTGCCTTCCCACACAGTGACGCTCCAGTGCCGGCATGACTTATGGCTCCGCTGCCTGCCGTTCTGCCCGCTCTGGGCTGGCCCCTCTGGGAAGGGGAAGCATCCGTGCCTTGAGGAATGGGGGCGTTTTCCAGAAGCAGCCCTGTGGTTTTTGAAGGCTTCTGAGAGCTGGGGGCTGAGCAGTGCTGGGTGCTTGGATCTGGGTGGGATCTTGGGTCTGCAAGGCAGGGTGGGATCGGCTGGGGACCCTCCCGTGCACCACCTTTCTGCCCCCACGGAGCTCTATCATCCAGGGAAACTGACGCAAGCTGGGCTGCGCGCGTTTTCAGCCCGGTTCTGTTTGCTCACGATGGCTGCTGGCAAAAGACCTGCAGATATTTCGGTAGCTCAGTGTGTGTCTTCTTTTCTCGGCGACATGCCCGCCATCGTGGCCTGACACTGGCAGGGATGGGATGTGGACCTGCCATCTCAATGAGGACTGGAGAGCAGAACCTGCCTGCTGCCCCTTCCTCACCTTCCTCCTCCTCATCAGCCTGGTCCAGGCAGAGCCTGGCCAATGAGGCCTGTGGTGGCCTGCAATGCCTTACGCCCTGTCACATCTCAGCTCATAAATTTTTCCGAAGGTCCTTGTCGTGTGGCCTTTGAAGAAAACGTGAAGGATGTGCCGGCTCTCCTTCTCTACTTTTTCTATGAAATATTTTGATGTTTGTGTCATGGCCTCTGCCCTTCCCCGTGGTGCTGCTGGCTGCGTTCCCAAAGACAGGCCCCTGCTTTGTTTATAACCATAGGCAAACTATAGTGTTGCTTGTTTCCTACTCACCTTCTTCCCGTGTGAGAAAAGAGCGAATGACTGACCTTCTGACTGTGCGAGCAAATGCTTAGTCACTGAGCTGATGTTACAGCTAGTGATAAGGAGGAGACAGCCAGAAGTAGCTAATCACCAAGGACGGGATAAGAAGAAGTAGTTAATGGCTTCAAGGTTCTTTTGCCAGTTAGGACAGAGCTGTGGCTGCTTCGAGGAACATCCTTATCGTCCTCAGGCTGCCTTGGCACAGCAGCCCTCCCGCTGCCAGCAAGGCAGCTCCGTGCGGCCCCGTCCCACCACCGGCCTCTCCCTCCTGCCCCGTCCCTCACCTGTTGCCTCTTCAGCAGGCGCTGCAGCCCGGTGTTGAGCCTGGAGTGGGCGTTCGCCTTCTTTTCTCCTGGCATCTTCGGCATCCTCAGCCATCAATGAATGCCTTCGACCAGGTAGCAACCATGGCTGGATCTCTATACACAAGCGAGACCTTGTGACTCCACGGTCAGTTGGGGGCAGCACTGGTTGCTCTGTGGCCAGGGACTAGTCCCTGCCCTTCTGGAAGCTTCTTATAACCTGGTGGTTTGATCAACCCGGGGGAGGTGCTGTCTCCGCCCCAGGCTCACTCAGCAGCCCGCCCACCAGCTGACAGCCCTCAGCACAGGCCGAGGCCCTTTGCCGGCTCCCAAAAGCCCCCAAAAGAGTTTTTCGTCCGCCCTTTTCGCTGCAGATCCCTTCCCCAGCGCAGTCTTACCTGCCCTGAAGCTGGTCTCCGCGGCGATCCTGCCTCTCTGTACTGGGCACTGGTGAGGCCTCACCTCGAGTGCTGTGTTCAGTTCTGGGCCCCTCTGTACAAGAGGGACATTGAGGTGCTGGAGCGTGTCCAGAGCAGAGCTACCAGGCTGGTGAGGGGTCTGGAGAGCAGGTCATCTGAGGAGAGGCTGAGGGAGCTGGGCATGTTTAGCTTGGAGAAGAGGAGGCTGAGGGGAGACCTCATTGCCCTCTACAACTCCCTGAAAGGAGGGTGGAGAGAGGTGGGTGTTGGCCTCTTCTCCCAGGTGAATAATGACAGGACCAGAGGAAATGGTCTGAAGTTGCGGCAGGGGAGGTTTAGATCAGATATTAGGAAGAATTACTTGACTGCAAGAGTGGTCAGGCACTGGAACAGCCTGCCCAGGGAGGAGCTTGGGTCACCATCCCTAGTGGTGTTTAAGAAATGTCTAGATGTGTCACTTCAGGGCATGCTCTAGTGGCAGAGATTGTAGGTTGTTTGTTTGTGGAGGTTTTTTTGTGTTTTCTTTTCTTTTTTTCTGGGGGTGTGTGTATGGTTGGACTCGATGATCTCAAAGGTCCTTTCCAACCATGAAGATTCTATGATTCTATTCTATGATTCTAAACCCAACAGTCCTTTCTTTGCCTCTGTACTCAAGCTGTCAGGCTCAAACAAGCTCTGGGTTCTAAACTATAGCCTAACCTAAATAAAAAGGAAAAAAAACAAGGAGTGAAGAACAATCACGGTACAAGCACAGGACACACCCTTTAACTTTTTGGCCTTCAGTCTAGCTAAACAGTGAGATGGTATCAACTGCTGAAAGAGCAGCCACAGCCTCTAGAAATCTTTGGTTACCATCAGCTGTAATTGATAATGGTTCGTGGCCTGATGGCCAGTGCCTAAAAGTATCCCGTGCTTTGGGCTGTACATACTTGAACAGTGCTGTCCGTACAAAAGTAGTACAAATGGCTGTTCTTATCTGCCTGGGGTGCTGCTCCGTGACAATCATCGGAGGTAGCGCCCTGCCATAGATTAAGGTACAATCCCTATTGAGAGCAAGAAGCAAAATAAGCCGTTCCACCCCTTGGCTCAAGCAGATGTTCACTCATTGTGCTGCAGTAGACAGAGAGAAGGCTGGCGAGTTGGAAGACCAATGGGTGATGATAGTGATAGTGATAAAACAAGTAAGTCAACAAACACAATGCCAGAAGTTACCAGTTCCACTCTCAAGGCTGGGCAGTGTAAGGATTCAGCTCCCTGCGTGCTTCTCCAGCTCTCACGGTCTCCCTCCAGAACTCAAGATCTGGTTTCTCTGCCTCTGACCCTCCCTCTGCCAAGTTCAGCCGTTGCCAGGGGGCAAAGAGGTCCCATTTGTGATGTCACGACAGCTGAATGTACGCAAGGGCAAACTGTGAACACAGCCCACTTGGTCCAAGTCACTGGGGCCAAGGTGGAGACCCTGAAAAGGCAAAGCAGGCTGGTTTGGTAGTCCCTGGGGAAGCGAGAAATAGAGGCCACAGTCTAGAAGGCAGGTGCAGACTGTGCATCTTGTCCCGGGGGCAGTGACCGAGCAGCCCCCTGGTTCTTTGCTGCCGGCTGGGGATAAACCATGACAGTCCTTGAACCAAAACTCTGTCGGCTGAGAGTTGCCCCTTAGGCTTGACGTTCAAAAGTGACGTTGTGGCTCCTGTGTCCACGGGGAATGGTATTTCCTTGGCTTCTTTTTTTCCCACAGTTTGACCCTTATGATTCAGTTTAGTACTCCACATCTGCGTCTCCTTCCTCCCATCATTGCTGTTTGGCAACATTCCTCCGATTCCTCCCAAATCTGGGTCCCTGTGCTCTCTCAGCCTTATAGGACGTTCCTGTTTCCGATGTGCCCAGGGAGCTGGATGGGCTGCAGAAATGGGCCAGCAGGAACCTCCTGAAGTCCAGCATCACCCAACAGTCATGGTTTCGGCTGGGATAGGGATGACTTCCTTGCTAGCAGATGGTGTAGGGTGATGTGTTTTGGATTTGGGATGCGCACTGGTAGTAGCACACTGGTGTTTTTAGCTGTTGCTGAGCTCTCAAGGCCTTTTCTGCTCCTCACACCGCCCCACCAGCAATGGGCTGGGGGGCGCAAGGAGTTGGGAGGGGACACAGCCAGGACAGCTGACCCCGACTGACCAAAGGGACATTCCATGCCATTTGATGTCATGCTCAGTATATAAAGCCAGGGAAAGAAGGAGGAAGGGGGCATGTTCAGAGTAATGACGTTTGTCTTCCCAAGTCATAGAATCATAGAATGGTTGGGGTTGGAGGGGACCTTAAGGATCACCTAGTTCCAACCCCCCTGCCATGGGCAGGGACACCTCCCACTAGACCAGATTGCTCAAAGCCCCGTCCAGCCTGGCCTTGAACCCCTGCAGGGATGGGGCATCCACAGCTTCTCTGGGCAACCTGTTCCAGTGCCTCACCACCCTCACAGGAAAGAATTTCTTCCTAATATCCGATCTAAATCTACCCTCCTTCCATTCGAAACCATTACCCCTCGTCCTTGGGTGGAGTGGTTGGAGCCCTTGCCGGTGAAGACTAAGGTGAAAAAGTCATTCAGTACCTCAGCCGTCTCCATATCCTGGGTGAACAGGTCTCCTGTCTCCTTCCTGAGAGGGCCCACATCTCCCCTAGGCTTGCCTTTACCCCTGACGTACTTATAGAACTTTTCTTGTTATCCCTGGTGCCCCTAGCCAGATTTAATTCCGTCTGGGCTTTAGCTTGCCTAATCTGGTTCCTGCTCGCTCAGACAGTTTCTTTGTATTCCACCCAGTCAACCCGTCCTTGCTTCCACCCTCTGTAGGCCTCCTTTTTGCTTTTGAGCTTGTCCAGGAGCTTCTTGTTAATCCATGCAGGCCTCCTGGCATTTTTGCCTGACTTCTTCATTCTTGGGATGCACCGGTCCCGAGCTTGGAGGAGGTGATCCTTGAATACTAACCAGCTCTCTTCCCTCCAGTACTTTTTCCCATGTTACCCTGCCAAGCAGGTCCCTCAAGAGGCCAAAGTCTGCTCTCTTGGAGTCCAGGGTAGTGAGCTTGCTGCGTGCTCTCCTCACTGCCCCGAGGATCTTGAATTCTACCATTTCATGATCACTGCAGCTGAGGCTACCCTTGAGCTTGACAGTCCCCACCAGCCCCTCCTTGTTGTTAAGGACAAGGTCCAGCATGGTTCCTCTCCTTGTTGGCTCCTCTACCATTTGAAGAAGAAAGCTGTCATCGACACATTCCAAGAACTTCCTGGATTTCTTGTGCCTTGCTGTGCTGTCCTTCCAACAGGTATCGGGGTGGTTGAAGTCCCCCATGATGACCAGGGCGTGTGAACGCGATGCTGCTCCTATCTGTCTATGGAGGGCCTCGTCTGCTTCGTCATCCTGGTCAGGTGGCCTGTAGCAGACCCCTACCATAATGTCCCCTGCCCCTGTGATCCCTTTAATCTTGACTCATAAGCTCTCTGTTGGGTCTTCATCCATGCCCAGGTGGAGCTCCATGGACTCCAGCTGTTTATTGACATAGGGGGCAACATCCCCTCCTTGTCTCCCCAGCCCGTCCTTCCTGAAGAGTCTGTATCCCTCCATTCCAACGCTCCAATCGTAAGAGCCATCCCACCACGTCTCTGTGATGCCAAGATCATAGCCCTGGAGGCGTGCGCACATCTCTGACTCCTCTTGCTTGTTTCCCATACTGTGTGCATTTGCGTAAAGGCACTTCAGCTGGGCGCCCAATGAAGCTGTCTCACCGGCTGGAGCAGCTGCATTTCCTTTGTGCTGCTCTTCAGGTGCACTTCCTTAGGGGTGCTTTGTCTGTGACTCCCCAGCTCCTGTTGCCTCAGGAGACCCTGGCTTGTCCCCGAAAGACTTCAGCTGGGCTGCAGCATGAAGGTCTTTCCCTTTTCCAGAAGGTCGTTGCCGCTAAAGTTTTCCTTTGCTTCCTTGGGCAGCTGTGGCTGCTTCGAGGAGCATCCTTATCATCCTCAGGAAGTTGGCAAACTTAGAGGAAACTTTGACTGTCCCGAGATCACTCGATGCCTTGAGAGGGTAATGTGAGGAAGGGCCTCCTTACCCAAAGGACCCCCGAGACACTCACGCTTGCACAGAAGCGTTTTGCCGACGCAGCAAAATTTGATACACATGTGCAAAAAGACTATTGGGTCATCCCAACGAACATGTAAGCCTAGGTGGAGCCATGTATTAGGTAGGCGGAAGGATGAGACTGTTCTGTGTCTAAATCATGGGTGAATATCCCCAGGAAGGTGTGCTAGATTTGTGGGTTTTCCCACTAGCACCCGACGTCAAAGAAAGCAGTATCTCCTCTCTAAACTGCTTTTGGTTTGGAGAGCTTTCATTTGCGGTAACAGCTGGGTCTCCCGCTTCCGGGGAAAACCTCGGCCTGGACCTCACTCGGGAGGCACGGGGCTGTGTCCTCTACAGCTCTCTGTAGGCCGGCGGGAGCTGCTGGGCAGGCCTGAATGTCCTCACCTTCGCAGGTCTGCCCCGCTCACGGTTGATGCCGCGAGGAGGTGGGACCGGCTGTAGGCAGCCGCTGGCTGCAGTGCTGCTGGCCGTTTGGCAGCCCCCGGCAGGAGATGCCAAGGGTGCTGCTGGCAGAGGCGGCAGCTTGCAGCAGGTGCTGGTGGGTGCGTGCCTGGCTGTCGCTGCCTGTCTGGGGGGAGTCTCCTCCTGCAGCACCACCCTGATGCGAGGCAGTGCCTTGCTGCGCGCCACGCTGTCCGACTGCAAGAGAAGGCAAGGAGAGAGGCTGCGTGACTGTGACCCTGGTCCCCACGTCCCGGCTCCTGGCTGGAAGAGCTCCTGCGGCCGGGCTCCCCCACCAGCCCCCTGGGCAGCGCTCATCCCCGCAGGCAGCTGCTGCCCGTCCCAGAGGCAGGTGGGAGAGGGCTGGTCCCCTGGCGGCCCACGGTGACTCCCGGGAGCAGCCCTGGCATGCCCGGACAGCCTGCTGGGCATGGCACAGGGGACCAGCTTGCGACAGGGGCTGAGCCCGCCTGTCCCCTCCTGCACCTCCCGCCTGCCCATGGGCAGCTCGTGGGGTCGGGAAGACGTTTTGCCCCGTGTCCCGCGGGCTCCCTACCTGTGCACAGCGGCTCCCAGCGGCCTGCGAAGTCTCTGGGCAGGGGAGCCGTGGCAGCCTGTCCCCATGGAGGGACGAGTCCGGGCTCTGCCTGCCCTGTGGCGCTGTCTCTGGCAGCCTGTTGTCCATCTGCGGGCAAGAGGAGGAGAAGGCGTGGGATGGAGGTGGCTGCCTTGGCACAGCAGCCCTCCCGCTGCCAGCAAGGCAGCTCCGTGCGGCCCCGTCCCACCACCAGCCTCTCCCTCCTGCCCCGTCCCTCACCTGTTGCCTCTTCAGCAGGCGCTGCAGCCCGGTGTTGAGCCTGGAGTGGGCGTTCGCCTTCTTTTCTCCTGGCATCTTCGGCATCCTCAGCCGTCGATGTGCCGTGGTTGCCCAGGGGAGATGCACCTCCCGAAGGAGCTGCTCTCCTGGGAGCCGGCACCCCCAGACTCTCGCTCCTTAAATGCCCCCACGGTCACCGGCGTCACAATGGCCTCGGTATGATGCGGCGATGCCATCACAGAGCCCTGGTGGTCACCTTGGAGATGCCCACGCCTGGGACCAGCTGGGACCAGCTGTGCCATGGCTCTGAAGCAGCTGGGAGCGGCCGGGAGCAGCCGTGCCCGGCACAGGGCAGCCCCTGCTCTTCCCTGGCTGGGGCCCTGCCAGGCCCGAGCCAACAGCTCCCACCCAGCCCGGTGGCAGCGGCCTCTGCAGAGCTCCCTCCTGGGGGTGCTCAGCAGCTGGGGGTGCCCCCGCCCTGGGCCTTGTCCCCAGGCAATGCTCCTGTCTGGCTCCTCCAGGTGTGCCAGGGTTCCTGTGGGACACGCAGGTGTCCCCAGGTGCTCCGCTGGCCGCTCTGTCCCTGCCCTTCTGCAGCGGTGCTCCTCAACGGGGCCAAGCACGAGGCCTTCACCATGGCACCTGGTGCCAGCTCTTGTCGCACCCGTCTCGCCGTCCTTGGCAACGTCAGCCTGCACGGGCACGGGGCAAGGGGGGGTTCTCTCCTGCTGTTGGGGGCTGCTGGCTGAAGCAGAGAGGCCTTGGTGTCCTCTGCAGGCAGCTGCCTTCCCACACAGTGACGCTCCAGTGCCGGCATGACTTATGGCTCCGCTGCCTGCCGTTCTGCCCGCTCTGGGCTGGCCCCTCTGGGAAGGGGAAGCATCCGTGCCTTGAGGAATGGGGGCGTTTTCCAGAAGCAGCCCTGTGGTTTTTGAAGGCTTCTGAGAGCTGGGGGCTGAGCAGTGCTGGGTGCTTGGATCTGGGTGGGATCTTGGGTCTGCAAGGCAGGGTGGGATCGGCTGGGGACCCTCCCGTGCACCACCTTTCTGCCCCCACGGAGCTCTATCATCCAGGGAAACTGACGCAAGCTGAGCTGCGCGCGTTTTCAGCCCGGTTCTGTTTGCTCACGATGGCTGCTGGCAAAAGACCTGCAGATATTTCGGTAGCTCAGTGTGTGTCTTCTTTTCTCGGCGACATGCCCGCCATCGTGGCCTGACACTGGCAGGGATGGGATGTGGACCTGCCATCTCAATGAGGACTGGAGAGCAGAACCTGCCTGCTGCCCCTTCCTCACCTTCCTCCTCCTCATCAGCCTGGTCCAGGCAGAGCCTGGCCAATGAGGCCTGTGGTGGCCTGCAATGCCTTACGCCCTGTCACATCTCAGCTCATAAATTTTTCCGAAGGTCCTTGTCGTGTGGCCTTTGAAGAAAACGTGAAGGATGTGCCGGCTCTCCTTCTCTACTTTTTCTATGAAATATTTTGATGTTTGTGTCATGGCCTCTGCCCTTCCCCGTGGTGCTGCTGGCTGCTGGCTGCGTTCCCAAAGACAGGCCCCTGCTTTGTTTATAACCATAGGCAAACTATAGTGTTGCTTGTTTCCTACTCACCTTCTTCCCGTGTGAGAAAAGAGCGAATGACTGACCTTCTGACTGTGCGAGCAAATGCTTAGTCACTGAGCTGATGTTACAGCTAGTGATAAGGAGGAGACAGCCAGAAGTAGCTAATCACCAAGGACGGGATAAGAAGAAGTAGTTAATGGCTTCAAGGTTCTTTTGCCAGTTAGGACAGAGCTGTGGCTGCTTCGAGGAACATCCTTATCGTCCTCAGGCTGCCTTGGCACAGCAGCCCTCCCGCTGCCAGCAAGGCAGCTCCGTGCGGCCCCGTCCCACCACCGGCCTCTCCCTCCTGCCCCGTCCCTCACCTGTTGCCTCTTCAGCAGGCGCTGCAGCCCGGTGTTGCGCCTGGAGTGGGCGTTCGCCTTCTTTTCTCCTGGCATCTTCGGCATCCTCAGCCATCAATGAATGCCTTCGACCAGGTAGCAACCATGGCTGGATCTCTATACACAAGCGAGACCTTGTGACTCCACGGTCAGTTGGGGGCAGCACTGGTTGCTCTGTGGCCAGGGACTAGTCCCTGCCCTTCCAGCAGCTTCCTATAACCTGGTGGTTTGATCAACCCGGGGGAGGTGCTGTCTCCGCCCCAGGCTCACTCAGCAGCCCGCCCACCAGCTGACAGCCCTCAGCACAGGCCGAGGCCCTTTGCCGGCTCCCAAAAGCCCCCAAAAGAGTTTTTCGTCCGCCCTTTTCGCTGCAGATCCCTTCCCCAGCGCAGTCTTACCTGCCCTGAAGCTGGTCTCCGCGGCGATCCTGCCTCTCTGTACTGGGCACTGGTGAGGCCTCACGTCGAGTGCTGTGTTCAGTTCTGGGCCCCTCTGTACAAGAGGGACATTGAGGTGCTGGAGCGTGTCCAGAGCAGAGCTACCAGGCTGGTGAGGGGTCTGGAGAGCAGGTCATCTGAGGAGAGGCTGAGGGAGCTGGGCATGTTTAGCTTGGAGAAGAGGAGGCTGAGGGGAGACCTCATTGCCCTCTACAACTCCCTGAAAGGAGGGTGGAGAGAGGTGGCTTTTGGCCTCTTCTCCCAGGGGAATAATGACAGGACCAGAGGAAATGGTCTGAAGTTGCGGCAGGGGAGGTTTAGATCAGATATTAGGAAGAATTACTTGACTGCAAGAGTGGTCAGGCACTGGGACAGCCTGCCCAGGGAGGAGCTTGGGTCACCATCCCTAGTGGTGTTTAAGAAATGTCTAGATGTGTCACTTCAGGGCATGCTCTAGTGGCAGAGATTGTAGGTTGTTTGTTTGTGGAGGTTTTTTTGTGTTTTCTTTTCTTTTTTTCTGGGGGTGTGTGTATGGTTGGACTCGATGATCTCAAAGGTCCTTTCCAACCATGAAGATTCTATGATTCTAAACCCAACAGTCCTTTCTTTGCCTCTGTACTCAAGCTGTCAGGCTCAAACAAGCTCTGGGTTCTAAACTATAGCCTAACCTAAATAAAAAGGAAAAAAAACAAGGAGTGAAGAACAATCACGGTACAAGCACAGGACACACCCTTTAACTTTTTGGCCTTCAGTCTAGCTAAACAGTGAGATGGTATCAACTGCTGAAAGAGCAGCCACAGCCTCTAGAAATCTTTGGTTACCATCAGCTGTAATTGATAATGGTTCGTGGCCTGATGGCCAGTGCCTAAAAGTATCCCGTGCTTTGGGCTGTACATACTTGAACAGTGCTGTCCGTACAAAAGTAGTACAAACGGCTGTTCTTATCTGCCTGGGGTGCTGTTCCGTGACAATCATCGGAGGTAGCGCCCTGCCATAGATTAAGGTACAATCCCTATTGAGAGCAAGAAGCAAAATAAGCCGTTCCACCCCTTGGCTCAAGCAGATGTTCACTCATTGTGCTGCAGTAGACAGAGAGAAGGCTGGCGAGTTGGAAGACCAATGGGTGATGACAGTGATAGTGATAAAACAAGTAAGTCAACAAACACAATGCCAGAAGTTACCAGTTCCACTCTCAAGGCTGGGCAGTGTAAGGATTCAGCTCCCTGCGTGCTTCTCCAGCTCTCACGGTCTCCCTCCAGAACTCAAGATCTGGTTTCTCTGCCTCTGACCCTCCCTCTGCCAAGTTCAGCCGTTGCCAGGGGGCAAAGAGGTCCCATTTGTGATGTCACGACAGCTGAATGTACGCAAGGGCAAACTGTGAACACAGCCCACTTGGGCCAAGTCATTGGGGCCAAGGTGGAGACCCTGAAAAGGCAAAGCAGGCTGGTTTGGTAGTCCCTGGGGAAGCGAGAAATAGAGGCCACAGTCTAGAAGGCAGGTGCAGACTGTGCATCTTGTCCCGGGGGGAGTGACCGAGCAGCCCCCTGGTTCTTTGCTGCCGGCTGGGGATAAACCACGACAGTCCTTGAACCAAAACTCTGTCGGCTGAGAGTTGCCCCTTAGGCTTGACATTCAAAAGTGACGTTGTGGCTCCTGTGTCCACTGGGAATGGTATTTCCTTGGCTTCTTTTTTTCCCACAGTTTGACCCTTATGATTCAGTTTAGTACTCCACATCTGCGTCTCCTTCCTCCCATCATTGCTGTTTGGCAACATTCCTCCGATTCCTCCCAAATCTGGGTCCCTGTGCTCTCTCAGCCTTATAGGACGTTCCTGTTTCCGATGTGCCCAGGGAGCTGGATGGGCTGCAGAAATGGGCCAGCAGGAACCTCCTGAAGTCCAGCATCACCCAACAGTCATGGTTTCGGCTGGGATAGGGATGACTTCCTTGCTAGCAGATGGTGTAGGGTGATGTGTTTTTAGCTGTTGCTGAGCTCTCAAGGCCTTTTCTGCTCCTCACACCGCCCCACCAGCAATGGGCTGGGGGGCGCAAGGAGTTGGGAGGGGACACAGCCAGGACAGCTGACCCCGACTGACCAAAGGGACATTCCATGCCATTTGATGTCATGCTCAGTATATAAAGCCAGGGAAAGAAGGAGGAAGGGGGCATGTTCAGAGTAATGACGTTTGTCTTCCCAAGTCATAGAATCATAGAATGGTTGGGGTTGGAGGGGACCTTAAGGATCATCTAGTTCCAACCCCCCTGCCATGGGCAGGGACACCTCCCACTAGACCAGATTGCTCAAAGCCCCGTCCAGCCTGGCCTTGAACCCCTGCAGGGATGGGGCATCCACAGCTTCTCTGGGCAACCTGTTCCAGTGCCTCACCACCCTCACAGGAAAGAATTTCTTCCTAATATCCAATCTAAATCTACCCTCCTTCCATTTGAAACCATAACCCCTCGTCCTTGGGTGGAGTGGTTGGAGCCCTTGCCGGTGAAGACTAAGGTGAAAAAGTCATTCAGTACCTCAGCCGTCTCCATATCCTGGGTGAACAGGTCTCCTGTCTCCTTCCTGAGAGGGCCCACATCTCCCCTAGGCTTGCCTTTACCCCTGACGTACTTATAGAACTTTTCTTGTTATCCCTGGTGCCCCTAGCCAGATTTAATTCCGTCTGGGCTTTAGCTTGCCTAATCTGGTTCCTGCTCGCTCAGACAGTTTCTCTGTATTCCACCCAGTCAACCCGTCCTTGCTTCCACCCTCTGTAGGCCTCCTTTTTGCTTTTGAGCTTGTCCAGGAGCTTCTTGTTAATCCATGCAGGCCTCCTGGCATTTTTGCCTGACTTCTTCATTCTTGGGATGCACCGGTCCCGAGCTTGGAGGAGGTGATCCTTGAATACTAACCAGCTCTCTTCCCTCCAGTACTTTTTCCCATGTTACCCTGCCAAGCAGGTCCCTCAAGAGGCCAAAGTCTGCTCTCTTGGAGTCCAGGGTAGTGAGCTTGCTGCGTGCTCTCCTCACTGCCCCGAGGATCTTGAATTCTACCATTTCATGATCACTGCAGCTGAGGCTACCCTTGAGCTTGACAGTCCCCACCAGCCCCTCCTTGTTGTTAAGGACAAGGTCCAGCATGGTTCCTCTCCTTGTTGGCTCCTCTACCATTTGAAGAAGAAAGTTGTCATCGACACATTCCAAGAACTTCCTGGATTTCTTGTGCCTTGCTGTGCTGTCCTTCCAACAGGTATCGGGGTGGTTGAAGTCCCCCATGATGACCAGGGCGTGTGAACGCGATGCTGCTCCTATCTGTCTATGGAGGGCCTCGTCTGCTTCGTCATCCTGGTCAGGTGGCCTGTAGCAGACCCCTACCATAATGTCCCCTGCCCCTGTGATCCCTTTAATCTTGACTCATAAGCTCTCTGTTGGGTCTTCATCCATGCCCAGGTGGAGCTCCATGGACTCCAGCTGTTTATTGACATAGGGGGCAACATCCCCTCCTTGTCTCCCCAGCCCGTCCTTCCTGAAGAGTCTGTATCCCTCCATTCCAACGCTCCAATCGTAAGAGCCATCCCACCACGTCTCTGTGATGCCAAGATCATAGCCCTGGAGGCGTGCGCACATCTCTGACTCCTCTTGCTTGTTTCCCATACTGTGTGCATTTGCGTAAAGGCACTTCAGCTGGGCGCCCAATGAAGCTGTCTCACCGGCTGGAGCAGCTGCATTTCCTTTGTGCTGCTCTTCAGGTGCACTTCCTTAGGGGTGCTTTGTCTGTGACTCCCCAGCTCCTGTTGCCTCAGGAGACCCTGGCTTGTCCCCGAAAGACTTCAGCTGTGCTGCAGCATGAAGGTCTTTCCCTTTTCCAGAAGGTCGTTGCCGCTAAAGTTTTCCTTTGCTTCCTTGGGCAGCTGTGGCTGCTTCGAGGAGCATCCTTATCATCCTCAGGAAGTTGGCAAACTTAGAGGAAACTTTGACTGTCCCGAGATCACTCGATGCCTTGAGAGGGTAATGTGAGGAAGGGCCTCCTTACCCAAAGGACCCCCGAGACACTCACGCTTGCACAGAAGCGTTTTGCCGACGCAGCAAAATTTGATACACATGTGCAAAAAGACTATTGGGTCATCCCAACCAACATGTAAGCCTAGGTGGAGCCATGTATTAGGTAGGCGGAAGGATGAGACTGTTCTGTGTCTAAATCATGGGTGAATATCCCCAGGAAGGTGGGCTAGATTTGTGGGTTTTCCCACTAGCACCCGACGTCAAAGAAAGCAGTATCTCCTCTCTAAACTGCTTTTGGTTTGAAGAGCTTTCATTTGCGGTAACAGCTGGGTCTCCCGCTTCCGGGGAAAACCTCGGCCTGGACCTCACTCGGGAGGCACGGGGCTGTGTCCTCTACAGCTCTCTGTAGGCCGGCGGGAGCTGCTGGGCAGGCCTGAATGTCCTCACCTTCGCAGGTCTGCCCCGCTCACGGTTGATGCCGCGAGGAGGTGGGACCGGCTGTAGGCAGCCGCTGGCTGCAGTGCTGCTGGCCGTTTGGCAGCCCCCGGCAGGAGATGCCAAGGGTGCTGCTGGCAGAGGCGGCAGCTTGCAGCAGGTGCTGGTGGGTGCGTGCCTGGCTGTCGCTGCCTGTCTGGGGGGAGTCTCCTCCTGCAGCACCACCCTGATGCGAGGCAGTGCCTTGCTGCGCGCCACGCTGTCCGACTGCAAGAGAAGGCAAGGAGAGAGGCTGCGTGACTGTGACCCTGGTCCCCACGTCCCGGCTCCTGGCTGGAAGAGCTCCTGCGGCCGGGCTCCCCCACCAGCCCCCTGGGCAGCGCTCATCCCCGCAGGCAGCTGCTGCCCGTCCTAGAGGCAGGTGGGAGAGGGCTGGTCCCCTGGCGGCCCACGGTGACTCCCGGGAGCAGCCCTGGCATGCCCGGACAGCCTGCTGGGCATGGCACAGGGGACCAGCTTGCGACAGGGGCTGAGCCCGCCTGTCCCCTCCTGCACCTCCCGCCTGCCCATGGGCAGCTCGTGGGGTCGGGAAGACGTTTTGCCCCATGTCCCGCGGGCTCCCTACCTGTGCACAGTGGCTCCCAGCGGCCTGCGAAGTCTCTGGGCAGGGGAGCCGTGGCAGCCTGTCCCCATGGAGGGACGAGTCCGGGCTCTGCCTGCCCTGTGGCGCTGTCTCTGGCAGCCTGTTGTCCATCTGCGGGCAAGAGGAGGAGAAGGCGTGGGATGGAGGTGGCTGCCTTGGCACAGCAGCCCTCCCGGTGCCAGCAAGGCAGCTCCGTGTGGCCCCGTCCCACCACCGGCCTCTCCCTCCTGCCCCGTCCCTCACCTGTTGCCTCTTCAGCAGGCGCTGCAGCCCGGTGTTGAGCCTGGAGTGGGCGTTCGCCTTCTTTTCTCCTGGCATCTTCGGCATCCTCAGCCGTCGATGTGCTGTGGTTGCCCAGGGGAGATGCACCTCCCGAGGGAGCTGCTCTCCTGGGAGCCGGCACCCCCAGACTCTCGCTCCTTAAATGCCCCCACGGTCACCGGCGTCACAATGGCCTCGGTATGATGCGGCGATGCCATCACAGAGCCCTGGTGGTCACCTTGGAGATGCCCACGCCTGGGACCAGCTGTGCCATGGCTCTGAAGCAGCTGGGAGCGGCCGGGAGCAGCCGTGCCCGGCACAGGGCAGCCCCTGCTCTTCCCTGGCTGGGGCCCTGCCAGGCCCGAGCCAACAGCTCCCACCCAGCCCGGTGGCAGCGGCCTCTGCAGAGCTCCCTCCTGGGGGTGCTCCGCAGCTGGGGGTGCCCCCGCCCTGGGCCTTGTCCCCAGGCAATGCTCCTGTCTGGCTCCTCCAGGTGTGCCAGGGTTCCTGTGGGACACGCAGGTGTCCCCAGGTGCTCCGCTGGCCGCTCTGTCCCTGCCCTTCTGCAGCGGTGCTCCTCAACGGGGCCAAGCACGAGGCCTTCACCATGGCACCTGGTGCCAGCTCTTGTCGCACCCGTCTCGCCGTCCTTGGCAACGTCAGCCTGCACGGGCACGGGGCAAGGGGGGGTTCTCTCCTGCTGTTGGGGGCTGCTGGCTGAAGCAGAGAGGCCTTGGTGTCCTCTGCAGGCAGCTGCCTTCCCACACAGTGACGCTCCAGTGCCGGCATGACTTATGGCTCCGCTGCCTGCTGTTCTGCCCGCTCTGGGCTGGCCCCTCTGGGAAGGGGAAGCATCCGTGCCTTGAGGAATGGGGGCGTTTTCCAGAAGCAGCCCTGTGGTTTTTGAAGGCTTCTGAGAGCTGGGGGCTGAGCAGTGCTGGGTGCTTGGATCTGGGTGGGATCTTGGGTCTGCAAGGCAGGGTGGGATCGGCTGGGGACCCTCCCGTGCACCACCTTTCTGCCCCCACGGAGCTCTATCATCCAGGGAAACTGACGCAAGCTGGGCTGCGCGCGTTTTCAGCCCGGTTCTGTTTGCTCACGATGGCTGCTGGCAAAAGACCTGCAGATATTTCGGTAGCTCAGTGTGTGTCTTCTTTTCTCGGCGACATGCCCGCCATCGTGGCCTGACACTGGCAGGGATGGGATGTGGACCTGCCATCTCAATGAGGACTGGAGAGCAGAACCTGCCTGCTGCCCCTTCCTCACCTTCCTCCTCCTCATCAGCCTGGTCCAGGCAGAGCCTGGCCAATGAGGCCTGTGGTGGCCTGCAATGCCTTACGCCCTGTCACATCTCAGCTCATAAATTTTTCCGAAGGTCCTTGTCGTGTGGCCTTTGAAGAAAACGTGAAGGATGTGCCGGCTCTCCTTCTCTACTTTTTCTATGAAATATTTTGATGTTTGTGTCATGGCCTCTGCCCTTCCCCGTGGTGCTGCTGGCTGCTGGCTGCGTTCCCAAAGACAGGCCCCTGCTTTGTTTATAACCATAGGCAAACTATAGTGTTGCTTGTTTCCTACTCACCTTCTTCCCGTGTGAGAAAAGAGCGAATGACTGACCTTCTGACTGTGCGAGCAAATGCTTAGTCACTGAGCTGATGTTACAGCTAGTGATAAGGAGGAGACAGCCAGAAGTAGCTAATCACCAAGGACGGGATAAGAAGAAGTAGTTAATGGCTTCAAGGTTCTTTTGCCAGTTAGGACAGAGCTGTGGCTGCTTCGAGGAACATCCTTATCGTCCTCAGGCTGCCTTGGCACAGCAGCCCTCCCGCTGCCAGCAAGGCAGCTCCGTGCGGCCCCGTCCCACCACCGGCCTCTCTCTCCTGCCCCGTCCCTCACCTGTTGCCTCTTCAGCAGGCGCTGCAGCCCGGTGTTGAGCCTGGAGTGGGCGTTCGCCTTCTTTTCTCCTGGCATCTTCGGCATCCTCAGCCATCAATGAATGCCTTCGACCAGGTAGCAACCATGGCTGGATCTCTATACACAAGCGAGACCTTGTGACTCCACGGTCAGTTGGGGGCAGCACTGGTTGCTCGGGGCAGTGAGGAGAGCACGCAGCAAGCTCACTACCCTGGACTCCAAGAGAGCAGACTTTGGCCTCTTGAGGGACCTGCTTGGCAGGGTAACATGGGAAAAAGTACTGGAGGGAAGAGAGCTGGTTAGTATTCAAGGATCACCTCCTCCAAGCTCGGGACCGGTGCATCCCAAGAATGAAGAAGTCAGGCAAAAATGCCAGGAGGCCTGCATGGATTAACAAGAAGCTCCTGGACAAGCTCAAAAGCAAAAAGGAGGCCTACAGAGGGTGGAAGCAAGGACGGGTTGACTGGGTGGAATACAGAGAAACTGTCTGAGCGAGCAGGAACCAGATTAGGCAAGCTAAAGCCCAGATGGAATTAAATCTGGCTAGGGGCACCAAGGACAACAAGAAAAGTTCTATAAGTACGTCAGGGGTAAAGGCAAGCCTAGGGGAGATGTGGGCCCTCTCAGGAAGGAGACAGGAGACCTGTTCACCCAGGATATGGAGACGGCTGAGGTACTGAATGACTTTTTCACCTTAGTCTTCACCGGCAAGGGCTCCAACCACTCCACCCAAGGACGAGGGGTTATGGTTTCAAATGGAAGGAGGGTAGATTTAGATTGGATATTAGGAAGAAATTCTTTCCTGTGAGGGTGGTGAGGCACTGGAACAGGTTGCCCAGAGAAGCTGTGGATGCCCCATCCCTGCAGGGGTTCAAGGCCAGGCTGGACGGGGCTTTGAGCAATCTGGTCTAGTGGGAGGTGTCCCTGCCCATGGCAGGGGGGTTGGAACTAGATGATCCTTAAGGTCCCCTCCAACCCCAACCATTCTATGATTCTATGACTTGGGAAGACAAACGTCATTACTCTGAACATGCCCCCTTCCTCCTTCTTTCCCTGGCTTTATATACTGAGCATGACATCAAATGGCATGGAATGTCCCTTTGGTCAGTCGGGGTCAGCTGTCCTGGCTGTGTCCCCTCCCAACTCCTTGCGCCCCCCAGCCCATTGCTGGTGGGGCGGTGTGAGGAGCAGAAAAGGCCTTGAGAGCTCAGCAACAGCTAAAAACACCAGTGTGCTACTACCAGTGCGCATCCCAAATCCAAAACACATCACCCTACACCATCTGCTAGCAAGGAAGTCATCCCTATCCCAGCCGAAACCATGACTGTTGGGTGATGCTGGACTTCAGGAGGTTCCTGCTGGCCCATTTCTGCAGCCCATCCAGCTCCCTGGGCACATCGGAAACAGGAACGTCCTATAAGGCTGAGAGACCACAGGGAACCAAGATTTGGGAGGAATCGGAGGAATGTTGCCAAACAGCAATGATGGGAGGAAGGAGACGCAGATGTGGAGTACTAAACTGAATCATAAGGGTCAAACTGTGGGAAAAAAAGAAGCCAAGGAAATACCATTCCCCGTGGACACAGGAGCCACAACGTCACTTTTGAACGTCAAGCCTAAGGGGCAACTCTCAGCCGACAGAGTTTTGGTTCAAGGACTGTCGTGGTTTATCCCCAGCCGGCAGCAAAGAACCAGGGGGCTGCTCGGTCACTGCCCCCGGGACAAGATGCACAGTCTGCACCTGCCTTCTAGGCTGTGGCCTCTATTTCTCGCTTCCCCAGGGACTACCAAACCAGCCTGCTTTGCCTTTTCAGGGTCTCCACCTTGGCCCCAGTGACTTGGACCAAGTGGGCTGTGTTCACAGTTTGCCCTTGCGTACATTCAGCTGTCGTGACATCACAAATGGGACCTCTTTGCCCCCTGGCAACGGCTGAACTTGGCAGAGGGAGGGTCAGAGGCAGAGAAACCAGATCTTGAGTTCTGGAGGGAGACTGTGAGAGCTGGAGAAGCACGCAGGGAGCTGAATCCTTACACTGCCCAGCCTTGAGAGTGGAACTGGTAACTTCTGGCATTGTGTTTGTTGACTTACTTGTTTTATCACTATCACTATCATCACCCATTGGTCTTCCAACTCGCCAGCCTTCTCTCTGTCTACTGCAGCACAATGAGTGAACATCTGCTTGAGCCAAGGGGTGGAACGGCTTATTTTGCTTCTTGCTCTCAATAGGGATTGTACCTTAATCTATGGCAGGGCGCTACCTCCGATGATTGTCACGGAGCAGCACCCCAGGCAGATAAGAACAGCCATTTGTACTACTTTTGTACGGACAGCACTGTTCAAGTATGTACAGCCCAAAGCACGGGATACTTTTAGGCACTGGCCATCAGGCCACGAACCATTATCAATTACAGCTGATGGTAACCAAAGATTTCTAGAGGCTGTGGCTGCTCTTTCAGCAGTTGATGCCATCTCACTGTTTAGCTAGACTGAAGGCCAAAAAGTTAAAGGGTGTGTCCTGTGCTTGTACCATGATTGTTCTTCACTCCTTGTTTTTTTTCCTTTTTATTTAGGTTAGGCTATAGTTTAGAACCCAGAGCTTGTTTGAGCCTGACAGCTTGAGTACAGAGGCAAAGAAAGGACTGTTGGGTTTAGAATCATAGAATAGAATCATAGAATCTTCATGGTTGGAAAGGACCTTTGAGATCATCGAGTCCAACCATACACACACCCCCAAAACAAAAGAAAAGAAAAGAAAACACAAAAAAACCTCCACAAACAAACAACCTACAATCTCTGCCACTAGAGCATGCCCTGAAGTGACACATCTAGACATTTCTTAAACACCACTAGGGATGGTGACCCAAGCTCCTCCCTGGGCAGGCTGTTCCAGTGCCTGACCACTCTTGCAGTCAAGTAATTCTTCCTAATATCTGATCTAAACCTCCCCTGCCGCAACTTCAGACCATTTCCTCTGGTCCTGTCATTATTCACCTGGGAGAAGAGGCCAACACCCACCTCTCTCCACCCTCCTTTCAGGGAGTTGTAGAGGGCAATGAGGTCTCCCCTCAGCCTCCTCTTCTCCAAGCTAAACATGCCCAGCTCCCTCAGCCTCTCCTCAGATGACCTGCTCTCCAGACCCCTCACCAGCCTGGTAGCTCTGCTCTGGACACGCTCCAGCACCTCAATGTCCCTCTTGTACAGAGGGGCCCAGAACTGAACACAGCACTCGAGGTGAGGCCTCACCAGTGCCCAGTACAGAGAGGCAGGATCGCCGCGGAGACCAGCTTCAGGGCAGGTAAGACTGCGCTGGGGAAGGGATCTGCAGCGAAAAGGGCGGACGAAAAACTCTTTTGGGGGCTTTTGGGAGCCGGCAAAGGGCCTCGGCCTGTGCTGAGGGCTGTCAGCTGGTGGGCGGGCTGCTGAGTGAGCCTGGGGCGGAGACAGCACCTCCCCCGGGTTGATCAAACCACCAGGTTATAAGAAGCTTCCAGAAGGGCAGGGACTAGTCCCTGGCCACAGAGCAACCAGTGCTCCCCTCAACTGACTGTGGAGTCACAAGGTCTCGCTTGTGTATAGAGATCCAGCCATGGTTGCTACCTGGTCGAAGGTGGCTGTTAAAAAAACTGTGGGCACCCAGACAGAGGCCCCGCACACACATATGGGCCTCCAGGCCTCTAGCTGCAGAGAGTGCCGGAGCCTGGCACTCGCGATGGAGGGCAGCGGAGACAACACCTGTGTCAGATGTGAACAGGTGAATGATCTGCTCATTCTGGTGGCTGAGCTGAAGGAGCAAGTGGAAAGGTCGAGGAGTATCAGAGAATGTGAGAGGGAGAGTGACTGGTGGACCCACTCCCTGAGGGAAAGGGAACAGGGTGAGGCCCCACACAAGTCAGAGGACCCTCTCCCCTCTCGTCACCAGGCAATAGGAGGGGATGGCAGAGACGAGGGGGAATGGAAACAGGTCCCTGCTCGGGGAAGCAGGATAATCCCCTCCTGGCCCCTCTCACCTTCCCAGTTACCCTTGCAGAACAGATATGAAGCCCTGCAGGAGGAGCTGGCTGTTGGAGAGGAGGACGATACACCCAGGCCAGGAACGTCAGAAAGACCAAGTCGCCATGGACCCAGCATCACAACTGGCTCCAAAAGGAAAAGCAGACGGGCCATTGTTGTGGGTGACTCTCTATTGAGGGGGGTGGAGGGGCCAATATGCCATCCAGACCCACTTCACAGGGACATCTGCTGCCTCCCTGGGGCACGGGTCAGGGATGTGTTAGGCAAACGTCCGGCCCTAGTAAACTCCTCTGACTACTACCCCCTCTTAGTATTTCAGGTGGGTAGTGATGAAGTGGGTAGGAGGAGCCCAAAATCGGTTAAAAGAGATTTTAGAGCCTTGGGGCGACGGCTTAAGGGGTCAGGAACACAAGTTGTATTCTCCTCCATCCCTTCCGTGGCAATCATGAATGAGGAAATTAACAGGAAGAGGCAACAGGTCAACTCGTGGCTCCAGGACTGGTGTTATCAGCAGGGCTTTGGGTTTTTTGATCACAGGCTGCTATATGAGTCACCTGACCTACTGGTGACAGGTGGGATGCACCTGTCCCAGAAGGGGAAAAGAATTTTGGGGCAGGAGTTAGCAAGGCTCCTTGACAGGGCTTTAAACGAGATATGAGGGGGGAAGGGGAGACAACTGGGCCTGTCAGGAATAAATCCAAGGGAGGCATGCCAGGGCTTGAAGGATGGTGAGCTAGCAAGGACTCTCACCCTGACATTTCATTTGAGAGAAGGGACAGATGCTTAGAAATCATGGAAGCACCTGGGGGGGAACTGGTGGGAAATGGGGCCCACACTCACAAAAAGGTGCTGGAGTCATTAGCACATCTGAAGTGCATCTATACCAATGCACGCAGTATGCGCAACAAACAGGGGGAGCTTGAAGCCATGATGCACCAGGAAAACTATGACATAGTGGCTATCACAGAAACGTGGTGGGATGCCTCACACGACTGGAGTGCCACAATCGATGGCTACAAGCTCTTCAGGAGGGACAGACAGGAAAGGAGAGGTGGAGGAGTGGCCCTGTATATTAGAGAATGCTATGAGAGCTCGGAAATCAAGTATAGTGACGATGGGGTGGAGAGTGTTTGGATTAGGTTAAGGGCTGATAAAGCTGATATCACTGTGGGAGTCTGCTATAGACCTCCCAACCCAAGCAGTGAGGCGGACGAAGCTTTCTATAAGCAGCTGGGGGGAATCTCGCGGTCACTTGCCGTTGTTCTTGTGGGGAACTTTAACCTCCTGGATATCTGCTGGGAATACAACACAGCAGAGAGGGAACAATCCAGGAGGTTCCTGGAATGTGTGGAAGATAACTTCCTCAACACAGCTGGTAAGTGAGCCGACAAGGGAAGGTGCGCTCCTGGACCTGCTTCTTGTGAACAGGGAAGAACTTGTGGGGGAAGTAAAGGTTGGTGGCCGTCTAGGGCACAGTGATCATGAGATGAACAAATTTCTGATTCTTGGGGAAACAAGGAGAGGGGTTAGTAAAACTGCCACCTTAGACTTCCGGAGGGCAAATTTTGACCTGTTCAGAAGACTGCTGGACAAAGTCCCTTGGGAGGCTGCCCTGAAGGATATAGGAGCCCAGAAAGGCTGGACATACTTCAAGAGAGAAGTCTTAAAGGCACAGGAGGAGGCTGTCCCTGTGTGCCGAAAAACAAGTAGGCGGGGAAAGAGACCGGCCTGGCTAAATAGGGACCTTTGGCTGGACCTCAAGAACAAAAGGAGAGCCTATGACCTCTGGAAGAGGGGGAAGGTCTCTCATGAAGACTATAAGGATATAGCGAAGCTATGCAGGGAGAAAATTAGGAAAGCCAAAGTGCAGCTAGAGCTCAACCTAGCTACAGCTGTTAAGGATAACAAAAAATGTTTCTATAAATTCATTAACAACAAAAGGAGGATTAGGGAAAATCTCCCTCCCTTACTGGATGCAGAGGGAAACATAGTCACAAAGGATGAGGAGAAGGCTGAGGGGCTCAATGCCTACTTTGCCTCAGTCTTTAGCAGTGGAACTAGCTGTTCCCTGGGCACCCAGCCTCGTGAGCTGGGAGACAGGGAGGAGAAGCTGACGAGGTCATCACAATGAAAGAGGAAGTGATCTACAACCTGCTACGCCGCTCGGATGCGCACAAGTCTATGGGACAGGATGGGTTACATCCAAGAGTGCTGAAAGAGTTGGCAGACGTGCTCGCCAAGCCACTTTCCATTATCTACCTGAAGTCATGGCTAACTGGGGAGGTCCCAATGGACTGGAGGGTAGCAAATGTAGCGCTCATCTACAAAAAAGGCAGAAAGGAGGATCCGGGAAACTATAGGCCTGTCAGTCTGACCTCGGTAACAGGGAAGGTCATGGAGCAGATCATCTTGACTGCCATTGCAACTCATATAACGGACAAGCAGGGGATCAGGCCTAGTCAGCACGGGTTTAGGAAAGGCAGGTCCTGCCTGACGAACCTGATCTCCTTCTATGACAAGATGACCCGATTATTGGATGAGCGAAAGGCTGTGGACACTGTCTACCTAGACTTTCAAGGTCTCCGCTGGCCGCTCTGTCCCTGCCCTTCTGCAGCGGTGCTCCTCAACAGGGCCAAGCACGAGGCCTTCACCACGGCACCTGGTGAAGGAAAAAAAACAAGGAGTGAAGAAGAATCATGGTACAAGCACAGGACACACCCTTTAACTTTTTGGCCTTCAGTGAGATGACCCTGGCTTGTCCCTGAAAGACTTCAGCTGTGCTGCAGCATGAAGGTCTTTCCCTTTTCCAGAAGGTCGTTGCCGCTAAAGTTTTCCTTTGCTTCCTTGGGCAGCTGTGGCTGCTTCGAGGAGCATCCTTATCATCCTCAGGAAGTTGGCAGACTTAGAGGAAACTTTGACTGTCCCGAGATGACTCGATGCCTTGAGAGGGTAATGTGAGGAAGGGCCTCCTTACCCAAAGGACCCCCGAGACACTCACGCTTGCACAGAAGCGTTTTGCCGACGCAGCAAAATTTGATACACATGTGCAAAAAGACTATTGGGTCATCCCAACGAACATGTAAGCCTAGGTGGAGCCATGTATTAGGTAGGCGGAAGGATGAGACTGTTCTGTGTCTAAATCATGGGTGAATATCCCCAGGAAGGTGTGCTAGATTTGTGGGTTTTCCCACTAGCACCCGACGTCAAAGAAAGCAGTATCTCCTCTCTAAACTGCTTTTGGTTTGGAGAGCTTTCATTTGCGGTAACAGCTGGGTCTCCCGCTTCCGGGGAAAACCTCGGCCTGGACCTCACTCGGGAGGCACGGGGCTGTGTCCTCTACAGCTCTCTGTAGGCCGGCGGGAGCTGCTGGGCAGGCCTGAATGTCCTCACCTTCGCAGGTCTGCCCCGCTCACGGTTGATGCCGCGAGGAGGTGGGACCGGCTGTAGGCAGCCGCTGGCTGCAGTGCTGCTGGCCGTTTGGCAGCCCCCGGCAGGAGATGCCAAGGGTGCTGCTGGCAGAGGCGGCAGCTTGCAGCAGGTGCTGGTGGGTGCGTGCCTGGCTGTCGCTGCCTGTCTGGGGGGAGTCTCCTCCTGCAGCACCACCCTGATGCGAGGCAGTGCCTTGCTGCGCGCCACGCTGTCCGACTGCAAGAGAAGGCAAGGAGAGAGGCTGCGTGACTGTGACCCTGGTCCCCACGTCCCGGCTCCTGGCTGGAAGAGCTCCTGCGGCCGGGCTCCCCCACCAGCCCCCCAGGCAGCGCTCATCCCCGCAGGCAGCTGCTGCCCGTCCTAGAGGCAGGTGGGAGAGGGCTGGTCCCCTGGCAGCCCACGGTGACTCCCGGGAGCAGCCCTGGCATGCCCGGACAGCCTGCTGGGCATGGCACAGGGGACCAGCTTGCGACAGGGGCTGAGCCCGCCTGTCCCCTCCTGCACCTCCCGCCTGCCCATGGGCAGCTCGTGGGGTCGGGAAGACGTTTTGCCCCATGTCCCGCGGGCTCCCTACCTGTGCACAGTGGCTCCCAGCGGCCTGCGAAGTCTCTGGGCAGGGGAGCCGTGGCAGCCTGTCCCCATGGAGGGACGAGTCCGGGCTCTGCCTGCCCTGTGGCGCTGTCTCTGGCAGCCTGTTGTCCATCTGCGGGCAAGAGGAGGAGAAGGCGTGGGATGGAGGTGGCTGCCTTGGCACAGCAGCCCTCCCGGTGCCAGCAAGGCAGCTCCGTGCGGCCCCGTCCCACCACCAGCCTCTCCCTCCTGCCCCGTCCCTCACCTGTTGCCTCTTCAGCAGGCGCTGCAGCCCGGTGTTGAGCCTGGAGTGGGCGTTCGCCTTCTTTTCTCCTGGCATCTTCGGCATCCTCAGCCGTCGATGTGCCGTGGTTGCCCAGGGGAGATGCACCTCCCGAGGGAGCTGCTCTCCTGGGAGCCGGCACCCCCAGACTCTCGCTCCTTAAATGCCCCCACGGTCACCGGCGTCACAATGGCCTCGGTATGATGCGGCGATGCCATCACAGAGCCCTGGTGGTCACCTTGGAGATGCCCACGCCTGGGACCAGCTGGGACCAGCTGTGCCATGGCTCTGAAGCAGCTGGGAGCGGCCGGGAGCAGCCGTGCCCGGCACAGGGCAGCCCCTGCTCTTCCCTGGCTGGGGCCCTGCCAGGCCCGAGCCAACAGCTCCCACCCAGCCCGGTGGCAGCGGCCTCTGCAGAGCTCCCTCCTGGGGGTGCTCCGCAGCTGGGGGTGCCCCCGCCCTGGGCCTTGTCCCCAGGCAATGCTCCTGTCTGGCTCCTCCAGGTGTGCCAGGGTTCCTGTGGGACACGCAGGTGTCCCCAGGTGCTCCGCTGGCCGCTCTGTCCCTGCCCTTCTGCAGCGGTGCTCCTCAACGGGGCCAAGCACGAGGCCTTCACCATGGCACCTGGTGCCAGCTCTTGTCGCACCCGTCTCGCCGTCCTTGGCAACGTCAGCCTGCACGGGCACGGGGCAAGGGGGGGTTCTCTCCTGCTGTTGGGGGCTGCTGGCTGAAGCAGAGAGGCCTTGGTGTCCTCTGCAGGCAGCTGCCTTCCCACACAGTGACGCTCCAGTGCCGGCATGACTTATGGCTCCGCTGCCTGCCGTTCTGCCCGCTCTGGGCTGGCCCCTCTGGGAAGGGGAAGCATCCGTGCCTTGAGGAATGGGGGCGTTTTCCAGAAGCAGCCCTGTGGTTTTTGAAGGCTTCTGAGAGCTGGGGGCTGAGCAGTGCTGGGTGCTTGGATCTGGGTGGGATCTTGGGTCTGCAAGGCAGGGTGGGATCGGCTGGGGACCCTCCCGTGCACCACCTTTCTGCCCCCACGGAGCTCTATCATCCAGGGAAACTGACGCAAGCTGGGCTGCGCGCGTTTTCAGCCCGGTTCTGTTTGCTCACGATGGCTGCTGGCAAAAGACCTGCAGATATTTCGGTAGCTCAGTGTGTGTCTTCTTTTCTCGGCGACATGCCCGCCATCGTGGCCTGACACTGGCAGGGATGGGATGTGGACCTGCCATCTCAATGAGGACTGGAGAGCAGAACCTGCCTGCTGCCCCTTCCTCACCTTCCTCCTCCTCATCAGCCTGGTCCAGGCAGAGCCTGGCCAATGAGGCCTGTGGTGGCCTGCAATGCCTTACGCCCTGTCACATCTCAGCTCATAAATTTTTCCGAAGGTCCTTGTCGTGTGGCCTTTGAAGAAAACGTGAAGGATGTGCCGGCTCTCCTTCTCTACTTTTTCTATGAAATATTTTGATGTTTGTGTCATGGCCTCTGCCCTTCCCCGTGGTGCTGCTGGCTGCGTTCCCAAAGACAGGCCCCTGCTTTGTTTATAACCATAGGCAAACTATAGTGTTGCTTGTTTCCTACTCACCTTCTTCCCGTGTGAGAAAAGAGCGAATGACTGACCTTCTGACTGTGCGAGCAAATGCTTAGTCACTGAGCTGATGTTACAGCTAGTGATAAGGAGGAGACAGCCAGAAGTAGCTAATCACCAAGGACGGGATAAGAAGAAGTAGTTAATGGCTTCAAGGTTCTTTTGCCAGTTAGGACAGAGCTGTGGCTGCTTCGAGGAACATCCTTATCGTCCTCAGGCTGCCTTGGCACAGCAGCCCTCCCGCTGCCAGCAAGGCAGCTCCGTGCGGCCCCGTCCCACCACCGGCCTCTCCCTCCTGCCCCGTCCCTCACCTGTTGCCTCTTCAGCAGGCGCTGCAGCCCGGTGTTGAGCCTGGAGTGGGCGTTCGCCTTCTTTTCTCCTGGCATCTTCGGCATCCTCAGCCATCAATGAATGCCTTCGACCAGGTAGCAACCATGGCTGGATCTCTATACACAAGCGAGACCTTGTGACTCCACGGTCAGTTGGGGGCAGCACTGGTTGCTCTGTGGCCAGGGACTAGTCCCTGCCCTTCCAGCAGCTTCCTATAACCTGGTGGTTTGATCAACCCAGGGGAGGTGCTGTCTCCGCCCCAGGCTCACTCAGCAGCCCGCCCACCAGCTGACAGCCCTCAGCACAGGCCGAGGCCCTTTGCCGGCTCCCAAAAGCCCCCAAAAGAGTTTTTTGTCCGCCCTTTTCGCTGCAGATCCCTTCCCCAGCAGCAGTCTTACCTGCCCTGAAGCTGGTCTCCGCGGCGATCCTGCCTCTCTGTACTGGGCACTGGTGAGGCCTCACCTCGAGTGCTGTGTTCAGTTCTGGGCCCCTCTGTACAAGAGGGACATTGAGGTGCTGGAGCGTGTCCAGAGCAGAGCTACCAGGCTGGTGAGGGGTCTGGAGAGCAGGTCATCTGAGGAGAGGCTGAGGGAGCTGGGCATGTTTAGCTTGGAGAAGAGGAGGCTGAGGGGAGACCTCATTGCCCTCTACAACTCCCTGAAAGGAGGGTGGAGAGAGGTGGGTGTTGGCCTCTTCTCCCAGGTGAATAATGACAGGACCAGAGGAAATGGTCTGAAGTTGCGGCAGGGGAGGTTTAGATCAGATATTAGGAAGAATTACTTGACTGCAAGAGTGGTCAGGCACTGGAACAGCCTGCCCAGGGAGGAGCTTGGGTCACCATCCCTAGTGGTGTTTAAGAAATGTCTAGATGTGTCACTTCAGGGCATGCTCTAGTGGCAGAGATTGTAGGTTGTTTGTTTGTGGAGGTTTTTTTGTGTTTTCTTTTCTTTTTTTCTGGGGGTGTGTGTATGGTTGGACTCGATGATCTCAAAGGTCCTTTCCAACCATGAAGATTCTATGATTCTATTCTATGATTCTAAACCCAACAGTCCTTTCTTTGCCTCTGTACTCAAGCTGTCAGGCTCAAACAAGCTCTGGGTTCTAAACTATAGCCTAACCTAAATAAAAAGGAAAAAAAACAAGGAGTGAAGAACAATCACGGTACAAGCACAGGACACACCCTTTAACTTTTTGGCCTTCAGTCTAGCTAAACAGTGAGATGGTATCAACTGCTGAAAGAGCAGCCACAGCCTCTAGAAATCTTTGGTTACCATCAGCTGTAATTGATAATGGTTCGTGGCCTGATGGCCAGTGCCTAAAAGTATCCCGTGCTTTGGGCTGTACATACTTGAACAGTGCTGTCCGTACAAAAGTAGTACAAATGGCTGTTCTTATCTGCCTGGGGTGCTGCTCCGTGACAATCATCGGAGGTAGCGCCCTGCCATAGATTAAGGTACAATCCCTATTGAGAGCAAGAAGCAAAATAAGCCGTTCCACCCCTTGGCTCAAGCAGATGTTCACTCATTGTGCTGCAGTAGACAGAGAGAAGGCTGGCGAGTTGGAAGACCAATGGGTGATGATAGTGATAGTGATAAAACAAGTAAGTCAACAAACACAATGCCAGAAGTTACCAGTTCCACTCTCAAGGCTGGGCAGTGTAAGGATTCAGCTCCCTGCGTGCTTCTCCAGCTCTCACGGTCTCCCTCCAGAACTCAAGATCTGGTTTCTCTGCCTCTGACCCTCCCTCTGCCAAGTTCAGCCGTTGCCAGGGGGCAAAGAGGTCCCATTTGTGATGTCACGACAGCTGAATGTACGCAAGGGCAAACTGTGAACACAGCCCACTTGGTCCAAGTCACTGGGGCCAAGGTGGAGACCCTGAAAAGGCAAAGCAGGCTGGTTTGGTAGTCCCTGGGGAAGCGAGAAATAGAGGCCACAGTCTAGAAGGCAGGTGCAGACTGTGCATCTTGTCCCGGGGGCAGTGACCGAGCAGCCCCCTGGTTCTTTGCTGCCGGCTGGGGATAAACCACGACAGTCCTTGAACCAAAACTCTGTCGGCTGAGAGTTGCCCCTTAGGCTTGACGTTCAAAAGTGACGTTGTGGCTCCTGTGTCCACGGGGAATGGTATTTCCTTGGCTTCTTTTTTTCCCACAGTTTGACCCTTATGATTCAGTTTAGTACTCCACATCTGCGTCTCCTTCCTCCCATCATTGCTGTTTGGCAACATTCCTCCGATTCCTCCCAAATCTGGGTCCCTGTGCTCTCTCAGCCTTATAGGACGTTCCTGTTTCCGATGTGCCCAGGGAGCTGGATGGGCTGCAGAAATGGGCCAGCAGGAACCTCCTGAAGTCCAGCATCACCCAACAGTCATGGTTTCGGCTGGGATAGGGATGACTTCCTTGCTAGCAGATGGTGTAGGGTGATGTGTTTTGGATTTGGGATGCGCACTGGTAGTAGCACACTGGTGTTTTTAGCTGTTGCTGAGCTCTCAAGGCCTTTTCTGCTCCTCACACCGCCCCACCAGCAATGGGCTGGGGGGCGCAAGGAGTTGGGAGGGGACACAGCCAGGACAGCTGACCCCGACTGACCAAAGGGACATTCCATGCCATTTGATGTCATGCTCAGTATATAAAGCCAGGGAAAGAAGGAGGAAGGGGGCATGTTCAGAGTAATGACGTTTGTCTTCCCAAGTCATAGAATCATAGAATGGTTGGGGTTGGAGGGGACCTTAAGGATCACCTAGTTCCAACCCCCCTGCCATGGGCAGGGACACCTCCCACTAGACCAGATTGCTCAAAGCCCCGTCCAGCCTGGCCTTGAACCCCTGCAGGGATGGGGCATCCACAGCTTCTCTGGGCAACCTGTTCCAGTGCCTCACCACCCTCACAGGAAAGAATTTCTTCCTAATATCCGATCTAAATCTACCCTCCTTCCATTCGAAACCATTACCCCTCGTCCTTGGGTGGAGTGGTTGGAGCCCTTGCCGGTGAAGACTAAGGTGAAAAAGTCATTCAGTACCTCAGCCGTCTCCATATCCTGGGTGAACAGGTCTCCTGTCTCCTTCCTGAGAGGGCCCACATCTCCCCTAGGCTTGCCTTTACCCCTGACGTACTTATAGAACTTTTCTTGTTATCCCTGGTGCCCCTAGCCAGATTTAATTCCATCTGGGCTTTAGCTTGCCTAATCTGGTTCCTGCTCGCTCAGACAGTTTCTTTGTATTCCACCCAGTCAACCCGTCCTTGCTTCCACCCTCTGTAGGCCTCCTTTTTGCTTTTGAGCTTGTCCAGGAGCTTCTTGTTAATCCATGCAGGCCTCCTGGCATTTTTGCCTGACTTCTTCATTCTTGGGATGCACCGGTCCCGAGCTTGGAGGAGGTGATCCTTGAATACTAACCAGCTCTCTTCCCTCCAGTACTTTTTCCCATGTTACCCTGCCAAGCAGGTCCCTCAAGAGGCCAAAGTCTGCTCTCTTGGAGTCCAGGGTAGTGAGCTTGCTGCGTGCTCTCCTCACTGCCCCGAGGATCTTGAATTCTACCATTTCATGATCACTGCAGCTGAGGCTACCCTTGAGCTTGACAGTCCCCACCAGCCCCTCCTTGTTGTTAAGGACAAGGTCCAGCATGGTTCCTCTCCTTGTTGGCTCCTCTACCATTTGAAGAAGAAAGCTGTCATCGACACATTCCAAGAACTTCCTGGATTTCTTGTGCCTTGCTGTGCTGTCCTTCCAACAGGTATCGGGGTGGTTGAAGTCCCCCATGATGACCAGGGCGTGTGAACGCGATGCTGCTCCTATCTGTCTATGGAGGGCCTCGTCTGCTTCGTCATCCTGGTCAGGTGGCCTGTAGCAGACCCCTACCATAATGTCCCCTGCCCCTGTGATCCCTTTAATCTTGACTCATAAGCTCTCTGTTGGGTCTTCATCCATGCCCAGGTGGAGCTCCATGGACTCCAGCTGTTTATTGACATAGGGGGCAACATCCCCTCCTTGTCTCCCCAGCCCGTCCTTCCTGAAGAGTCTGTATCCCTCCATTCCAACGCTCCAATCGTAAGAGCCATCCCACCACGTCTCTGTGATGCCAAGATCATAGCCCTGGAGGCGTGCGCACATCTCTGACTCCTCTTGCTTGTTTCCCATACTGTGTGCATTTGCGTAAAGGCACTTCAGCTGGGCGCCCAATGAAGCTGTCTCACCGGCTGGAGCAGCTGCATTTCCTTTGTGCTGCTCTTCAGGTGCACTTCCTTAGGGGTGCTTTGTCTGTGACTCCCCAGCTCCTGTTGCCTCAGGAGACCCTGGCTTGTCCCCGAAAGACTTCAGCTGGGCTGCAGCATGAAGGTCTTTCCCTTTTCCAGAAGGTCGTTGCCGCTAAAGTTTTCCTTTGCTTCCTTGGGCAGCTGTGGCTGCTTCGAGGAGCATCCTTATCATCCTCAGGAAGTTGGCAAACTTAGAGGAAACTTTGACTGTCCCGAGATCACTCGATGCCTTGAGAGGGTAATGTGAGGAAGGGCCTCCTTACCCAAAGGACCCCCGAGACACTCACGCTTGCACAGAAGCGTTTTGCCGACGCAGCAAAATTTGATACACATGTGCAAAAAGACTATTGGGTCATCCCAACGAACATGTAAGCCTAGGTGGAGCCATGTATTAGGTAGGCGGAAGGATGAGACTGTTCTGTGTCTAAATCATGGGTGAATATCCCCAGGAAGGTGTGCTAGATTTGTGGGTTTTCCCACTAGCACCCGACGTCAAAGAAAGCAGTATCTCCTCTCTAAACTGCTTTTGGTTTGGAGAGCTTTCATTTGCGGTAACAGCTGGGTCTCCCGCTTCCGGGGAAAACCTCGGCCTGGACCTCACTTGGGAGGCACGGGGCTGTGTCCTCTACAGCTCTCTGTAGGCCGGCGGGAGCTGCTGGGCAGGCCTGAATGTCCTCACCTTCGCAGGTCTGCCCCGCTCACGGTTGATGCCGCGAGGAGGTGGGACTGGCTGTAGGCAGCCGCTGGCTGCAGTGCTGCTGGCCGTTTGGCAGCCCCCGGCAGGAGATGCCAAGGGTGCTGCTGGCAGAGGCGGCAGCTTGCAGCAGGTGCTGGTGGGTGCGTGCCTGGCTGTCGCTGCCTGTCTGGGGGGAGTCTCCTCCTGCAGCACCACCCTGATGCGAGGCAGTGCCTTGCTGCGCGCCACGCTGTCCGACTGCAAGAGAAGGCAAGGAGAGAGGCTGCGTGACTGTGACCCTGGTCCCCACGTCCCGGCTCCTGGCTGGAAGAGCTCCTGCGGCCGGGCTCCCCCACCAGCCCCCTGGGCAGCGCTCATCCCCGCAGGCAGCTGCTGCCCGTCCTAGAGGCAGGTGGGAGAGGGCTGGTCCCCTGGCGGCCCACGGTGACTCCCGGGAGCAGCCCTGGCATGCCCGGACAGCCTGCTGGGCATGGCACAGGGGACCAGCTTGCGACAGGGGCTGAGCCCGCCTGTCCCCTCCTGCACCTCCCGCCTGCCCATGGGCAGCTCGTGGGGTCGGGAAGACGTTTTGCCCCGTGTCCCGCGGGCTCCCTACCTGTGCACAGTGGCTCCCAGCGGCCTGCGAAGTCTCTGGGCAGGGGAGCCGTGGCAGCCTGTCCCCATGGAGGGACGAGTCCGGGCTCTGCCTGCCCTGTGGCGCTGTCTCTGGCAGCCTGTTGTCCATCTGCGGGCAAGAGGAGGAGAAGGCGTGGGATGGAGGTGGCTGCCTTGGCACAGCAGCCCTCCCGGTGCCAGCAAGGCAGCTCCGTGCGGCCCCGTCCCACCACCGGCCTCTCCCTCCTGCCCCGTCCCTCACCTGTTGCCTCTTCAGCAGGCGCTGCAGCCCGGTGTTGAGCCTGGAGTGGGCGTTCGCCTTCTTTTCTCCTGGCATCTTCGGCATCCTCAGCCGTCGATGTGCCGTGGTTGCCCAGGGGAGATGCACCTCCCGAGGGAGCTGCTCTCCTGGGAGCCGGCACCCCCAGACTCTCGCTCCTTAAATGCCCCCACGGTCACCGGCGTCACAATGGCCTCGGTATGATGCGGCGATGCCATCACAGAGCCCTGGTGGTCACCTTGGAGATGCCCACGCCTGGGACCAGCTGGGACCAGCTGTGCCATGGCTCTGAAGCAGCTGGGAGCGGCCGGGAGCAGCCGTGCCCGGCACAGGGCAGCCCCTGCTCTTCCCTGGCTGGGGCCCTGCCAGGCCCGAGCCAACAGCTCCCACCCAGCCCGGTGGCAGCGGCCTCTGCAGAGCTCCCTCCTGGGGGTGCTCCGCAGCTGGGGGTGCCCCCGCCCTGGGCCTTGTCCCCAGGCAATGCTCCTGTCTGGCTCCTCCAGGTGTGCCAGGGTTCCTGTGGGACACGCAGGTGTCCCCAGGTGCTCCGCTGGCCGCTCTGTCCCTGCCCTTCTGCAGCGGTGCTCCTCAACGGGGCCAAGCACGAGGCCTTCACCATGGCACCTGGTGCCAGCTCTTGTCGCACCCGTCTCGCCGTCCTTGGCAACGTCAGCCTGCACGGGCACGGGGCAAGGGGGGGTTCTCTCCTGCTGTTGGGGGCTGCTGGCTGAAGCAGAGAGGCCTTGGTGTCCTCTGCAGGCAGCTGCCTTCCCACACAGTGACGCTCCAGTGCCGGCATGACTTATGGCTCCGCTGCCTGCCGTTCTGCCCGCTCTGGGCTGGCCCCTCTGGGAAGGGGAAGCATCCGTGCCTTGAGGAATGGGGGCGTTTTCCAGAAGCAGCCCTGTGGTTTTTGAAGGCTTCTGAGAGCTGGGGGCTGAGCAGTGCTGGGTGCTTGGATCTGGGTGGGATCTTGGGTCTGCAAGGCAGGGTGGGATCGGCTGGGGACCCTCCCGTGCACCACCTTTCTGCCCCCACGGAGCTCTATCATCCAGGGAAACTGACGCAAGCTGGGCTGCGCGCGTTTTCAGCCCGGTTCTGTTTGCTCACGATGGCTGCTGGCAAAAGACCTGCAGATATTTCGGTAGCTCAGTGTGTGTCTTCTTTTCTCGGCGACATGCCCGCCATCGTGGCCTGACACTGGCAGGGATGGGATGTGGACCTGCCATCTCAATGAGGACTGGAGAGCAGAACCTGCCTGCTGCCCCTTCCTCACCTTCCTCCTCCTCATCAGCCTGGTCCAGGCAGAGCCTGGCCAATGAGGCCTGTGGTGGCCTGCAATGCCTTACGCCCTGTCACATCTCAGCTCATAAATTTTTCCGAAGGTCCTTGTCGTGTGGCCTTTGAAGAAAACGTGAAGGATGTGCCGGCTCTCCTTCTCTACTTTTTCTATGAAATATTTTGATGTTTGTGTCATGGCCTCTGCCCTTCCCCGTGGTGCTGCTGGCTGCTGGCTGCGTTCCCAAAGACAGGCCCCTGCTTTGTTTATAACCATAGGCAAACTATAGTGTTGCTTGTTTCCTACTCACCTTCTTCCCGTGTGAGAAAAGAGCGAATGACTGACCTTCTGACTGTGCGAGCAAATGCTTAGTCACTGAGCTGATGTTACAGCTAGTGATAAGGAGGAGACAGCCAGAAGTAGCTAATCACCAAGGACGGGATAAGAAGAAGTAGTTAATGGCTTCAAGGTTCTTTTGCCAGTTAGGACAGAGCTGTGGCTGCTTCGAGGAACATCCTTATCGTCCTCAGGCTGCCTTGGCACAGCAGCCCTCCCGCTGCCAGCAAGGCAGCTCCGTGCGGCCCCGTCCCACCACCGGCCTCTCCCTCCTGCCCCGTCCCTCACCTGTTGCCTCTTCAGCAGGCGCTGCAGCCCGGTGTTGCGCCTGGAGTGGGCGTTCGCCTTCTTTTCTCCTGGCATCTTCGGCATCCTCAGCCATCAATGAATGCCTTCGACCAGGTAGCAACCATGGCTGGATCTCTATACACAAGCGAGACCTTGTGACTCCACGGTCAGTTGGGGGCAGCACTGGTTGCTCTGTGGCCAGGGACTAGTCCCTGCCCTTCCAGCAGCTTCCTATAACCTGGTGGTTTGATCAACCCGGGGGAGGTGCTGTCTCCGCCCCAGGCTCACTCAGCAGCCCGCCCACCAGCTGACAGCCCTCAGCACAGGCCGAGGCCCTTTGCCGGCTCCCAAAAGCCCCCAAAAGAGTTTTTCGTCCGCCCTTTTCGCTGCAGATCCCTTCCCCAGCGCAGTCTTACCTGCCCTGAAGCTGGTCTCCGCGGCGATCCTGCCTCTCTGTACTGGGCACTGGTGAGGCCTCACCTCGAGTGCTGTGTTCAGTTCTGGGCCCCTCTGTACAAGAGGGACATTGAGGTGCTGGAGCGTGTCCAGAGCAGAGCTACCAGGCTGGTGAGGGGTCTGGAGAGCAGGTCATCTGAGGAGAGGCTGAGGGAGCTGGGCATGTTTAGCTTGGAGAAGAGGAGGCTGAGGGGAGACCTCATTGCCCTCTACAACTCCCTGAAAGGAGGGTGGAGAGAGGTGGCTTTTGGCCTCTTCTCCCAGGTGAATAATGACAGGACCAGAGGAAATGGTCTGAAGTTGCGGCAGGGGAGGTTTAGATCAGATATTAGGAAGAATTACTTGACTGCAAGAGTGGTCAGGCACTGGAACAGCCTGCCCAGGGAGGAGCTTGGGTCACCATCCCTAGTGGTGTTTAAGAAATGTCTAGATGTGTCACTTCAGGGCATGCTCTAGTGGCAGAGATTGTAGGTTGTTTGTTTGTGGAGGTTTTTTTGTGTTTTCTTTTCTTTTTTTCTGGGGGTGTGTGTATGGTTGGACTCGATGATCTCAAAGGTCCTTTCCAACCATGAAGATTCTATGATTCTATTCTATGATTCTAAACCCAACAGTCCTTTCTTTGCCTCTGTACTCAAGCTGTCAGGCTCAAACAAGCTCTGGGTTCTAAACTATAGCCTAACCTAAATAAAAAGGAAAAAAAACAAGGAGTGAAGAACAATCACGGTACAAGCACAGGACACACCCTTTAACTTTTTGGCCTTCAGTCTAGCTAAACAGTGAGATGGTATCAACTGCTGAAAGAGCAGCCACAGCCTCTAGAAATCTTTGGTTACCATCAGCTGTAATTGATAATGGTTCGTGGCCTGATGGCCAGTGCCTAAAAGTATCCCGTGCTTTGGGCTGTACATACTTGAACAGTGCTGTCCGTACAAAAGTAGTACAAATGGCTGTTCTTATCTGCCTGGGGTGCTGCTCCGTGACAATCATCGGAGGTAGCGCCCTGCCATAGATTAAGGTACAATCCCTATTGAGAGCAAGAAGCAAAATAAGCCGTTCCACCCCTTGGCTCAAGCAGATGTTCACTCATTGTGCTGCAGTAGACAGAGAGAAGGCTGGCGAGTTGGAAGACCAATGGGTGATGATAGTGATAGTGATAAAACAAGTAAGTCAACAAACACAATGCCAGAAGTTACCAGTTCCACTCTCAAGGCTGGGCAGTGTAAGGATTCAGCTCCCTGCGTGCTTCTCCAGCTCTCACGGTCTCCCTCCAGAACTCAAGATCTGGTTTCTCTGCCTCTGACCCTCCCTCTGCCAAGTTCAGCCGTTGCCAGGGGGCAAAGAGGTCCCATTTGTGATGTCACGACAGCTGAATGTACGCAAGGGCAAACTGTGAACACAGCCCACTTGGGCCAAGTCATTGGGGCCAAGGTGGAGACCCTGAAAAGGCAAAGCAGGCTGGTTTGGTAGTCCCTGGGGAAGCGAGAAATAGAGGCCACAGTCTAGAAGGCAGGTGCAGACTGTGCATCTTGTCCCGGGGGCAGTGACCGAGCAGCCCCCTGGTTCTTTGCTGCCGGCTGGGGATAAACCATGACAGTCCTTGAACCAAAACTCTGTCGGCTGAGAGTTGCCCCTTAGGCTTGACGTTCAAAAGTGACGTTGTGGCTCCTGTGTCCACGGGGAATGGTATTTCCTTGGCTTCTTTTTTTCCCACAGTTTGACCCTTATGATTCAGTTTAGTACTCCACATCTGCGTCTCCTTCCTCCCATCATTGCTGTTTGGCAACATTCCTCCGATTCCTCCCAAATCTGGGTCCCTGTGCTCTCTCAGCCTTATAGGACGTTCCTGTTTCCGATGTGCCCAGGGAGCTGGATGGGCTGCAGAAATGGGCCAGCAGGAACCTCCTGAAGTCCAGCATCACCCAACAGTCATGGTTTCGGCTGGGATAGGGATGACTTCCTTGCTAGCAGATGGTGTAGGGTGATGTGTTTTGGATTTGGGATGCGCACTGGTAGTAGCACACTGGTGTTTTTAGCTGTTGCTGAGCTCTCAAGGCCTTTTCTGCTCCTCACACCGCCCCACCAGCAATGGGCTGGGGGGCGCAAGGAGTTGGGAGGGGACACAGCCAGGACAGCTGACCCCGACTGACCAAAGGGACATTCCATGCCATTTGATGTCATGCTCAGTATATAAAGCCAGGGAAAGAAGGAGGAAGGGGGCATGTTCAGAGTAATGACGTTTGTCTTCCCAAGTCATAGAATCATAGAATGGTTGGGGTTGGAGGGGACCTTAAGGATCATCTAGTTCCAACCCCCCTGCCATGGGCAGGGACACCTCCCACTAGACCAGATTGCTCAAAGCCCCGTCCAGCCTGGCCTTGAACCCCTGCAGGGATGGGGCATCCACAGCTTCTCTGGGCAACCTGTTCCAGTGCCTCACCACCCTCACAGGAAAGAATTTCTTCCTAATATCCGATCTAAATCTACCCTCCTTCCATTCGAAACCATTACCCCTCGTCCTTGGGTGGAGTGGTTGGAGCCCTTGCCGGTGAAGACTAAGGTGAAAAAGTCATTCAGTACCTCAGCCGTCTCCATATCCTGGGTGAACAGGTCTCCTGTCTCCTTCCTGAGAGGGCCCACATCTCCCCTAGGCTTGCCTTTACCCCTGACGTACTTATAGAACTTTTCTTGTTATCCTTGGTGCCCCTAGCCAGATTTAATTCCATCTGGGCTTTAGCTTGCCTAATCTGGTTCCTGCTCGCTCAGACAGTTTCTTTGTATTCCACCCAGTCAACCCGTCCTTGCTTCCACCCTCTGTAGGCCTCCTTTTTGCTTTTGAGCTTGTCCAGGAGCTTCTTGTTAATCCATGCAGGCCTCCTGGCATTTTTGCCTGACTTCTTCATTCTTGGGATGCACCGGTCCCGAGCTTGGAGGAGGTGATCCTTGAATACTAACCAGCTCTCTTCCCTCCAGTACTTTTTCCCATGTTACCCTGCCAAGCAGGTCCCTCAAGAGGCCAAAGTCTGCTCTCTTGGAGTCCAGGGTAGTGAGCTTGCTGCGTGCTCTCCTCACTGCCCCGAGGATCTTGAATTCTACCATTTCATGATCACTGCAGCTGAGGCTACCCTTGAGCTTGACAGTCCCCACCAGCCCCTCCTTGTTGTTAAGGACAAGGTCCAGCATGGTTCCTCTCCTTGTTGGCTCCTCTACCATTTGAAGAAGAAAGCTGTCATCGACACATTCCAAGAACTTCCTGGATTTCTTGTGCCTTGCTGTGCTGTCCTTCCAACAGGTATCGGGGTGGTTGAAGTCCCCCATGATGACCAGGGCGTGTGAACGCGATGCTGCTCCTATCTGTCTATGGAGGGCCTCGTCTGCTTCGTCATCCTGGTCAGGTGGCCTGTAGCAGACCCCTACCATAATGTCCCCTGCCCCTGTGATCCCTTTAATCTTGACTCATAAGCTCTCTGTTGGGTCTTCATCCATGCCCAGGTGGAGCTCCATGGACTCCAGCTGTTTATTGACATAGGGGGCAACATCCCCTCCTTGTCTCCCCAGCCCGTCCTTCCTGAAGAGTCTGTATCCCTCCATTCCAACGCTCCAATCGTAAGAGCCATCCCACCACGTCTCTGTGATGCCAAGATCATAGCCCTGGAGGCGTGCGCACATCTCTGACTCCTCTTGCTTGTTTCCCATACTGTGTGCATTTGCGTAAAGGCACTTCAGCTGGGCGCCCAATGAAGCTGTCTCACCGGCTGGAGCAGCTGCATTTCCTTTGTGCTGCTCTTCAGGTGCACTTCCTTAGGGGTGCTTTGTCTGTGACTCCCCAGCTCCTGTTGCCTCAGGAGACCCTGGCTTGTCCCCGAAAGACTTCAGCTGGGCTGCAGCATGAAGGTCTTTCCCTTTTCCAGAAGGTCGTTGCCGCTAAAGTTTTCCTTTGCTTCCTTGGGCAGCTGTGGCTGCTTCGAGGAGCATCCTTATCATCCTCAGGAAGTTGGCAAACTTAGAGGAAACTTTGACTGTCCCGAGATCACTCGATGCCTTGAGAGGGTAATGTGAGGAAGGGCCTCCTTACCCAAAGGACCCCCGAGACACTCACGCTTGCACAGAAGCGTTTTGCCGACGCAGCAAAATTTGATACACATGTGCAAAAAGACTATTGGGTCATCCCAACGAACATGTAAGCCTAGGTGGAGCCATGTATTAGGTAGGCGGAAGGATGAGACTGTTCTGTGTCTAAATCATGGGTGAATATCCCCAGGAAGGTGTGCTAGATTTGTGGGTTTTCCCACTAGCACCCGACGTCAAAGAAAGCAGTATCTCCTCTCTAAACTGCTTTTGGTTTGGAGAGCTTTCATTTGCGGTAACAGCTGGGTCTCCCGCTTCCGGGGAAAACCTCGGCCTGGACCTCACTCGGGAGGCACGGGGCTGTGTCCTCTACAGCTCTCTGTAGGCCGGCGGGAGCTGCTGGGCAGGCCTGAATGTCCTCACCTTCGCAGGTCTGCCCCGCTCACGGTTGATGCCGCGAGGAGGTGGGACCGGCTGTAGGCAGCCGCTGGCTGCAGTGCTGCTGGCCGTTTGGCAGCCCCCGGCAGGAGATGCCAAGGGTGCTGCTGGCAGAGGCGGCAGCTTGCAGCAGGTGCTGGTGGGTGCGTGCCTGGCTGTCGCTGCCTGTCTGGGGGGAGTCTCCTCCTGCAGCACCACCCTGATGCGAGGCAGTGCCTTGCTGCGCGCCACGCTGTCCGACTGCAAGAGAAGGCAAGGAGAGAGGCTGCGTGACTGTGACCCTGGTCCCCACGTCCCGGCTCCTGGCTGGAAGAGCTCCTGCGGCCGGGCTCCCCCACCAGCCCCCTGGGCAGCGCTCATCCCCGCAGGCAGCTGCTGCCCGTCCCAGAGGCAGGTGGGAGAGGGCTGGTCCCCTGGCGGCCCACGGTGACTCCCGGGAGCAGCCCTGGCATGCCCGGACAGCCTGCTGGGCATGGCACAGGGGACCAGCTTGCGACAGGGGCTGAGCCCGCCTGTCCCCTCCTGCACCTCCCGCCTGCCCATGGGCAGCTCGTGGGGTCGGGAAGACGTTTTGCCCCGTGTCCCGCGGGCTCCCTACCTGTGCACAGCGGCTCCCAGCGGCCTGCGAAGTCTCTGGGCAGGGGAGCCGTGGCAGCCTGTCCCCATGGAGGGACGAGTCCGGGCTCTGCCTGCCCTGTGGCGCTGTCTCTGGCAGCCTGTTGTCCATCTGCGGGCAAGAGGAGGAGAAGGCGTGGGATGGAGGTGGCTGCCTTGGCACAGCAGCCCTCCCGCTGCCAGCAAGGCAGCTCCGTGCGGCCCCGTCCCACCACCAGCCTCTCCCTCCTGCCCCGTCCCTCACCTGTTGCCTCTTCAGCAGGCGCTGCAGCCCGGTGTTGAGCCTGGAGTGGGCGTTCGCCTTCTTTTCTCCTGGCATCTTCGGCATCCTCAGCCGTCGATGTGCCGTGGTTGCCCAGGGGAGATGCACCTCCCGAGGGAGCTGCTCTCCTGGGAGCCGGCACCCCCAGACTCTCGCTCCTTAAATGCCCCCACGGTCACCGGCGTCACAATGGCCTCGGTATGATGCGGCGATGCCATCACAGAGCCCTGGTGGTCACCTTGGAGATGCCCACGCCTGGGACCAGCTGGGACCAGCTGTGCCATGGCTCTGAAGCAGCCGGGAGCGGCCGGGAGCAGCCGTGCCCGGCACAGGGCAGCCCCTGCTCTTCCCTGGCTGGGGCCCTGCCAGGCCCGAGCTAACAGCTCCCACCCAGCCCGGTGGCAGCGGCCTCTGCAGAGCTCCCTCCTGGGGGTGCTCAGCAGCTGGGGGTGCCCCCGCCCTGGGCCTTGTCCCCAGGCAATGCTCCTGTCTGGCTCCTCCAGGTGTGCCAGGGTTCCTGTGGGACACGCAGGTGTCCCCAGGTGCTCCGCTGGCCGCTCTGTCCCTGCCCTTCTGCAGCGGTGCTCCTCAACGGGGCCAAGCACGAGGCCTTCACCATGGCACCTGGTGCCAGCTCTTGTCGCACCCGTCTCGCCGTCCTTGGCAACGTCAGCCTGCACGGGCACGGGGCAAGGGGGGGTTCTCTCCTGCTGTTGGGGGCTGCTGGCTGAAGCAGAGAGGCCTTGGTGTCCTCTGCAGGCAGCTGCCTTCCCACACAGTGACGCTCCAGTGCCGGCATGACTTATGGCTCCGCTGCCTGCCGTTCTGCCCGCTCTGGGCTGGCCCCTCTGGGAAGGGGAAGCATCCGTGCCTTGAGGAATGGGGGCGTTTTCCAGAAGCAGCCCTGTGGTTTTTGAAGGCTTCTGAGAGCTGGGGGCTGAGCAGTGCTGGGTGCTTGGATCTGGGTGGGATCTTGGGTCTGCAAGGCAGGGTGGGATCGGCTGGGGACCCTCCCGTGCACCACCTTTCTGCCCCCACGGAGCTCTATCATCCAGGGAAACTGACGCAAGCTGGGCTGCGCGCGTTTTCAGCCCGGTTCTGTTTGCTCACGATGGCTGCTGGCAAAAGACCTGCAGATATTTCGGTAGCTCAGTGTGTGTCTTCTTTTCTCGGCGACATGCCCGCCATCGTGGCCTGACACTGGCAGGGATGGGATGTGGACCTGCCATCTCAATGAGGACTGGAGAGCAGAACCTGCCTGCTGCCCCTTCCTCACCTTCCTCCTCCTCATCAGCCTGGTCCAGGCAGAGCCTGGCCAATGAGGCCTGTGGTGGCCTGCAATGCCTTACGCCCTGTCACATCTCAGCTCATAAATTTTTCCGAAGGTCCTTGTCGTGTGGCCTTTGAAGAAAACGTGAAGGATGTGCCGGCTCTCCTTCTCTACTTTTTCTATGAAATATTTTGATGTTTGTGTCATGGCCTCTGCCCTTCCCCGTGGTGCTGCTGGCTGCTGGCTGCGTTCCCAAAGACAGGCCTCTGCTTTGTTTATAACCATAGGCAAACTATAGTGTTGCTTGTTTCCTACTCACCTTCTTCCCGTGTGAGAAAAGAGCGAATGACTGACCTTCTGACTGTGCGAGCAAATGCTTAGTCACTGAGCTGATGTTACAGCTAGTGATAAGGAGGAGACAGCCAGAAGTAGCTAATCACCAAGGACGGGATAAGAAGAAGTAGTTAATGGCTTCAAGGCTCTTTTGCCAGTTAGGACAGAGCTGTGGCTGCTTCGAGGAACATCCTTATCGTCCTCAGGCTGCCTTGGCACAGCAGCCCTCCCGCTGCCAGCAAGGCAGCTCCGTGCGGCCCCGTCCCACCACCGGCCTCTCCCTCCTGCCCCGTCCCTCACCTGTTGCCTCTTCAGCAGGCGCTGCAGCCCGGTGTTGAGCCTGGAGTGGGCGTTCGCCTTCTTTTCTCCTGGCATCTTCGGCATCCTCAGCCATCAATGAATGCCTTCGACCAGGTAGCAACCATGGCTGGATCTCTATACACAAGCGAGACCTTGTGACTCCACGGTCAGTTGGGGGCAGCACTGGTTGCTCTGTGGCCAGGGACTAGTCCCTGCCCTTCCAGCAGCTTCCTATAACCTGGTGGTTTGATCAACCCGGGGGAGGTGCTGTCTCCGCCCCAGGCTCACTCAGCAGCCCGCCCACCAGCTGACAGCCCTCAGCACAGGCCGAGGCCCTTTGCCGGCTCCCAAAAGCCCCCAAAAGAGTTTTTCGTCCGCCCTTTTCGCTGCAGATCCCTTCCCCAGCGCAGTCTTACCTGCCCTGAAGCTGGTCTCCGCGGCGATCCTGCCTCTCTGTACTGGGCACTGGTGAGGCCTCACCTCGAGTGCTGTGTTCAGTTCTGGGCCCCTCTGTACAAGAGGGACATTGAGGTGCTGGAGCGTGTCCAGAGCAGAGCTACCAGGCTGGTGAGGGGTCTGGAGAGCAGGTCATCTGAGGAGAGGCTGAGGGAGCTGGGCATGTTTAGCTTGGAGAAGAGGAGGCTGAGGGGAGACCTCATTGCCCTCTACAACTCCCTGAAAGGAGGGTGGAGAGAGGTGGCCTTTGGCCTCTTCTCCCAGGTGAATAATGACAGGACCAGAGGAAATGGTCTGAAGTTGCGGCAGGGGAGGTTTAGATCAGATATTAGGAAGAATTACTTGACTGCAAGAGTGGTCAGGCACTGGAACAGCCTGCCCAGGGAGGAGCTTGGGTCACCATCCCTAGTGGTGTTTAAGAAATGTCTAGATGTGTCACTTCAGGGCATGCTCTAGTGGCAGAGATTGTAGGTTGTTTGTTTGTGGAGGTTTTTTTGTGTTTTCTTTTCTTTTTTTCTGGGGGTGTGTGTATGGTTGGACTCGATGATCTCAAAGGTCCTTTCCAACCATGAAGATTCTATGATTCTATTCTATGATTCTAAACCCAACAGTCCTTTCTTTGCCTCTGTACTCAAGCTGTCAGGCTCAAACAAGCTCTGGGTTCTAAACTATAGCCTAACCTAAATAAAAAGGAAAAAAACCAAGGAGTGAAGAACAATCACGGTACAAGCACAGGACACACCCTTTAACTTTTTGGCCTTCAGTCTAGCTAAACAGTGAGATGGTATCAACTGCTGAAAGAGCAGCCACAGCCTCTAGAAATCTTTGGTTACCATCAGCTGTAATTGATAATGGTTCGTGGCCTGATGGCCAGTGCCTAAAAGTATCCCGTGCTTTGGGCTGTACATACTTGAACAGTGCTGTCCGTACAAAAGTAGTACAAACGGCTGTTCTTATCTGCCTGGGGTGCTGTTCCGTGACAATCATCGGAGGTAGCGCCCTGCCATAGATTAAGGTACAATCCCTATTGAGAGCAAGAAGCAAAATAAGCCGTTCCACCCCTTGGCTCAAGCAGATGTTCACTCATTGTGCTGCAGTAGACAGAGAGAAGGCTGGCGAGTTGGAAGACCAATGGGTGATGACAGTGATAGTGATAAAACAAGTAAGTCAACAAACACAATGCCAGAAGTTACCAGTTCCACTCTCAAGGCTGGGCAGTGTAAGGATTCAGCTCCCTGCGTGCTTCTCCAGCTCTCACGGTCTCCCTCCAGAACTCAAGATCTGGTTTCTCTGCCTCTGACCCTCCCTCTGCCAAGTTCAGCCGTTGCCAGGGGGCAAAGAGGTCCCATTTGTGATGTCACGACAGCTGAATGTACGCAAGGGCAAACTGTGAACACAGCCCACTTGGGCCAAGTCATTGGGGCCAAGGTGGAGACCCTGAAAAGGCAAAGCAGGCTGGTTTGGTAGTCCCTGGGGAAGCGAGAAATAGAGGCCACAGTCTAGAAGGCAGGTGCAGACTGTGCATCTTGTCCCGGGGGCAGTGACCGAGCAGCCCCCTGGTTCTTTGCTGCCGGCTGGGGATAAACCACGACAGTCCTTGAACCAAAACTCTGTCGGCTGAGAGTTGCCCCTTAGGCTTGACATTCAAAAGTGACGTTGTGGCTCCTGTGTCCACTGGGAATGGTATTTCCTTGGCTTCTTTTTTTCCCACAGTTTGACCCTTATGATTCAGTTTAGTACTCCACATCTGCGTCTCCTTCCTCCCATCATTGCTGTTTGGCAACATTCCTCCGATTCCTCCCAAATCTGGGTCCCTGTGCTCTCTCAGCCTTATAGGACGTTCCTGTTTCCGATGTGCCCAGGGAGCTGGATGGGCTGCAGAAATGGGCCAGCAGGAACCTCCTGAAGTCCAGCATCACCCAACAGTCATGGTTTCGGCTGGGATAGGGATGACTTCCTTGCTAGCAGATGGTGTAGTGTGATGTGTTTTGGATTTGGGATGCGCACTGGTAGTAGCACACTGGTGTTTTTAGCTGTTGCTGAGCTCTCAAGGCCTTTTCTGCTCCTCACACCGCCCCACCAGCAATGGGCTGGGGGGCGCAAGGAGTTGGGAGGGGACACAGCCAGGACAGCGGACCCCGACTGACCAAAGGGACATTCCATGCCATTTGATGTCATGCTCAGTATATAAAGCCAGGGAAAGAAGGAGGAAGGGGGCATGTTCAGAGTAATGACGCTTGTCTTCCCAAGTCATAGAATCATAGAATGGTTGGGGTTGGAGGGGACCTTAAGGATCACCTAGTTCCAACCCCCCTGCCATGGGCAGGGACACCTCCCACTAGACCAGGCTGCTCAAAGCCCCGTCCAGCCTGGCCTTGAACCCCTCCAGGGATGGGGCATCCACAGCTTCTCTGGGCAACCTGTTCCAGTGCCTCACCACCCTCACAGGAAAGAATTTCTTCCTAATATCCGATCTAAATCTACCCTCCTTCCATTCGAAACCATTACCCCTCGTCCTTGGGTGGAGTGGTTGGAGCCCTTGCCGGTGAAGACTAAGGTGAAAAAGTCATTCAGTACCTCAGCCGTCTCCATATCCTGGGTGAACAGGTCTCCTGTCTCCTTCCTGAGAGGGCCCACATCTCCCCTAGGCTTGCCTTTACCCCTGACGTACTTATAGAACTTTTCTTGTTATCCTTGGTGCCCCTAGCCAGATTTAATTCCATCTGGGCTTTAGCTTGCCTAATCTGGTTCCTGCTCGCTCAGACAGTTTCTTTGTATTCCACCCAGTCAACCCGTCCTTGCTTCCACCCTCTGTAGGCCTCCTTTTTGCTTTTGAGCTTGTCCAGGAGCTTCTTGTTAATCCATGCAGGCCTCCTGGCATTTTTGCCTGACTTCTTCATTCTTGGGATGCACCGGTCCTGAGCTTGGAGGAGGTGATCCTTGAATACTAACCAGCTCTCTTCCCTCCAGTACTTTTTCCCATGTTACCCTGCCAAGCAGGTCCCTCAAGAGGCCAAAGTCTGCTCTCTTGGAGTCCAGGGTAGTGAGCTTGCTGCGTGCTCTCCTCACTGCCCCGAGGATCTTGAATTCTACCATTTCATGATCACTGCAGCTGAGGCTACCCTTGAGCTTGACAGTCCCCACCAGCCCCTCCTTGTTGTTAAGGACAAGGTCCAGCATGGTTCCTCTCCTTGTTGGCTCCTCTACCATTTGAAGAAGAAAGCTGTCATCGACACATTCCAAGAACTTCCTGGATTTCTTGTGCCTTGCTGTGCTGTCCTTCCAACAGGTATCGGGGTGGTTGAAGTCCCCCATGATGACCAGGGCGTGTGAACGCGATGCTGCTCCTATCTGTCTATGGAGGGCCTCGTCTGCTTCGTCATCCTGGTCAGGTGGCCTGTAGCAGACCCCTACCATAATGTCCCCTGCCCCTGTGATCCCTTTAATCTTGACTCATAAGCTCTCTGTTGGGTCTTCATCCATGCCCAGGTGGAGCTCCATGGACTCCAGCTGTTTATTGACATAGGGGGCAACATCCCCTCCTTGTCTCCCCAGCCCGTCCTTCCTGAAGAGTCTGTATCCCTCCATTCCAACGCTCCAATCGTAAGAGCCATCCCACCACGTCTCTGTGATGCCAAGATCATAGCCCTGGAGGCGTGCGCACATCTCTGACTCCTCTTGCTTGTTTCCCATACTGTGTGCATTTGCGTAAAGGCACTTCAGCTGGGCGCCCAATGAAGCTGTCTCACCGGCTGGAGCAGCTGCATTTCCTTTGTGCTGCTCTTCAGGTGCACTTCCTTAGGGGTGCTTTGTCTGTGACTCCCCAGCTCCTGTTGCCTCAGGAGACCCTGGCTTGTCCCCGAAAGACTTCAGCTGGGCTGCAGCATGAAGGTCTTTCCCTTTTCCAGAAGGTCGTTGCCGCTAAAGTTTTCCTTTGCTTCCTTGGGCAGCTGTGGCTGCTTCGAGGAGCATCCTTATCATCCTCAGGAAGTTGGCAAACTTAGAGGAAACTTTGACTGTCCCGAGATCACTCGATGCCTTGAGAGGGTAATGTGAGGAAGGGCCTCCTTACCCAAAGGACCCCCGAGACACTCACGCTTGCACAGAAGCGTTTTGCCGACGCAGCAAAATTTGATACACATGTGCAAAAAGACTATTGGGTCATCCCAACGAACATGTAAGCCTAGGTGGAGCCATGTATTAGGTAGGCGGAAGGATGAGACTGTTCTGTGTCTAAATCATGGGTGAATATCCCCAGGAAGGTGTGCTAGATTTGTGGGTTTTCCCACTAGCACCCGACGTCAAAGAAAGCAGTATCTCCTCTCTAAACTGCTTTTGGTTTGGAGAGCTTTCATTTGCGGTAACAGCTGGGTCTCCCGCTTCCGGGGAAAACCTCGGCCTGGACCTCACTCGGGAGGCACGGGGCTGTGTCCTCTACAGCTCTCTGTAGGCCGGCGGGAGCTGCTGGGCAGGCCTGAATGTCCTCACCTTCGCAGGTCTGCCCCGCTCACGGTTGATGCCGCGAGGAGGTGGGACCGGCTGTAGGCAGCCGCTGGCTGCAGTGCTGCTGGCCGTTTGGCAGCCCCCGGCAGGAGATGCCAAGGGTGCTGCTGGCAGAGGCGGCAGCTTGCAGCAGGTGCTGGTGGGTGCGTGCCTGGCTGTCGCTGCCTGTCTGGGGGGAGTCTCCTCCTGCAGCACCACCCTGATGCGAGGCAGTGCCTTGCTGCGCGCCACGCTGTCCGACTGCAAGAGAAGGCAAGGAGAGAGGCTGCGTGACTGTGACCCTGGTCCCCACGTCCCGGCTCCTGGCTGGAAGAGCTCCTGCGGCCGGGCTCCCCCACCAGCCCCCTGGGCAGCGCTCATCCCCGCAGGCAGCTGCTGCCCGTCCCAGAGGCAGGTGGGAGAGGGCTGGTCCCCTGGTGGTCCACGGTGACTCCCGGGAGCAGCCCTGGCATGCCCGGACAGCCTGCTGGGCATGGCACAGGGGACCAGCTTGCGACAGGGGCTGAGCCCGCCTGTCCCCTCCTGCACCTCCCGCCTGCCCATGGGCAGCTCGTGGGGTCGGGAAGACGTTTTGCCCCATGTCCCGCGGGCTCCCTACCTGTGCACAGCGGCTCCCAGCGGCCTGCGAAGTCTCTGGGCAGGGGAGCCGTGGCAGCCTGTCCCCATGGAGGGACGAGTCCGGGCTCTGCCTGCCCTGTGGCGCTGTCTCTGGCAGCCTGTTGTCCATCTGCGGGCAAGAGGAGGAGAAGGCGTGGGATGGAGGTGGCTGCCTTGGCACAGCAGCCCTCCCGCTGCCAGCAAGGCAGCTCCGTGCGGCCCCGTCCCACCACCAGCCTCTCCCTCCTGCCCCGTCCCTCACCTGTTGCCTCTTCAGCAGGCGCTGCAGCCCGGTGTTGAGCCTGGAGTGGGCGTTCGCCTTCTTTTCTCCTGGCATCTTCGGCATCCTCAGCCGTCGATGTGCCGTGGTTGCCCAGGGGAGATGCACCTCCCGAGGGAGCTGCTCTCCTGGGAGCCGGCACCCCCAGACTCTCGCTCCTTAAATGCCCCCACGGTCACCGGCGTCACAATGGCCTCGGTATGATGCGGCGATGCCATCACAGAGCCCTGGTGGTCACCTTGGAGATGCCCACGCCTGGGACCAGCTGGGACCAGCTGTGCCATGGCTCTGAAGCAGCTGGGAGCGGCCGGGAGCAGCCGTGCCCGGCACAGGGCAGCCCCTGCTCTTCCCTGGCTGGGGCCCTGCCAGGCCCGAGCCAACAGCTCCCACCCAGCCCGGTGGCAGCGGCCTCTGCAGAGCTCCCTCCTGGGGGTGCTCAGCAGCTGGGGGTGCCCCCGCCCTGGGCCTTGTCCCCAGGCAATGCTCCTGTCTGGCTCCTCCAGGTGTGCCAGGGTTCCTGTGGGACACGCAGGTGTCCCCAGGTGCTCCGCTGGCCGCTCTGTCCCTGCCCTTCTGCAGCGGTGCTCCTCAACGGGGCCAAGCACGAGGCCTTCACCATGGCACCTGGTGCCAGCTCTTGTCGCACCCGTCTCGCCGTCCTTGGCAACGTCAGCCTGCACGGGCACGGGGCAAGGGGGGGTTCTCTCCTGCTGTTGGGGGCTGCTGGCTGAAGCAGAGAGGCCTTGGTGTCCTCTGCAGGCAGCTGCCTTCCCACACAGTGACGCTCCAGTGCCGGCATGACTTATGGCTCCGCTGCCTGCCGTTCTGCCCGCTCTGGGCTGGCCCCTCTGGGAAGGGGAAGCATCCGTGCCTTGAGGAATGGGGGCGTTTTCCAGAAGCAGCCCTGTGGTTTTTGAAGGCTTCTGAGAGCTGGGGGCTGAGCAGTGCTGGGTGCTTGGATCTGGGTGGGATCTTGGGTCTGCAAGGCAGGGTGGGATCGGCTGGGGACCCTCCCGTGCACCACCTTTCTGCCCCCACGGAGCTCTATCATCCAGGGAAACTGACGCAAGCTGAGCTGCGCGCGTTTTCAGCCCGGTTCTGTTTGCTCACGATGGCTGCTGGCAAAAGACCTGCAGATATTTCGGTAGCTCAGTGTGTGTCTTCTTTTCTCGGCGACATGCCCGCCATCGTGGCCTGACACTGGCAGGGATGGGATGTGGACCTGCCATCTCAATGAGGACTGGAGAGCAGAACCTGCCTGCTGCCCCTTCCTCACCTTCCTCCTCCTCATCAGCCTGGTCCAGGCAGAGCCTGGCCAATGAGGCCTGTGGTGGCCTGCAATGCCTTACGCCCTGTCACATCTCAGCTCATAAATTTTTCCGAAGGTCCTTGTCGTGTGGCCTTTGAAGAAAACGTGAAGGATGTGCCGGCTCTCCTTCTCTACTTTTTCTATGAAATATTTTGATGTTTGTGTCATGGCCTCTGCCCTTCCCCGTGGTGCTGCTGGCTGCTGGCTGCGTTCCCAAAGACAGGCCCCTGCTTTGTTTATAACCATAGGCAAACTATAGTGTTGCTTGTTTCCTACTCACCTTCTTCCCGTGTGAGAAAAGAGCGAATGACTGACCTTCTGACTGTGCGAGCAAATGCTTAGTCACTGAGCTGATGTTACAGCTAGTGATAAGGAGGAGACAGCCAGAAGTAGCTAATCACCAAGGACGGGATAAGAAGAAGTAGTTAATGGCTTCAAGGTTCTTTTGCCAGTTAGGACAGAGCTGTGGCTGCTTCGAGGAACATCCTTATCGTCCTCAGGCTGCCTTGGCACAGCAGCCCTCCCGCTGCCAGCAAGGCAGCTCCGTGCGGCCCCGTCCCACCACCGGCCTCTCCCTCCTGCCCCGTCCCTCACCTGTTGCCTCTTCAGCAGGCGCTGCAGCCCGGTGTTGCGCCTGGAGTGGGCGTTCGCCTTCTTTTCTCCTGGCATCTTCGGCATCCTCAGCCATCAATGAATGCCTTCGACCAGGTAGCAACCATGGCTGGATCTCTATACACAAGCGAGACCTTGTGACTCCACGGTCAGTTGGGGGCAGCACTGGTTGCTCTGTGGCCAGGGACTAGTCCCTGCCCTTCCAGCAGCTTCCTATAACCTGGTGGTTTGATCAACCCGGGGGAGGTGCTGTCTCCGCCCCAGGCTCACTCAGCAGCCCGCCCACCAGCTGACAGCCCTCAGCACAGGCCGAGGCCCTTTGCCGGCTCCCAAAAGCCCCCAAAAGAGTTTTTCGTCCGCCCTTTTCGCTGCAGATCCCTTCCCCAGCGCAGTCTTACCTGCCCTGAAGCTGGTCTCCGCGGCGATCCTGCCTCTCTGTACTGGGCACTGGTGAGGCCTCACGTCGAGTGCTGTGTTCAGTTCTGGGCCCCTCTGTACAAGAGGGACATTGAGGTGCTGGAGCGTGTCCAGAGCAGAGCTACCAGGCTGGTGAGGGGTCTGGAGAGCAGGTCATCTGAGGAGAGGCTGAGGGAGCTGGGCATGTTTAGCTTGGAGAAGAGGAGGCTGAGGGGAGACCTCATTGCCCTCTACAACTCCCTGAAAGGAGGGTGGAGAGAGGTGGCTTTTGGCCTCTTCTCCCAGGGGAATAATGACAGGACCAGAGGAAATGGTCTGAAGTTGCGGCAGGGGAGGTTTAGATCAGATATTAGGAAGAATTACTTGACTGCAAGAGTGGTCAGGCACTGGGACAGCCTGCCCAGGGAGGAGCTTGGGTCACCATCCCTAGTGGTGTTTAAGAAATGTCTAGATGTGTCACTTCAGGGCATGCTCTAGTGGCAGAGATTGTAGGTTGTTTGTTTGTGGAGGTTTTTTTGTGTTTTCTTTTCTTTTTTTCTGGGGGTGTGTGTATGGTTGGACTCGATGATCTCAAAGGTCCTTTCCAACCATGAAGATTCTATGATTCTAAACCCAACAGTCCTTTCTTTGCCTCTGTACTCAAGCTGTCAGGCTCAAACAAGCTCTGGGTTCTAAACTATAGCCTAACCTAAATAAAAAGGAAAAAAACCAAGGAGTGAAGAACAATCACGGTACAAGCACAGGACACACCCTTTAACTTTTTGGCCTTCAGTCTAGCTAAACAGTGAGATGGTATCAACTGCTGAAAGAGCAGCCACAGCCTCTAGAAATCTTTGGTTACCATCAGCTGTAATTGATAATGGTTCGTGGCCTGATGGCCAGTGCCTAAAAGTATCCCGTGCTTTGGGCTGTACATACTTGAACAGTGCTGTCCGTACAAAAGTAGTACAAATGGCTGTTCTTATCTGCCTGGGGTGCTGCTCCGTGACAATCATCGGAGGTAGCGCCCTGCCATAGATTAAGGTACAATCCCTATTGAGAGCAAGAAGCAAAATAAGCCGTTCCACCCCTTGGCTCAAGCAGATGTTCACTCATTGTGCTGCAGTAGACAGAGAGAAGGCTGGCGAGTTGGAAGACCAATGGGTGATGATAGTGATAGTGATAAAACAAGTAAGTCAACAAACACAATGCCAGAAGTTACCAGTTCCACTCTCAAGGCTGGGCAGTGTAAGGATTCAGCTCCCTGCGTGCTTCTCCAGCTCTCACGGTCTCCCTCCAGAACTCAAGATCTGGTTTCTCTGCCTCTGACCCTCCCTCTGCCAAGTTCAGCCGTTGCCAGGGGGCAAAGAGGTCCCATTTGTGATGTCACGACAGCTGAATGTATGCAAGGGCAAACTGTGAACACAGCCCACTTGGGCCAAGTCACTGGAGCCAAGGTGGAGACCCTGAAAAGGCAAAGCAGGCTGGTTTGGTAGTCCCTGGGGAAGCGAGAAATAGAGGCCACAGTCTAGATGGCAGTTGCAGACTGTGCATCTTGTCCCGGGGGCAGTGACCGAGCAGCCCCCTGGTTCTTTGCTGCCGGCTGGGGATAAACCATGACAGTCCTTGAACCAAAACTCTGTCGGCTGAGAGTTGCCCCTTAGGCTTGACGTTCAAAAGTGACGTTGTGGCTCCTGTGTCCACGGGGAATGGTATTTCCTTGGCTTCTTTTTTTCCCACAGTTTGACCCTTATGATTCAGTTTAGTACTCCACATCTGCGTCTCCTTCCTCCCATCATTGCTGTTTGGCAACATTCCTCCGATTCCTCCCAAATCTGGGTCCCTGTGCTCTCTCAGCCTTATAGGACGTTCCTGTTTCCGATGTGCCCAGGGAGCTGGATGGGCTGCAGAAATGGGCCAGCAGGAACCTCCTGAAGTCCAGCATCACCCAACAGTCATGGTTTCGGCTGGGATAGGGATGACTTCCTTGCTAGCAGATGGTGTAGGGTGATGTGTTTTGGATTTGGGATGCGCACTGGTAGTAGCACACTGGTGTTTTTAGCTGTTGCTGAGCTCTCAAGGCCTTTTCTGCTCCTCACACCGCCCCACCAGCAATGGGCTGGGGGGCGCAAGGAGTTGGGAGGGGACACAGCCAGGACAGCTGACCCCGACTGACCAAAGGGACATTCCATGCCATTTGATGTCATGCTCAGTATATAAAGCCAGGGAAAGAAGGAGGAAGGGGGCATGTTCAGAGTAATGACGTTTGTCTTCCCAAGTCATAGAATCATAGAATGGTTGGGGTTGGAGGGGACCTTAAGGATCATCTAGTTCCAACCCCCCTGCCATGGGCAGGGACACCTCCCACTAGACCAGATTGCTCAAAGCCCCGTCCAGCCTGGCCTTGAACCCCTGCAGGGATGGGGCATCCACAGCTTCTCTGGGCAACCTGTTCCAGTGCCTCACCACCCTCACAGGAAAGAATTTCTTCCTAATATCCGATCTAAATCTACCCTCCTTCCATTCGAAACCATTACCCCTCGTCCTTGGGTGGAGTGGTTGGAGCCCTTGCCGGTGAAGACTAAGGTGAAAAAGTCATTCAGTACCTCAGCCGTCTCCATATCCTGGGTGAACAGGTCTCCTGTCTCCTTCCTGAGAGGGCCCACATCTCCCCTAGGCTTGCCTTTACCCCTGACGTACTTATAGAACTTTTCTTGTTATCCCTGGTGCCCCTAGCCAGATTTAATTCCATCTGGGCTTTAGCTTGCCTAATCTGGTTCCTGCTCGCTCAGACAGTTTCTTTGTATTCCACCCAGTCAACCCGTCCTTGCTTCCACCCTCTGTAGGCCTCCTTTTTGCTTTTGAGCTTGTCCAGGAGCTTCTTGTTAATCCATGCAGGCCTCCTGGCATTTTTGCCTGACTTCTTCATTCTTGGGATGCACCGGTCCCGAGCTTGGAGGAGGTGATCCTTGAATACTAACCAGCTCTCTTCCCTCCAGTACTTTTTCCCATGTTACCCTGCCAAGCAGGTCCCTCAAGAGGCCAAAGTCTGCTCTCTTGGAGTCCAGGGTAGTGAGCTTGCTGCGTGCTCTCCTCACTGCCCCGAGGATCTTGAATTCTACCATTTCATGATCACTGCAGCTGAGGCTACCCTTGAGCTTGACAGTCCCCACCAGCCCCTCCTTGTTGTTAAGGACAAGGTCCAGCATGGTTCCTCTCCTTGTTGGCTCCTCTACCATTTGAAGAAGAAAGCTGTCATCGACACATTCCAAGAACTTCCTGGATTTCTTGTGCCTTGCTGTGCTGTCCTTCCAACAGGTATCGGGGTGGTTGAAGTCCCCCATGATGACCAGGGCGTGTGAACGCGATGCTGCTCCTATCTGTCTATGGAGGGCCTCGTCTGCTTCGTCATCCTGGTCAGGTGGCCTGTAGCAGACCCCTACCATAATGTCCCCTGCCCCTGTGATCCCTTTAATCTTGACTCATAAGCTCTCTGTTGGGTCTTCATCCATGCCCAGGTGGAGCTCCATGGACTCCAGCTGTTTATTGACATAGGGGGCAACATCCCCTCCTTGTCTCCCCAGCCCGTCCTTCCTGAAGAGTCTGTATCCCTCCATTCCAACGCTCCAATCGTAAGAGCCATCCCACCACGTCTCTGTGATGCCAAGATCATAGCCCTGGAGGCGTGCGCACATCTCTGACTCCTCTTGCTTGTTTCCCATACTGTGTGCATTTGCGTAAAGGCACTTCAGCTGGGCGCCCAATGAAGCTGTCTCACCGGCTGGAGCAGCTGCATTTCCTTTGTGCTGCTCTTCAGGTGCACTTCCTTAGGGGTGCTTTGTCTGTGACTCCCCAGCTCCTGTTGCCTCAGGAGACCCTGGCTTGTCCCCGAAAGACTTCAGCTGGGCTGCAGCATGAAGGTCTTTCCCTTTTCCAGAAGGTCGTTGCCGCTAAAGTTTTCCTTTGCTTCCTTGGGCAGCTGTGGCTGCTTCGAGGAGCATCCTTATCATCCTCAGGAAGTTGGCAAACTTAGAGGAAACTTTGACTGTCCCGAGATCACTCGATGCCTTGAGAGGGTAATGTGAGGAAGGGCCTCCTTACCCAAAGGACCCCCGAGACACTCACGCTTGCACAGAAGCGTTTTGCCGACGCAGCAAAATTTGATACACATGTGCAAAAAGACTATTGGGTCATCCCAACGAACATGTAAGCCTAGGTGGAGCCATGTATTAGGTAGGCGGAAGGATGAGACTGTTCTGTGTCTAAATCATGGGTGAATATCCCCAGGAAGGTGTGCTAGATTTGTGGGTTTTCCCACTAGCACCCGACGTCAAAGAAAGCAGTATCTCCTCTCTAAACTGCTTTTGGTTTGGAGAGCTTTCATTTGCGGTAACAGCTGGGTCTCCCGCTTCCGGGGAAAACCTCGGCCTGGACCTCACTCGGGAGGCACGGGGCTGTGTCCTCTACAGCTCTCTGTAGGCCGGCGGGAGCTGCTGGGCAGGCCTGAATGTCCTCACCTTCGCAGGTCTGCCCCGCTCACGGTTGATGCCGCGAGGAGGTGGGACCGGCCGTAGGCAGCCGCTGGCTGCAGTGCTGCTGGCCGTTTGGCAGCCCCCGGCAGGAGATGCCAAGGGTGCTGCTGGCAGAGGCGGCAGCTTGCAGCAGGTGCTGGTGGGTGCGTGCCTGGCTGTCGCTGCCTGCCTGGGGGGAGTCTCCTCCTGCAGCACCACCCTGATGCGAGGCAGTGCCTTGCTGCGCGCCACGCTGTCCGACTGCAAGAGAAGGCAAGGAGAGAGGCTGCGTGACTGTGACCCTGGTCCCCACGTCCCGGCTCCTGGCTGGAAGAGCTCCTGCGGCCGGGCTCCCCCACCAGCCCCCTGGGCAGCGCTCATCCCCGCAGGCAGCTGCTGCCCGTCCTAGAGGCAGGTGGGAGAGGGCTGGTCCCCTGGCGGCCCACGGTGACTCCCGGGAGCAGCCCTGGCATGCCCGGACAGCCTGCTGGGCATGGCACAGGGGACCAGCTTGCGACAGGGGCTGAGCCCGCCTGTGCCCTCCTGCACCTCCTGCCTGCCCATGGGCAGCTCGTGGGGTCGGGAAGATGTTTTGCCCCATGTCCCGCGGGCTCCCTACCTGTGCACAGTGGCTCCCAGCGGCCTGCGAAGTCTCTGGGCAGGGGAGCCGTGGCAGCCTGTCCCCATGGAGGGACGAGTCCGGGCTCTGCCTGCCCTGTGGCGCTGTCTCTGGCAGCCTGTTGTCCATCTGCGGGCAAGAGGAGGAGAAGGCGTGGGATGGAGGTGGCTGCCTTGGCACAGCAGCCCTCCCGGTGCCAGCAAGGCAGCTCCGTGCGGCCCCGTCCCACCACCGGCCTCTCCCTCCTGCCCCGTCCCTCACCTGTTGCCTCTTCAGCAGGCGCTGCAGCCCGGTGTTGAGCCTGGAGTGGGCGTTCGCCTTCTTTTCTCCTGGCATCTTCGGCATCCTCAGCCGTCGATGTGCCGTGGTTGCCCAGGGGAGATGCACCTCCCGAGGGAGCTGCTCTCCTGGGAGCCGGCACCCCCAGGCTCTCGCTCCTTAAATGCCCCCACGGTCACCGGCGTCACAATGGCCTCGGTATGATGCGGCGATGCCATCACAGAGCCCTGGTGGTCACCTTGGAGATGCCCACGCCTGGGACCAGCTGGGACCAGCTGTGCCATGGCTCTGAAGCAGCTGGGAGCGGCCGGGAGCAGCCGTGCCCGGCACAGGGCAGCCCCTGCTCTTCCCTGGCTGGGGCCCTGCCAGGCCCGAGCCAACAGCTCCCACCCAGCCCGGTGGCAGCGGCCTCTGCAGAGCTCCCTCCTGGGGGTGCTCAGCAGCTGGGGGTGCCCCCGCCCTGGGCCTTGTCCCCAGGCAATGCTCCTGTCTGGCTCCTCCAGGTGTGCCAGGGTTCCTGTGGGACACGCAGGTGTCCCCAGGTGCTCCGCTGGCCGCTCTGTCCCTGCCCTTCTGCAGCGGTGCTCCTCAACGGGGCCAAGCACGAGGCCTTCACCATGGCACCTGGTGCCAGCTCTTGTCGCACCCGTCTCGCCGTCCTTGGCAACGTCAGCCTGCACGGGCACGGGGCAAGGGGGGGTTCTCTCCTGCTGTTGGGGGCTGCTGGCTGAAGCAGAGAGGCCTTGGTGTCCTCTGCAGGCAGCTGCCTTCCCACACAGTGACGCTCCAGTGCCGGCATGACTTATGGCTCCGCTGCCTGCCGTTCTGCCCGCTCTGGGCTGGCCCCTCTGGGAAGGGGAAGCATCCGTGCCTTGAGGAATGGGGGCGTTTTCCAGAAGCAGCCCTGTGGTTTTTGAAGGCTTCTGAGAGCTGGGGGCTGAGCAGTGCTGGGTGCTTGGATCTGGGTGGGATCTTGGGTCTGCAAGGCAGGGTGGGATCGGCTGGGGACCCTCCCGTGCACCACCTTTCTGCCCCCACGGAGCTCTATCATCCAGGGAAACTGACGCAAGCTGGGCTGCGCGCGTTTTCAGCCCGGTTCTGTTTGCTCACGATGGCTGGCAAAAGACCTGCAGATATTTCGGTAGCTCAGTGTGTGTCTTCTTTTCTCGGCGACATGCCCGCCATCGTGGCCTGACACTGGCAGGGATGGGATGTGGACCTGCCATCTCAATGAGGACTGGAGAGCAGAACCTGCCTGCTGCCCTTTCCTGCTAGGTAAACCCCAGCCTGCCGAGGGGAACAGCTGGGAGGGCTCAGATCCGCCTCGTGAGGAAGAGGCATTTGTCTCCATGACCCCAGTCGAGATGAGCACCGAGCTTTCTCTCCTACAGTTTTCCTTGAAATCCCGTGCCTGGCAGGGATCCTTGTGTGTAGGGCAGCACAGATGGAGTTGCAGCCATGAAGCAGCTGTGCACCGTGATGAGATGCAGCAACCACATGGGAGCCACCATTTCCCTCCGAGACCACTGTCACCCCACAGGACAGTCACCCTGGGATCCCTCCTGCCGTGTGTAAGCCCTCTGTTTCCACAACTATGTTTTACACATGCTGCAAACATCTGAGCATCCTCCAGTCCTCCTTGTTCTCAGCTGCCCACATTTCTCCCGTCAGACCAGCCTCTTCTCCACACACTCCCGCCCTCCTCGCAGGTCTCGCACCTGCCTGCTGCCCCTTCCTCACCTTCCTCCTCCTCATCAGCCTGGTCCAGGCAGAGCCTGGCCAATGAGTCCTGTGGTGGCCTGCAGTGCCTTACGCGCTGTCACATGTCAGCTCATAAATTTTCTCCTTCACAGCTAGCAGCGCCTGGCAATGCCGTTACGCATGTGGCTGGTAGTCTGACTCCCACAGGGAAACTTTTCACTCAGTCCTTCCAACTTCCAGGGATTCAGCTCAAAACTGGCCTCTGTGGAGGAACCAGCTCTTGTCTTAGAGAATGAGCAATGGAGACTCCCTGAGCACCGGTGTTTTTTTAGCTAAAAAAGAAATGATTTCTCTTAATTTCCAGTTCGGACACACTGATGATTTGCTCCCCGTTGCTGGATACTCTCACCAGAGAGTCCTACTCTCCAAGGAGAAGTCCTGTCCCCAACAAGGACCTGGGAGCCCTGATCCCACCCTTCCCCGTGCAGACACCACCACAACCGCGCAGTGCAGAACAGCCTCCCAGCAACCCCTTGATGCTTTTTAATTGGAGTATTTCACTTGGACATATGTGTTTCATGTTACATCGCTTGGCGTGAATACAAAGAGGGCAGCAGGCGCTAACACATATGACACACAGGCACACGCAGACAGAGTCCCAGCACCCCAAAAAGGGTGGGGTGCGTGGGAGGCTGACAGAGCTGTGAGTGGAGGGACGAGGGTGGTGGCACGGGCAAGCTGGCCTGGGACAACGCTGGAAAACATTGCGATGCCACGTCGTCTACTGAGCTTGCTGTGGGAAGCAGGGATGTCTGGAGGCTCACAGAGGCGGTGGTGGTGGGGATGATGGGCCTATGTCTAAGGACAGGTGGCATCCCTGGGACAGCTGGGTCCTGGCAGCTAGGGAGGGGAGAGAAGCATCAGAGAGGGATGGTGAGAAGGTAGCTCAGCTCCCAGTCTAGCCTTGGCTGGTGTAACCGTGCTCCCACCACCAGAGTGCCTTGGGCAGGGGGGTGGTGGAGGAAGGAGATCTCCTTGCAGCCCTGTCTGGCTGGTGGGTGTCTCTGTGCAGCATCTTGTTGGCTTTGGTGAAACAACCGAGGTCCAAAATCACTGCTGCTTCCCAGTCGGATGTCACGGTCCCTGAAGTCTGGTAGGCAGTGCTGCCGACTCTGCCTGGCACGCCGTGCTGTTGGGTGGTCGAGCCCAGCTGAGCAGCAGAACAACGCACAACACCCTACAATATGGACTTTTATGAAAGCAGGCAAAGTCAGCCCAATGCACAGGACCAAGAGAGGTCTCCCACATCTACTGAGCTCCACTCAGTGTTAGTGACACCAGCACCAGGTCTTGGTGGACAATTCTCACCCCTCGTGTTGCCACACACCCAGGCAATGTCCTCCTTTGAAGCCTGGATTTTAGCAAGGCACCCCAGTCTCCTTCCCCTCCTTGCCCCCCAAACACAACATGGCTCCAGCCTCCTCTGTGCTGGCAGGTCCCATCTCTGCTCAAAGCCGGCTGGTCCACACTGCGTGCCGTCACTTGGAAGACGGAACAACCAGCCAGCAGATGAATGCAGCCAACCAAAAATGGAGAAAAGCCCACCGAAATCAAGGGCCTGCCCTTGCTGTCAGTGGTTCAGGTCCAGCTGGGACTTGCAAAGAGCCATTTTATACAGCACCACACACAACAGCACAATGAAGTCACTTGGGAATTTTCCTTGGGAAGGCTTGACAAGTCCACAGGGAATATCTGCAGATTGTGACTTTTCTGTGGCTCTTCTGAGAGCAGTAGAATGTCGGCAATGTCCTTCACTCCATGGTCAATCCTTCACAAAAGTTCAGGTTCCCCAGGGAGTTCTAGAGTCTTGCAAAGGAAGGAGAAAATGGCACATTTTTTTCCAGCAGCATTTTGGGAAACATTTTATCTTCTATATGCGTTTTATCTTCTATATGCTCCCTTTCAAGCCGTATAAAGCCACAGGACTGGTATTGCAATTGCCTTGTCCCTTCAAGCAGGTTGATACCGTTGCACTGAACAGATTTACCGTATCCACTGGGGTGCTGCTGGATGACCTCCTGCACAACCAAATGTGACTGCATCTTTACTCTAAAACATTGGAAAGCAATAGAATTTGCTGTGAGAAAATTCAAAAAGCCAACGAATATTGTGAGTGTTGGAAGAAAATTACCGATGACAAACCCCACATTCCTCCTACAAACATCTTTTCATCCTGTGTAAGGTGGCTCCACAGCCTTGGTGGCATATGGGACAGAAGTAAACTCCAGAAAAAGTGGCTGTTATACATTAGCATTTAGTCATGGCCAGCAGGGTGAGGGGGGGATTCTGCCCCTCTGCTCCACTCTGGGGAGACCCCCCTGCAGTGCTGCCTCCAGCTCTGGAGCCCCCAACAGCAGAAGGACACGGAGCTGTTGGAGCGGGGCCAGGGGAGGCCCTGGGGTTTTACACTGAAAGAAGGGAGATTTAGATGAGATCTCAGGAAGAAATTCTTTGCTGTAAGGGTGGTGAGACACTGGCCCAGGTTGCCCAGAGAAGTTGTGGCTGCCCCATCCCTGGAAGTCTTTACCTCTAAAGTTTTCCTTTGCTTCCTTGGGCATTTTTCTTGTCAGTAATTTAGTGTCCTTACATTGTTAATTCACGAAAAAACCTTTTTTTAACCAGTGGGTGCAGTATAGCTCTCCATACGTGTGCTGATTTAGAATTCAGGCTAGAGGCAGTTGTGTGGCCGTGGTGGGGACAGGCTGGCGCAGATGCAGAGCAGCGTAGGGGGGACCAGCACAGGCAGCTGTGGGGCTGTGGGCACAGTCTGTGGGTAGCCGTGGGGCTGGGGGACAGACACGCCAGGCAACAGTGGGTCTGGTTGTTGACCTCCCAGTGGTGGGGGCTTCCGGAGGTCAGGGGTGGGCAGAAGGCAGAGGAACCCTCCTGCCCCACACCAACACCACCACCCTGCCCCACACCACCACCAGCTGCCTGGCGAGCCCCTGCCGTGGGGAGATGCCAGCCGCCGTGCCCCAGGCAGAGACCTGCTGGGGGGAGAGTGCGTGAGCAGCCAGAGCTCCCTGACCCAGAGACCCTCAGAGACGCGAGGGACCCCGTCCTGCCTGCATCAGCCCTCAGGCCAGCAAGGAGCCACCGATGGAGCCAATGGCATCCTGGCTTGTATTAGAAATAGTGTGACCAGCAGGAGGAGGGAGGTGATTGTCCCCCTGTACTCAGCACTGGTGAGGCCACACCTGGAGTATTGTGTCCAGTTTTGGGCACCTCAATATGAGAGAGATATCGAGGTGCTGGAGCGAGGGCAGAGGAGGGCAACGAAGCTGGTGAAGGGCCTGGAGAATAAATCTTATGAGGAGCGATTGAAGGAGCTGGGACTGTTTAGTTTGAGGAAGAGGAGGCTGAGGGGAGACCTCATCACTCTCTACAACTACTTGAAAGGACATTGTAGAGAGGTTGGTGCTGGTCTCTTCTCACAGGTAATTAGCGATAGAACAAGAGGGATTGGGTTCAAGCTGCAGCAGGGTAGGTTTAGGCTGGACATGAGGAAAAACTTCTTCACAGAAAGAGTGGTCAGACACTGGAACAGGCTGCCCAGGGAGGTGGTGGAGTCACCATCGCGGGATGTGTTTAAGACTCATTTCGATGTGGTGTTAGGGGATATGGTGTAGGGGAGAACTTTGTAGAGTGGAGTTGATGGTTAGACTCGATGATCCCAAGGGTCTTTTCCAACCTAAATGATTCTGTGATTCTATGATTCTAAGATGGCTCTGGAAGAAAGCTCCAAGTCCCCTTCATCAGCATCAATACAGAGAATAAACTAGTGAACAGGACAGAAGAGGAAATTTCAGCTTTGTTTCCTGAAATGGCTACAGCAGAGGGTCAGGCATCGTGGAGCAGCAGCCAGCAGGCATGGGGACAAGAGCACCAGCGCAGCAGCCAACACCTCATGGGACCAGAACCAGGAGGTGATGCCCGAGAACTGGGGGCAGAAGAAAGCCAGGGGAGCGGTGGTTCGCGCACTAAGATGGGTGGCACGGTTCAGCAGCCCAGCAGTGCCGTGAGTGTTTCTCTAAGGCAGGACTCCTGTCACAGCTGGCAGCGGGTCTCCAGTGGGGGAAGCTGGTGGTCCCTGAGGCCAGAGTCCTGCCTGCGGGACGAGCTGTGTCAGAGCAACTGGCATCCCCAGCGGCAGGAGTCCCAGCTCAGCATGGACTCCAGGGACCAAGCGGAGCTAGCTCAGAGGGCAGCCTACAGCCCGGAGGAGGGGGTCATCGGGGTCAGCTGGAGAACAACCAGAAAAGTAACCAACAGAAGCCAGCAAAGCAGTCAAGTTTGGAGCCAGAAGGCTCTGGCAGAAGTATTGAAGTCCCCTGCTCCAAAATCTCAGAGCAACATCAATACAGAAAAGAGATCGGTAAAAGGAGCAGAAAAGGAAATTTCAGATAAATGCCCTGAAATAATGAGTCAGCCAACAATGCAGGCATCACAGCATGGCAGTGAGACAGTACCAGGGCAGGAGTCACGGTGTGGCAGTGTGAAGGTACCACAGCAGGAGTGGTGGCAAGGAAGTGGTGGCGAGGATGTACCAGGGCGGGAGTCTCGGCGTGGCAGCCAGCAGACAATGGGGCAGGAATTCCAGCGTGGCAGTGAGGAGGTACCAGGGCAGGAGTCACTGCATGGCAGCTAGCTGGTATTGACGCAGGAGTCATGGCGTGGCAGCAAGAAGGTATTGGGGCAGGAATCCCGGTGTGGCAGCGAGAAGGTACTGGGGCATCAGTCATGGCCCCACCAGCCTGGAGAAGAGCACTTAGGGCAACCTGAGGCCTCTGACAGCGGCTTGCTGCTGGTGCTCCGTCTGAAGTGCAGCAAACTCCAGGGAATGGACCTTGTGATGGAGGAGCAAATAGCAGGGGAAGCAGAGCAGACCTGCAACCTTTCCGCCTGTCAGCCTCACATCTGTGCCTGAGAAAATCATGGAAGAGATCCTCCTAGAAGCTATGCTAAGGCACATGGAGGACAGGGAGGTGATTTGAGACAGCCAGCATGGCTTCACCAGGGGCAAGTCCGGCCTGACCAACCTGGTGGTTTTCTACAATGGAGTGACTGCATCAGTGGACAAGGGAAGAGCAATGGATATCATCTACCTGGACTTCTGCAATGCCTTTGACACGGCCCCCCACAACATTCTTCTCTCTAAGTTGGAGAGATACGGATTTGATGGGTGGACTGTTTGGTGGATAAGGAATTGGCTGGATGGTCGCATCCAGAGGGTGGTGGTCAATGGCTTGATGTCCAGATGGAGAGGGGTGACAAGTGGTGTCCCTCAGGGATCTGTACTGGGACCGGTGCTGTTCAACAGCTTCATCAATGATTTAGACAGTAGGATCAAGTGCACCCTCAGCAAGTTTGCCGATGACACCAAGCTGAGTGGTGCGGTCGACGTGCCAGAGGGACGGGATGTCATCCAGAGGGACCTGGATGAGCTGGAGAGGTGGGCCCAAGCAAACCTTATGAAGTTCAACAAGGCCAAGTGCAAGGTCCTACACTTGGGTCGGGACAATCCTCGTTATCAATACAGGCTGGGGGATGATGTGATAGAGAGCAGCCCCATGGAAAAGGACTTGGGCGTCCTGGTGGATGAAAAGCTCACATGAGCCAGCAATGTGCGCTTGCAGCCCAGAAGGCAAATCACATCCTGGGTTGCATCAAAAGCAGCGTGGCCAGCAGATCCAGAGAGGTGATTCTGCCCCTCTACTCTGCTCTGGTGAGACCCCAGCAGCGGAGTATCCAGCTCTGGAACCCTCAGCACAAGAAGGACATGGACCTGTTGGAGCGGGTCCAGAGGAGGGCCACAAAGATGATCTGAGGGCTGGAGCACCTCTGCTATGAAGACAGGCTAAGAGAGCTGGGATTGTTCAGCCTGGAGAAGAGAAGGCTCTGGGGAGACCTTCTAGCAGCCTTCCAGTACCTGAACGGGGCCTACAAGAAAGCTGGGGAGGAGCCATTTGCAAGGGCATGTAGCGACAGGACAGGGGCAATGGTTTTAAACTAGAGCAGGGCAGGTTTAGATTAGCCATTAGGAAGAATTTCTTTACGCTGAGGGTGGTGAGACACTGGCCCAGGTTGCCCAGAGAGGTGGTGGAGGCCCCATCCCTGAAGACATTCAAGGCCTGGCTGGATGAGGGTCTGGGCAACCTGATCTAGTTAAAGATGTCCCTGCTTACTGCAGGGTGGTTGGACTAGATGACCTCTAAAGGTCCTTTCCAACCCAACACATTCTATGATTCTATGATCATAAAAGAGCGTCTCTTCAGATTATCAGGTACACAGGTTATAAATCAGATGTTTCTTGGACCTCAGATGTATAACCATATACCATGACAGCTGTCTCCTTTGTGGTGAAGGGGCCATGAATGTTCATTGCTTCTTCTGATATAAGAACTAGGAGACATCAAGAGAAGCTGTCAGTCAATATACTTCAAAAGACTGCTTCATATGAAACATAGGTAGGCTTTGGCACTCCTTGCCACAGGACATGAATGCCAAAGGTTTACATGGATTCAAAAAGTGACTGGCTATATTCTCGGAAGGAAGAACATTAAGGTTCAGGGAGTACAAAGATAGTCTTTCTCATTAAAAATCAATGGAACTGCAAGTTGTTGGATGGGTGGAGCATACTAGAAGAGTATATTGTAGTTTTCTGTGTGAGGAGACTGTGCTTGGAACAGTGTTTGAGCACAATGTTCAAACTATGATGGTGTTCTTGACAAGCGATGTACACTTCTGTCTATACGTATTTTATACAGAATGACCAAATTAGTTCAGTTTTGGGGAAAGTCCTGTGGAAAACTACTAGACAGAGACTCCTTGGAGTATAAACTAGAAAAGGAGAAAGGGAGATCTCTAAAGTAGTAGCAAAATTGGCTGAGGCTGCTGATTGGGATCACACCTGTAGGCATCCAAAAATCAGATTGCCTTCTGAATTCTTCAGTGGGGAGAGGTATCTATAAACGTGTGAAATTAAGGAGAAGGTGGAATAGCTTTGGTGGCTCTTCATGACACACAAAGCAAAGTGCCATTGAGAGCCCCTGCTGGGCCTGGAGCTTGCCCAGGGGGCTGGCAGACACTGGGGTGTCCCACCGAGCTCCCTCCTGCAGTTGCGAATGGCCAGTGTCCAGGATCTGAATGGCGCCAGGCTCTTTTCAGTGGTGCCCGGCGACAGGACAAGAGGTAATGGGCACAAACCTGAACACAGGGAGTTCCACCTAAACATGAGGAGGAACTTCTTTCCTTTGAGGGTGGCAGAGCCCTGGCACAGGCTGCCCAGAAAGGTGTTGGAGTCTCCGTCTCTGGAGACATTCAAACCCCGCTTGGACGCGTTCCTGTGCCACCTGCTCTGGGTGACCCTGCTCTGGCAGGGGGTTGGACTGGGTGATTTCCAGAGGTCCCTTCCAACCCCGGCCATTCTGTGATTCTGTGAAACTGAAGTGAAGAATGTAATTTGAGATGCTAGGTAGACTCCTAGATCCTGCACATCACCTCTTACATTTTCACCTGCAAGGAATTAGTTCATTCTTGGAATTTGTAATGCTGTAATAATATGATCAGTAATATGCCTTATTGCTAGTTATCACTGCTGACTGGCAATGAGATTTTTGTATAGGCATATATTTTGTAGTATTTGCATGATAATTATATTTAAATAAAACAATTTTCAAGTTTTGGGTTGATATCCACCTTTTCTTGACAGGAAATAAAATACTGCGTGAGCAGAGTGTAAGCTTTGGAGCTGTGAGTAAGAACAGCTCAGGACACAGGCGTTGAGTTTCAGTCTCTGTTTATGGGGCACTTTTCTCCCAAGTTAGTGCAGTAATTGTTAAGCTGCAAGCATGGTCTTTTGTTCCAGGGAATCATAGAATCATAGAATCATAGGGTTGGAAGGGCCCTCTGGAGATCGTGTAGTCCAACCCCCTGCCACAGCAGCGTCACCCAGAGCAGGTGGCACAGGAACGCGTCCAGGCGGATTTGGAATGTCTCCAGAGACGGAGACTCCACCACCTCTCTGGGCAACCTGTGCCAGGGCTCTGCCACCCTCAAAGGAAAGAAATTCCTCCTCATGTTTAGGTGGAACTGCCTATGCTCAAGTTTGTGCCCGTTATCTCTTGTCCTGTCCCTGGGAACCACTGAAAAGAGCCTGGCCCCATCCTCCTGACACCCACCCTTGAAGTATTTATACATGTTGATAAGATCCCCCCTCAGCTGTCTTTTTTCCAGACTGAAGAGACCCAAATCCCTCAGCCTTTCTTCATAGGAGAGGTGTTCCTGTCCCCTCATCATCTTGGTAGCCCTTTGCTGTCCCCTCTCCAGCAGTTCCCTGTCCTTCTTGAACCAGGGAGCCCAGAACTGGACACAGCACTCCAGGTGCGGCCTCACCAGGGCAGAGCAGAGGGGGAGGATGACCTCCCTTGACCTGCTGGCCACACTCTTCTTGATGCATTGGCCTTCTTGGCCACAAGGGCACATTGCTGGCTCATGGTCATCCAGTTGCCCACCAGGACTCCCAGGAAGCTCCTATGCTTCGTTGCTTATCCTCTCCCGGGTATCAGAGCACAGGCTGCCTGGGCAAGATGGAAAAAAATCATTCCTCAATTTGACTGGGAGGAGTGTTCTGCACTTTCTATAGAAGCCATTCTTTTAAATCTTGGTCTGCTGTTCACACAGGTATTTTAATTTATGCTTCAATCTTAAATCACACTTGCTTTAGTGTTTCTGTTACAAATGTCTGTAAAACTTCCCTCTTTTTTCTGTGCCAGTGTGCCTCTCTGGGCTCTGAAATTTGTGGTTAGAGCCATCTCTGTCGGAAATGTTGTAGTCTTTCCTGCAGCCTGGCTTCCTCTGTTGGGCAGGGTCCCCAGCCATCCCACCACAGCCTTGCCAGGCCCGGGGCACTGCACCTGTGGCTCATGGTAGAGGCTTATCGTTGGCGCAGCTCCCAGGGTTGCTTTTGTTGTCCACTTTGCAGTAGTGGAGTTGTTAGCAAAGGATGACACTGCCTTTCCAAACGCTAAAAACTTTAAAAAGACAAAATGAAAACCCTGGTGCCTGCTACCAGATGGAGTAACCAACCTGTGCCTTGCAATGTCTTCATGTATGGGAATTACGAGAGCAAGATCTATTAAAAATCCTGGTGCCAGCCCACTGTTATTTGTATGGGCATAATGGAATAAGTATTTCTGCCTGATTCACCTCTTGGATTTAGGAAGAAGCCCAGGTGGGAGAAGCGTTGAGGCGCTGGTGCAGAACTGCCCGAGTCCCAGACCTCATTTTGGATGTGAACCTTCGCAAGTGAGTTCTCCACTTGGCAGGTGCTTTTCCAGCTGGCTGTGATGAACTGGAATGCAAGAAAGTGTTTTAAAGCTTGAGATGTTGCAAATTAGTGGAGGGTGGCCAGGCTCTGCAGTGCAATCACTGAGGCACAATGAGAAATCTGCTAATTAGGCAAGAGCTCATCTCACGTTGCCAATTTGCTACAGACCTCTGAGATTATACTGTGCCTAAAAGGCACAGGGCAACCCCACCTTGCAGGCCTGAGCTCAGCAGGCCTCTCATGTGTTCTTGCTGAGGCATGAGGTTTGTTTGAGTTTTTGTTGTTGGTTTTTTGTTTTGGTTTTTTTTTTAATTTTATTTTTATTTAAACCTAATTCTTTAGTATTTGCCTAAAACTTGTCGAGCTTTCCATGTGAGGAGAGCAGCAGAGCTATTGCTGTTCCCCTTCCAAAAGCTAATCTCAGTGTGGCTGTGGTGATGCCCTAGGATGTACTCGTGACGCTTTGATCTGCACTTGAGCCCCTACTAAGATCTGTGGCTTTGCGCCATTTAGGTAAAAGAAGGTCATACGGAGCAGGCATGTACCCTGTGTGCAATAAGTGAAAGTATTTCCCATTCAATATTAACAGATAGCAGCACAACACGGGAAGCAGTTATGTGTAGAGAACCTTCTAAGGCGGCAGCTGTTCCTGGGTGAGGTGAATAAGAGGAAGAAAGCCCGGGCAAGTCGAGTCCAGACTGGTACAAAACTTCACTCATACAGTGGGGAGTGGTGTGCCAGAATACGTACCGGGATCCCACCTGAACACACAGACCAGTAGCATCTACGGATATCTGAACACATGTGCAGTGAGCCTCGATGAACAAAAACCGTGAGCAGTAACTTTTTTTTCCTGAATAAAGAGAAATTTTCTTGTACTATGAGCGTGGTCTATTCAAATTAGTCACAGTCGCAAAAATGACAATACCTTGTAAAAGACTGGTGATGTAGGCTTTGTTGTTCTCCTTTCCTCCGTCTCTAAATGTTTTTTTCTCTTGGTTTGCTGGTGTATTTTTCTGCCATCTGTCTAGTCTCCAGGCCATTAATGAGTTCATGAGCCTATGTCACATCCCTCTTCACTTGCTTCTTTTCCAGCCTGAAGAGTCCTAGCCTACGTAGTCATTTATAGTTCAGAAGTTGTTTCATATTTTCCATTGGTTTTGTCATTTCTTGATCACAAGGAAGTTGGGGCTTTGCATCTGCTTTTACAGGAACAGAGGGTTTTTTTCCCCTCTGCTGCTGTACAAGTGAGGAAGGGACTGGGGAGAATTTCTTATTGATGTTCACAGTGTTTCAGGCAGCCTGCGACTGCCCAACCATGTCTCTGCAAGATCTAGGCTGAGCAAGCTGCCCATGGTCGATTTCCCAGCCGGTCCATTTCCCAGCCCAAGTCATATGAGGAGAGGCTGAGGGAGCTGGGCATGTTTAGCTTGGAGAAGAGGAGACTGAGGGGAGACCTCATTGCCCTCTACAACTCCCTGAAAGGAGGTTGGAGAGAGGTGGGGGTTGGCCTCTTCTCCCAGGTGAATAATGACAGGACCAGAGGAAATGGTGTGAAGTTGGGTCAGGGGAGGTTTAGATCAGATATTAGGAAGAATTACTTGACTGCAAGAGTGGCCAGGCACTGGAACAGCCTGCCCAGGGAGGGGCTTGAGTCACCATCCCTAGAGGTGTTTAAGAAACGTCTAGATGTGTCACTTCAGGGCATGCTCTAGTGGCAGAGATTGTAGGTTGTTTGTTTGTTTGTTTGTTGGTTTCTTGTTGGTTTTTTTCTGGGGGTGTGTGTATGGTTGGACTCGATGATCTCAAAGGTCCTTTCCAACCATGAAGATTCTATGATTCTATGATTCTGTCAGCAGTCAGAGAAGCACTAGCCAGATCTGCCCACAGGTGGGTATCTCTCCTGTTTCAGGAAGGTGGTAAAGCTCTCTTTGTCGACCAGACAAAGGTCGAGATCAGATCATATTGAAGAATAGACTCTTGACCTGTTCCCCTGAATTAACAGGCCTGGGATGTTTCAAGAATTGATTCCTCTGTATAGCTGAGGTATCTCAGAGCTCTGCTTCTTGAGAGCTTGGATGAGGTTGCGTAGAAACACCTTGGTGCCAGCACGTAATACAGCTGGGGGCATTTGGGGTAATGGAAATATGTGGTAGGAAGGAAGGTAGTGTTGAAGAAGGAGCTGCCTCATGGGATAGAGGAGGAACAAGGCTAAATGGAGCACATGGGAACACGACATTGAGTGGTTCAAGGTCGGTGACTCTAAGGTCATTTCAGAAAGAGATTTCAATTGTCTTTCTGCTGGGCAGTGGCCTGTATTTGTTGCGTTGCTGCTTTCCTCGGTGCTGTTGACCAAGTGGTATTAATTTTCACCCTTTAGGAGCCAGTGAACATTTACAGAGATAGCGATCAGGAAAAATTGCCAGGGAAATCTGCAGAGATTGAATACTTACTTGGAGACTGGAAAAAAGAGCCAAAGTGCCCAACTTAACCACAGACTAGCTATGTTCTTTTGGGTGTGTTCAAGTAACTGTGTAAAGCAATCAAAATCCAGAGACAGTGAACACAGGTGCAACTGGTGGCATTGTTTTATATTCAAAGTTTTTAATTTGTATTATAATTTGCCCTTATCATAACCTTTCCTTGTCTGCTTCTCAACTTTTCCAAACTGTTAACCAGTAGGGCTAAAGTTCTTTTTGCTAAGTGCATGCCTTAGAGGTTTTTCTTTTTTATATGTATGTGAAAGTTTCAACTGGAATATTTCAGTTGTTTCCAAGATGCGGGTCACACTGTTTTGCTCAAGCTAAAAAAAAAAAATTAAAAAAATTGGATGACCTGTTCTTTCAGAAGCCCTAATTCCCTCATGTTGTGAAGGAGGGACTTGCAGTTTGGTGGCAGGTAGCCTTGAGTCAGAAATGTTGCCATGAAAATAAGCTCACTTGTATCTGTGTATGAAATATTTGAAGAATCCCAGTTTGTACATGCTCAGGAGAAATTTAGAACCAGGACCATAACACCACAGATTCCATCCATGCTGAACAGGTCTCACTGGGAACTGCAGAAGTTCCTCTGCAGCTGCCTCTAGGTTGAGCACCAAGCCAAGAAGGGAGTACCGAGGACTTCTCACCTAACTCAATAACCTGAAGGAAGTACCTAAATTAAAAACATGGTTTCTTTCTGTTCTCTCTAGATAGAAAGTGGCTGTAGAGTGTCTCCTCTAAGACAGAAATTGTCCTCTGGAAGAGCATCTTTGCTGCCAGTAACTACAGAAGACATCTTGGCAGTACAGCCTTCTAACTGAGGAGCCCCAGTTACATTGGAATTTTAGTGGGATGAATCCAGATGTTTCTGCAGGTCTCAGTGGTGGTGTTTAGGTGTGACAGGAGGTACAAGAGAGGAAAGAAGGAATAGAGAGACTGGGGAGAGCCATAAGGCCATTAGATTGCAGCAAGGGGCAGGAAGGAGGGAGAATATAGTTTATTTTTTAGTAGCGCTGCCTTTTTGAGGCTTGCGAAACAGTTTTAAGACCCTCTGGGCAACTGAAAGAGATGATTACTGGTCTTACAGCGGTAAAAAAATGCCTGGCTTACTGTCCTTGGCTGATCTTTTATTTTCCAGTGACAGAGGAAATAGGTGTCTGCGCTGTGAATTTTATTTCACTTACCAACAACCTTGAAGCTTTTGTCATGGCAGGGATATCTGACAGCACCCGACTATGGTTCAGTGAAAAATATATCAATGACAGAGCAGATTAATTGTAGAAGAATGTAGGAGATTGTGCAATTTCTGTCTGTTCCTCCGATGACTTTTTAGGACCTGAGTTCCAAGGAGGTCTCGCACGTCCTTGCTGCCTTTAAGATCTTTGAATCTTTATAGAGAAGTATGGATTATTTTGTCCATGAAGTCAAAAGCTTTAGGGCTGAGGCTGAAATTACACTTTAAAGCGAATGACAGGTTGTCGCCAGCAGATGGTGGTAAAACACCAGGGTTTGGCCTATTAAAAACCAGCTGCTAGTGTCAAAATTGGAGACTGGCTCTGACTATCTCAGGGGAAAACCTGCTCAATTCAGTTTAAACCATAATCGGGATGAAACAGTTTATAAATGTATTAATGATATGCAGTTAACTGGCAACCAGTGAACTATACATTCATGATCAAAACTGGTGACACAACAGAGAAACTGCAGTGCTAGAACCTTTACAGAATATTACTAAAGCTCCAGACACCTTTCTCCAACTTACCCCAAGAAGTTTGAGTCGTTCCCTTGCCGCACACCCACAGAGATACAAGTACCCCCCCATCCCAAGGTCTGGGTCACAAGCAAGCCAACCTTTTCTGAGTGTGGCCTAAGTTTCCACGTGCATTTCGAATTTAAAATCAACTTCACAGCAAAATTCTTTTTTTTTTTTTTTTTGTAGATCACTGTATAAGTTTTTTTTTTTCTTTTGAAGACATCTCTATTTGGTTATGTAAAATCCCCTAAGTTACACAACCCCATTTGAGACCTACACTGTCTGAGTATCTCTGCAAGCATGGCTTTTCTTAAACTGCCAAGTCTGGCTTCCCTAAAGTTATTAATATGAGTTTCATTCTGTTTCATCTAAAGTTGCTCTGTCTCCTTCCTGTAAACATGAATAAAAACTAGGATACAACTGCTTAGGGAAAACGTTTGGATTAATTTATAGCATAAGCGAGACACACATTCTCTGGACTTTTTTGATGGGTGACAACAAAAGGTATTGTCCAAACATACTTTTCTAGCTCCAGCTGTGCCGGCTCCACAGGTTTTTATCTTCTGCCCAACCATAGATGTTCATCACTCCTCCTGTCAAAGCTTTTTCATAGATCATAAGTCGTTTAGGTTTGAAAAGACTTTTAAGATCAAGTCCAACTGTTAACACTGACAAAAACGATCACTAAACCATGTCCATAAGTGCCACACCTACCCATCTTTTAAATACCTCCAGATATGGTGACTCAACCACTTCACTGGGCAGCCTGTTCCAGTGCTTGACATCCCTTTCAGTGACAAAATTTCTCCTAATACCCATCCTAAACCTCCCCTGGTGCAACTTAGGCCATTTCTTCTGGTCCTATCACTTGTTACTTGGGAGAAGAGACTGACTCCCACCTTTCTACACCCTCCTTTCAGGTAGATGGAGTGAACGAGAAGATCTCCCCTCAGCCTCCTTTTCTCCAGGCTGAACGCTCCCAGGTCCCTCAGCTGCTCCTCATAAGACTTGTGCTCCAGACCCCTCACCAGCTTTGTTGCCCTTCTTTGGACATCTTCTCCAGCATCTCAATGTCTTTCTTGTAGTGAGGGCCCAAAACTGAACACAGAGAAGGGGTAATAGTTTTAAACTGAAAGAGGGTAGATTTAGATTAGATATTAGGAAGAAATTATTGTCAGGGTGGTGAGACACTGGAACAGGTTGCGCGGAGAAGCTGTGGCTGCCCCATCCCTGGAAGTGTTAAAGGCCAGGCTGGATGGGGCTTTGAGCAACCTGGTCTAGTGGAACGTGTCCTTGCCTGTGGCAGGGGGTCGGAACTAGATGATCTTTATGGTCCCTAGCAACCCAAACCATTCTATGATTCTGTGATTCGGAAAAACCTATTGAGATACATGGCCAGTCCCCAGATGTGTTAAAGTTGTTCATTTCCTGGTAAGTTCAAAGGCTGTGATAGTACCCAGCAACCCTTGTATGGAAGTCTGGAAAATCAGTGGAAAAAAAATTGCTTTTTCCTTTGGGAAACCTTACCTGCCTTCCAGTCAGGCCAAGCTGTAAGTGGCTGCTGGCAAACACTATCTTACTAGATGGATGGTGTATCAGGAACTTGGACAGACTGACGCTTCCTACCCAATGCTGGAGAAAGGGCATAGGGCTGAAGGATGGGTAGGAAGTGTTACGTGTCTCTAGGTGGTGACTTCAGTGAAATGTGGCAGGTTGTTGTCCATGTTCTCACAAGCTTCCTTCAGAAAAGCAGTGCTTGTTCTTCCGTGGAGCTTTGTAATTAACAGTCTGCACTACCACAGTGCTCATGAAGCAGTTACAGTTGGTATTTGTGTACTGGACACAGAAAGAAGTGGCTTGAGTTCAGAATTGCTTTCAGTTTTGCAGCCAAATTGTGGATCTCTCCCACGAAGACACTTTCTGCTTCTTTATTCTTGTACTCCAGCCAATCCTGCTGAGCAATCCCTCAGAGAGCTCACTATACCTTATCTCTGTTTTAAACTCTTTTAAAACTGTGGGTCTGTATTTCAAATACAACTAATATTATTTAATCCTTCGCATGCATCTGTCCACTAGAAGAGATGGACAGTCCCAACCAGCCAGCATTTATAACCTCCCTTAGGAAGAAGTAATGCTTTTTCCCCCTCATCTGACAAATCCCTGTCGTGTCAAAGATGTTGTAATTGATCTTTGTCATTAAATTCAATAATGTCCAAATTTACAGATCTACCTTGTTTCAGGCTAATGTAGATAAATGAGGTTCACGGTAAAATATTGACTTTTACTTGGCACCTATGCACCTCAGCACTATGCGTTTGATTAACATACAAGCAAGGCTGTAAAATCAAATAAATGAATGCAAGGAGTAATGTTTTATTCTCCTTAAATGATATATGAGACTCAGCTATTTATAGCAAGGGGTTGGGAGAGAAATGTAAAGCTAAGCCAATTCTAGGAATGCTGATACAGGGGATTTAGCGAAAAATTGATATTCGTATGAGGAAACTTCTGTAGGGAAAGTCAGAACACCATGTAGCAGTGTAAAGCTCATTTGTTTGTGCTTTGATCATGGTCTCTACCCAACGCAGCCAAACATTGCATAAGCAGTATTTTGGAGAAATCAGGCACATATTTTTACCGCTTAGCTGCTGGAATGCCTTGCTAGGGGCTGTGGTAGATCATTTGTATGGAAGTCTATAAAGCAAGATTTTTTACTTCTCTGCAGGCAGTGCTGCAGCTCGGCCATGAATACTGGACTCACTGAAGAAACTTCTTCGGCAGATGATCATTATGCTGGAGCCCAGACTGAGCGATCACGCTGATCCCTGCATGGACGTGACACACTCAAATCAGCGCAGGCAAATGCTGTGACATGGCTGAGCTATTAAGAACGGCCAGAAATAATTTAAGCAAGGATCCCCTCAGAGAGACAATTCCCCTGAAAGAGTGTTTATCCATTGCAAGAGGAACTGCTCAGACCTCAGTGAGCCCACAGCCAGGGGAGTTTTCACATGACCTCACTTGAGTACGGGAAAGAAAAATACCGACTTATTTCAGACTTATTCTCTCATTATTTTGACCCATGCAGAGTACAAATAGGCAGATTCTTAAGTGATGCAAATCGCTAAAGCTCCATTGGCATCAAGGGAAAATCTTTAACAGATGAGAAGGATGCTGCACCTCTGAGAAGGCTGCATATGAACCACTTTTCTCCCCAAATAATGAGGACAGGTACAAAAAATATGAAAAGTGTGAGCAATATAATCACAGACCATTTACCCATTTTTCTTGCCAGCAGAATCACTGCGGAAAGAGCAAGATTTAGACAGCAATCAGAGAATCCTGGGCTCAGCTTTCATTGGAAGGAGGGTAGGTTTTTCAGCACAGATACGGTGGAAAATGGATGAATGGGGAACCTGAGCCGAACAGTTCTCCCACTGGAGTAATCCTGGAACAGATTACTGCGGGGATACTCCTGTTTCAGAGTGAAAATTATTTCATTGCAGATATGTAGTTTGCTCCCAGAACAGAATCGGTTTTCATGAACGGAAAATTTTCTTTTGGAATAAGGGGTCCACAAGGGAAGATACTACAGAAGAGCAATCATCCACCTGTGTATTTTGACTTGCCTGTATTTATAGAGGGTCAGAAAACTCTGCAACAAAATGCAGTACTGGCACTGTTTCTTTCCGCCCCCTTGGTGATGTGGCTGCCCTGGCCCTGTGCTCCAGAGCAGCTTTCCTGGACAATTTTCTCATACTGCCAAGCTCTGAATTGAGGACACCCTAGTTAAAATTCCTCTCGGACAACAGACTAGAGTAAAAAGAAAAAAGAATTCAGAAGGACTAGGTCTCCTCCAGAGCCCACTTTGTAGATGTGTATCTCTGTAATGTCTTCCCAAAAGATTTGTCTCTGTCACGGTGTTTCTTCTGTGGAAGTTTCTGCCTCTGGGATTCCCCATCTATTTCAAAAGGGAAGCGACTTTGCTTCGGTAGGAAAGCACAGTATCTTGAAATGTCATGGGAGTCACCAGCGTTTTCTCTTCTGAAGTTAGTAATGAGATAACATAACATAAGTGGGTGCAGGGGCGTGAGTTCATTACCTGATCTGTCAGAGACATCTGTGAATCCTGGGGCAGTTGCACAGGATCCACTACGGCTACCAAATGTAGACGTCTATGAGTCACTGGACTCTGTCAACTGGACTGCCTTTACAGCGAATGGAAGGAAATATGTGCTTTTGTCTGAGCTGTTCCAGATATTTGCCTTAGGATGTGATACCCTCCAAAGATAAAGTGTCTGTTTCTTTCCACCTATTACAAAGCTAACCCAGGATGACTAGCTCAGGTATAGAGATCTAAACAGTAGACATCTACAGCTAAGTGAATTAGGCTGAAAACCAAGTGTCTTTTAATACCTTTTATATAGTGAACTTACATATTTTAATTGTGATCCTCAAAGGGGGATAAAAGGGTCAGGGATCGTGTGCTTTTCTAAACAGATGGGCTTCAGATCAGGATATCTGGAGGCTTCTGGAAGGATTATCTCCTCTGCTATCATAGAAAAATACTTAACAAATCCTGAAAACTTTTGGAAATTTATCTATGGAAAAAAAAAAGAAGAAAGTCTGAGAGTCCTTCACACAGTTTCTTCATTTGAAGGTCATCATGAATTAATTTCAGAGATCCATGGAATCAGTTGTCTATGTCCAATAAATTATGGCAGGTAATTAAGCTATTCATTTTAACTTCAGTGCTTCTCTCCAGTGTCCTTGTGGATCTGCTATACTGGGTGCTTTTTTTGCAATAGAAAACTTGGGTAGATAGTTCCCCATTATTTTGATAAGGGCATTGGTGGAATGCTGTCCTGTGTGTGAAAAGTTGTGTGTGAAAAGTTACTGTGATTTGTTCCCTGAGTAGATTTTTTTTCCTTACGAAAACTGTTCCCCTTCTATGCAGCTTTTGATTCATTGGTTCTATAGGATAGTATGAATATGCAGGTCTCTATAACTAATTTTATTTGTGCAATTGTTGGTTCTTATCTCCTTATGGTCTTTGACGAGTTTACACAGGTAAGACTATCAATGAGATAAATCTGAGCTATTATCTTCATTTCGCAAATGGAAAAGTGAGATACAAAAGGATTTCAATTGACTGCAGTGAGCTTTCTGTCAGGCTGCAGTACTCCCCTGGAGCACTGCATCCAACTCTGGGGCCCCCAACATAAGACGGACGTGCACCTGTTGGAGCGAGTCCACAGGAGGGCCGTGAAGGTGATTCGAGGACTGGAGCACCTCTGCTATAAGGACAGGCTGAGAGAGTTGGGCTTGTTCAGCCTGGAGAAGAGAAGGCTCCGGGGAGACCTTAGACCCCCTTCCAGTACCTAAAGGGGGCCTACAGGGAAGATGAAGAGGGACTCTTTATCAGGAGTTTACTAATAGGATGAGGGGTAAAGGTTTTAAACTGAAAGAGGGGAGACTTAGATTAGGCATTAGGAAGAAATTCTTTATTGTCAGGGTGGTGAGACACTGGCTCAGGTTGCCCAGAGAAGTTGTGGATGCCCCATCCCTGGAAGTGTTCAAGCTGGACGGGGCTTTGAGCAACTTGGTCTAGTGGGAGGTGTCTCTGTCCAGGGCAGGGGGGTTGAACTAGATCATCTTTAAGGTCCCTTCCAACCCAAAGCATTCTATGATTGTATGATTCTATATTTGGAGGCTGATCCCTCCTGATACAAAGCGGCACGGGTCAGTTGGAGTCAAGAGAGTTATGCAGTTTCAGTCATGTGAAACTGTTCTCTGACGCCTGATGCTTCTAATATTTGCTTTTTTATAGATGTGGGCAACAATTGCAATTTGTCTGGGGACTAGCGAAATGCCATAAAATCCTTTTTGGTTTTTTTTTTTTTTAATTTAAAATTACCTATTTTCCTTTGAAAATTACTGGGAAAAACATCATTTTATATACTGTATGAGGTTTCAGAGACTTGTAGGGATTACATACAAGCCTATCTAAATGGAGTGCCCATCCCACAGAGGAGCCAACTGAGATTGTTTCTACTGAGCATAGCAGAATTGCTTCTCAGGTGCAGTTCCCTGTAGATCTTGAGAAGCTGGTCCAAATTTGGACTTACAAACTGTGATGGTAGCTAAGGGAAATACATATATTTCAGCAGGGAGCTGCGTGTGGAAGTTCAGCAATACAAAGCAAAGAGCAAGCTGACTGTGTGGGTAAATACACTTCACACATAAGACAACCATTTATCTTAAGAAATTTGACATCCAAATTATGATGAATGGCAAGCATTTCCTAAAACCATGTGACATAGCATTCTGTGCTTATTTCTTTAAAGTGCTAAATAGTCATTTCTTATTATTTCAGTATATCTCTTCTTTCTCACATTATGCAGTTCAAATCTTGACCTACATGACTTTAGGGGTTTTGGTGTAGGTTTACAAGTTGAATTTAACCCTAGAAACATCTCAAATATTGCACTAATCCATTAATAACTGGTTAGTGAAATACCCTTAGAAATAATGACTACTAATGTTCTTTCAGGAAGCTTCCTGGTCCCTCTGTGCAGTGAAGTGATGCCTGGTGGGTTACGGACACTATTGGTCTGTAACACAGGATTGCTGGATCTCCATCCTTGCTCTGCTGCTCTCAGAATCAAGTAGGTTGGAGGGGACCTCTGGAGGTGACCTGGTCCAAACTCTTTCTCAGCCATGTCAGGTTGCTCAGGGCTTTTTCCATTTTGTGACTTGAATCTCAAAATGGAGGATGGAGATTCAGCAACTTCTTTGGCCCCCTATCCCAGTGTTTGACCCTGCCTGGTGAAACGATTTTCCTTGTACATGATAGGAATTTTTCACGTTTCTACTTGGGTCCATTGACTCTTGTCTTATCACTGTGCACCTACGAGGAAAGTCTGCCTCCAGCATCTCTACACTTTTCCGTAAGGTAGGTGTAGACAGCAATAGGTGTAGACAGCAATAACGTCTCACATTTGCCTTCCTTCCTAAGGCTGAACAAACCCGCTTCTGTCAAAATCCCATTTCTCATTCATTTTCTTTAGGACTTAAATCAGATTATTCAGCCTCATTCTACCTTTCTGTCCCTGTGAAGTTGGGAGTAACGCTATTTCTGCACCTCAGCAAGTAGCTGTCAGGATAAATGCATGGTAGGTTTCTTAGTTATTGTGAAAATGGAGTCTTACGGAATTATCATTGCTAGACAGTGAGTTAGCTTTGGTAGATGGCATTTTCCATGATGGAAGAGCCTGGAAATTGCATTTGCATTATCAGGTGAAGAGGCACCTGCCCATGCTCCAAACAGTTGATCTGCTACTTCTCAGTGAAGCTTGAAAGCAATATGTTTTGTATTAACTTGCTCTCTGTGTGTGTGTCTGTTCTTCAAGGCATGTGGAACTTTCTTTGGTTCCCACAGATATATTAGAGAGGTGTGTGTGTTGTCATGAGAAAGGGGACGGGAACACTGGGAAAGAGGGTTCCTCCTTGTCTACTTTTGCAGCTTTTCAATAGACAACAAACTCAAAGGATCTCACAATCCACATTTCCTGAACAGAAGAGCTGGGTCTACGTGTTGCCTGGACACAAAATAAATCACTGCCCTGAGGCCTGGCTTGTCTCCACTCCATATCTCATCTGTTATATGCAATCCCCTTGACCCCAAGACTGTTATTCCTGGTGCACAAATGTAATCTCATGACAGACCGGGTCCTTAGGACATAGCAATTTGCACAGAGTGATTCATTTGTGTGTTACACTGGAATTTATTCATATTCTGTCAATATTCATGATCTTCTGAAAATGTTGCTATCTGGAAGGGAATGAATTTTGGCTACAAAGAAGGTGTTCCCTCACCTTCAAGCTGGCATACACCAGAATAAAAACAAGATGATAGTATTCAATTAAGTGTCTTCCCAGCTCGTGGGTGAACTATTGTGTTTGGAGAAAAGTGTGAAAGTGAGTAACTGCTATTTTAATATATCTACTATTATCTGACCCCCAAACCTCTGAAGGATTTAGCATATTCTAGTTTTCCTTAATAGGAATACCGTTGAATTTGTATTATAACAGGTAGAGATATATTACGATGCAAGAAAAAACAAAAGCTGCCACCTTAGTCCTGGAAAAAATAACGATGGGTCAGTCACACAAGGGTCTGATTCAAAATAGCAGCATAAACCAGAAACAAGTTGTCATGCAAACCTGATAATAGTTTAAATGGAAGCTAATCAAAAGCATTTTTCTCACAAACCTCTGGCAACATTCTGGGCCAGCCAAATTATCCCAAATACAGGCATACTCTTTCTGGAAATCTTTTTCTCCCATCCTTCCAGCTCCCTTCTGCAGACGATGCCTTAAGTTCAGCAGGGCTGAACGGTACTATTCACCTTCTCCTTTTAATTTCTCATTTCATAGGCTGTTATCATTGTCTCATTCTTCTGACTTTTGTCCAAGCTTAAGTCCTAGTCTATTTGATTTCTCCTGGTACAGAAGCTATTCTACATCCCTCGTTGTCTCTGTGCATTTCCTCTCTCTAGCTGAGAGGGGGTGAAGGCGCAGTACTGATGATGGAATTTTAGCATCGTTCAAATAAAGGAGAGCAAAATGGCCTTACACTTACCAGGACTCGGCTTTGTCTGCCCCAGGTTGGTCAGAATAAATTCACTTTAAACTAAAAGAAAAAAAAAAAGAAATGAAAAAAGGACAAAAAGATCCAAGTACATAACATCATCTTCATCATGACACCATTAAGGTTAATAAAATGTTAAAATGAGGCAGTGCTCACCCACTGTTTTATCTTTACTTCATTGCTTTTTCCTACTAGCAGTGCATCAATAACCTGCAGTATATTCTAACTGATTGAATAAAAAGTTATATTTAATTGGGAAATCAATGAGCAGGAATAGGGCACTGAGGTCATATAGATTGTATCATCCTGACCAATCTAACTCACTTGCCCTTTGAGCTGGTGTTTCATCATTATATTTCACTTGCCAATTCCTCAACGGTCTTAATTATGGGCACAGCAATTTGTCTTCAAATATCACACTACAGTGAAATCTATGCATCAATAAATACAGCTCAAAAGCTGTTTTCCACACTGCTGGAGAGTTAATTGCTTCTATGGTTAAAGCAAATGCTATAATTCTTTACATTTGTGGTGCTTTTCTACATCTTCAAGTGACTGGAGGCCATTCACAATTGCTAAATTAAAGGAAAACAGGTCTTTGAATATGAAGATAGGTTCTGAGCAATTTTTGGCACTTTATCTGTACAGAACATTCTGCCCTGTGCCACAGTTGGAGCATGGCTAGGAAATAGCAGAGGACAATTTAGAAAGCATAGCTAGCGTGGTCGGAAGGATCTGCTGGCTGTTCATTTTCTACCTGCCCCTTTTAAACACCAGCTATATGTAGGGGAAGTGGTGAATACCACATTTACATGGTGGAAAAACACCTAGGAAAATACTCTGGGAAAAAAAAAAAATGAGGAAGGTCAGTTGTAGTGCTGTCCTCGTGTTTGTCCTCTCCAAAGCAGAAATGTTCTCGAATGTCTTAATGCCACTTGGGATGCAAGTGAGCCGTGAAAAAACGGCCTGAGAACAAGATCAGTGGTGAAGTCCACAGCTGTGGAAGACATTGGTTGGGCTGGGTGACTTCCTCGCAGGCTTTAGTGGAGTTACCGCAGCCAACCCTCCAGGCCATATAAAGCATCTGTGTTTTTATCCTGCCCTTCTTTTTGCATGCAATACCTCTTGTAGCTCCCTGACTCCTACACCACTTATAAGCTACAGCATCGGTTTCTGCACGGGCAGCTTGCCTCAACCCGATTTCTGAGTGGCTGTCAATATTTTCTGCCCTTGTAACAGACAACCCAAGGCCCTCCTACGAAATATTCTGGCATCTCTGAAAGGAAAGACTTCATTTCTGCCTGGTGTTATCTTAGCAAAGGTGGATGGGACAGGAGCAGACCTGGGGCCACCCATACTGTGTTGTAAGTGTGCTGTAGGCACTGGGCTCTTCTGAGTTCCTCTTCCCGTTTTTTCAAGCTCAGTTGCTTGAAAAAAAGCATTTCAAGTGAAGCAGTGTGCATGGGTGACTAATATAACCTGCAACTCATGAGAGCTTCCATCCAAATTGTGTTGTGGATGCAAACGGGGAATGACTTTTGGGGCAAAGAACTCAGCAATGTGCTCAAGGGTGAAGAATGAGATCTGGGCGTTCTTGTTACCTCAACACCTTGTCTTCAGACAAAGATGGTAATGACTCCTTCTCCAAATGTTTCAGGCTCCCACTTGAGGAACAAGCAAGAAAACATTATTGTTTGTGGGCTTCTGAACTCCTGCTCCGCAGTATCTTCATCAGGAGTTGCTTGACTGTATGTGAATAACCAAATATGCATTGGTCCCATTTGGTGCTACATTCCAATATCTGTTAAACATGTTTGACAAGATATTTGGTTTCAAGACATTCTAGGCCTTGAACATATTAAAAAACCCTTGTCAGGCAGAACACGTGTTATTTTGCCTTTTCTTCATCTAAAACCTCAGTCAGGCAGATGAGGAACCTCTCCTGACCAAAAGTTTCATGAAAACAGGTAGGTGATTGTGAAAAGTTTTGATTTTGATGCTTCGTATTTTTCTGACAAAACCCTTTGTGGAAACTTTGGAGACATTTCTGACAAGCTGTAGTCTATGAAATTTCTGACAAGCTGTAATCTATGAAATATCTGGACAAATGTATTGTCTTCTGGGGAGTATTTTCTGTGCAAAATGTAGCATGCTCTGAGCTGGTGCTATAAGAATGCAAGGAGTACCTGATTCTGAAAAACACATGTAGAAATAATCCCTGCCTTCTTAAAAATATTTCTTCAAATAAAGATGCTTTCTAATGTCCAAGGCGTCTATTGCAAGAAGCTTACTCTCTGAGCCAAGCAGAGTGGAGCTACTGAATAACTGTGCCTTTGCATGCATAAATATCGAGGAGACAGATCAATTATATCTACATTAGACATAACGGAAATAAAGCTACTATAATTGAGTATTATCACAGGTTTTGACTTTCTTGGCTTGGAGAGCAAACACCTCAGCTTCTGCTTGGAAGATCATCTTGGAAAGCTCTCAGCCCACACAGGGGTACTGACAAGACAAATACACTTTAGCAAACCCACAGCACACTGTGCCTCTGTCAGCCCCCAAAGTCTGTCACAAAAAGTGACAGCCTCAGGAGGGGTTTGTACTTCTGCCTTGGCTGTGTGTTTCCAACTTTGGAAAGACTTTCCATGGAGTTTTTGTACATAAAAACAATATGTTGGACTTACCTCACATTATGTTCATGTCCATCTCAAAAAAGAGTATTAACACTAACTTCTTGCTATAGGGGCAATAATATTGATGAGTTTCATTCCTACTGTGTTCACAGTGCTTTGTCAAGGATGCCAAGGCCAGTACCTGCATCGTCATGGATAGGTTTGAAAGCTCTGAGGGCAAAGCATTGCCTCCAACTATCTGATCACCGTACTTGCAGATAGGCTTAATGGAGCTTGCATGGAAAGTGGTGGAGTCCACACAAAATTAGGCAGCTGATCAGTACATGTAGGAATAATAGGCACAGAATATTAAATATGGACTTTCATCTAGAATTTCAAGTGCCTTCCAAAGTTGTTTTTTTTTTCCATTTTCCGAGTATTTATGCCAGTGGTTCCCAAATTGTCTGTACAAAAGGCAACAACACTGAGCCAACGGTGTGCAGCCTCTTATTTTGGGCTCTGTGTTCATGGGGACCGCAAGAAATGGGAGATCCTACAGCTATTGGAGGATCTTGTGGTGAGCCTATTGTCCTCAATTCAAGGGATGAGGATCGCTTTCTACATGAATAATGTATTTGTTTGCAGGTAGTCTATGGACGTATGACTTGTAAATGAAAGACGTATGGCTTGTAAATGAAAGACACATGGCTTCTAGACAGTGGGAGTACTAGAAAGAAAACACAAATCATTCGTTGTGGTCCTGCATCCTCATCTCAGGTCCTACCCCAACATCCACAGCTCTGGCTGAAACACAAAAGAAGACAGGTACTTCTTTGTCATTAAATCCCTGGTTGGTCCCCTGCCTCCGCACATAGAAATTACTTTCTGAAATGCTACATCAGCAGATACTTTTCTTGATCTTCTCTGGCAGAGGAAAACACACATACCCCATTTTTCTTTTTTTGGTCACAGGATCTTGTTCTGTCTGTTTTATGGAGCTCTGAAAAGCAGTCAGGGTTGTAGGCTTTGCGGAGATATTGGAGCTATTATCTAGTTTGTTTTGTTTTGCCGATGGGGATTTGGCTAGATTATCTCCCCTCAGCACATAAACTCTAACTGTACATTTTCTATGCATGACTGATGTGGTGATATATCATCCTACAAAAGCTGGAAAAGAGTGTCTTGTGACTTTGCCCTGAGCAAACTGACCTTCCTAAAAATGAAGCTTCGCCTTTGTGAATGCTGCTTTAGTGTTTCCTTTGTAAGATAATTCTTTTCATGAGTAACAAGCTCTATAGCTGTGTATTGCAACATTTTCTGTCTGCAAAGAATTCGATCTTCTGGAAGAAATAGCAATGGTTAAATGTTCATTTCTTTTTCAGAGTGTAGATCTGATTATTCTCCAGTCAATTTGGTGTTTTTCTTGAGGTCTTCTCTGCTAGTCAGAGGTAGTGAAATAGAACAGAATTATGAAGGATAGCACTGTAGACAGCGAACAGAGAAATAATTTTAGGAAGAGGTCAGCTTTGTACGCAGACACTGTATCCAGATGTAGTAAGGATTATGCAGATTTCTATGGGTTTCTGCATTTAATTAAAGCTACTGCTAAAATGTAATGGTGGGCACAGATACAAATGAACTGAAGTCATGGGGTTTTATGCTTTTTCCAGGGAAAATATTAAGTTGGGCTACTGCTTTACTGGAATATTTCTTGAGACCATTATCAAGTCTGGTGCCATTCCCTTGCATCCAGCTTCGCCACTCTGTAGTCATACCAAAATGGAAGTACTTGTGAAATAGCTTCAGTGACGTCAATAATGTCAACAAGACTTGCCACCAGTGTGTGGTAAAGGAGAAATTAGAGTAGCAGAAAAGAGCTATGCCAGGACAGACAGAAAAGAGTCTTTAAATATGTTTAAATAGATGATGGGTTGATTCTGAGCTTCCTGTCCTGGTGCATATAGAAAGACCGCTTTTAAGGAAGTGCATCATGTTCGCACAAGTGAACGGAAGGAGAATTGCAGATCATATAGTTTTTCATGATGAATCCAAGACTAGGCAGAAATGTTCTTCACTTTAAGAAAATGAGTTGAACAAAAAATAAAGTCCATTCACAAGATGCAAAACAGAAGCTTCTACATATGGCAGATTCATACTGCGAACAGGCTTATGGTCTTCTTCCTGGAACAGCTATGTGAAAATAAAAAGGAGTAAGATGACTTTAAATCATCAGGAACTTTGAAAGAAAATAATCAACTGGAAACTGAGCAAAGAGTTGGTAGTGGTGGCAAGTAGTAAAAATCTTTGAGGAGCTGTCTTCAGTGAAAGGAACAGTATGAGAAGCAAGAAATGTTGATTCCTGATTCTTCAGATTATACTGAAATCCTTCTCCAGCTCCTCCACATCCGAAATGGGAATAGTCCCTCTTCACTTACAGTTAAAGGGAGTTGTGAAGTTTAATTGTCAGCCGATGATTCCCATAAAAGTCCACTCTCAGAAATGCACTCTACAATCTGAAACAGTGTCAGGTGCTTCATGTGGCTTGATTACACAAGATATTTTCCATGATTAGCCAAATTTGTGCCAACATACCCACTCTTGTGCCATTTGGAAAGTTGAAACTGTAGCATTTGCTGTTATTAAAGGGAAGAATAAAGGGAAAGTTTGGGTTCAGTGTCAGTTTCCTCCAAAAGGTATTGAAAGGTATTAGTTGCTGAAACACTTTCTCCAATGTATAATTTTTGCTCCTTCCTCTGGTCTCATAGTCCATATCCTTTGATTCAGAAACATTAAATATAAAAATCTTTGGCGACAGCAGATGGTAAGTCATTTCAAAGTCGAGTACTGTATTTTGGAGTTGCTCTACTCCTTGACATCTGAGGTTATTTATTTTTATTTCTCAGAAGTCTGATAGATTTACCAATTCAATTCAGGTCAGGCCTTTGTTTGTGTCATTAAAGGAAATAATAGATTTTTGTAAGGAAGCAGCTGATTTTTCTGAGGACATGGGAATCTTCATGCTGTACTTAACCAGACATCCAGAGCTCGAAGAATAATGATAAATGCATTACTCTTTAATGGCATGGCTTATAATAGTGGAAGGCCAAGAGGAACACGGGAAAAGAAGTATGACTCATTGTCTGGGTCCTTTTTTCTTCCAGAAGAAGAAAGCTACTGTAGCTCTTCCTAAAGTATCCGCTCTTCTACATACGTCAGCAGTGGCTGACGAAGATAAGGCAGGGTCAAGACTTTTCTGCCTCCTGTCTACGTTCTCCCTCTGCACCAGCTTTGGTGTGTGGGATGTTTGGGTGTGATCTGGATGAACTGGTCAAGAGGTTGCATTTGTGCGTGTGTGTGTATGTGCAAAAGAAAGGGTTGAAAGGGAGGACAGCCTCACCATTTCCTTTAGTGGACAAAAAAAGCAAAGCCCAAGCTAACCCGCCTTGGTGTTGCAATGCTGGTGGAGGACGTGCAAGGAACTGGTTCCATTATACCATCCCAGGCTGACCTTCTGGGAAAAATCTGTTGCTTTTAACAGTAACCACTCTAAGGTAGGTGTGGAAAACCTCTGTAGTTTGTCCTGATAAGACAGGAGCCTGCCACCTTCAGAGGGAGGCCTTGGTCTAGATAGACCTGTAGAAGTTAACATTATGGTTGACTCTTCTTTTGTGCTGTGACCTTTCTCCTGGTCTGTGACTAAGGCCACCTTCTGCACACAGGACTGCAGAATGGGGAGGGACAACAGAGGTCTCAAATGATGGTCACAGTCCCTTGGGTCATGCTCTGCTGCTGTCCCTCCTCTCACATGGCCAGACACACCAGTGATAACCATGAATAACACTCAAGCTTGAGTGAGAGGTGGCCAGGTTTTCCCTAAAATGGCTAAAAGAAATCAGGAAAAGAACAGACACTGAAGAAAAATGACATTTTGGAGCTGTTTGACTTTATGTTGCACCACAGAATGAAACTGTGTCCTGGAAGAAACTCGGAGTTGGAATACATCCTGAGCTTGGAAAACGGCTGGCTAGCTTACATGCAAGAAATTAGGAAGAAACGACACGGAATACTGTATTAGGAAATAATTCTCTCCTCAGTTCTATATGAAGGCTTTAAGAGGCATTGACTTTGTATTAAATTTACAGGCCCTTTTTTCCCCACAAAGGTGATCTCTCCCCTGTGAAGCAATTAGCTGTTAAGAATCAGTTTCATCTCTGTCCTCATGATTCATGCCACACATTTGTGTTCTTTGCAGAAGGCAAGTTAAGTCCTTTATGTAGAGAGCCCTATATAATTTTACAGTCATCTGCAGGAAGAACATAACTCAGTGTAATTTGTGTTGCACAGCTCACCTATTGTGTGGCACTGGGTACACTTGCGAAGCTATCTATTAGGAGAGCTGTTGTGATGGTTGTTCAGCAGTATGAGCTGAACGGCTGCTTTTGGGAGGTGTCCTGGTAAGGCTGTGCTGTATCTAGTGAATGGGGACGCTCAGAAGATATCTCCAGAGGCAGTGAGTTCTGCACTGGGATGCTCCTGCACCACGTTTTCAAAAAATAGCTTGTGATGTTGATATTTTTAACCATCATGGGCAAGGCAGAGGAAACAGAGATTTTTTTTTATATTGTAGCAAACCATTCTGCTCCCGGCTAAGCAGCATACTTAGATTCTGCCACTGCTGTGGCTTTGGACAAATTCAAAGAAGATGCACAAGGTAAAGGTATCGTTAAAAACACATTTGAATACAAGACAGTGGTGATACCATGGCCAACAGGTCGAGGGAGGTGATTCTCCCCCTCTACTCTGCTCTGGTGAGACCCCACCTCGAGTACTGTGTCCATCTCTGGAGTCCTCAGCACAAGAAGGACATGGACCTGTTGGAGTGGGTCCAGCGGAGGGCCACGAAGATGATCAGAGGGCTGGAGCACCTCTGCTATGAAGACAGGCTGAGGGAGCTGGGGTTGTTCAGCCTGGAGAAGAGAAGGCTCCAGGGAGACCTTATAGTGGCCTTCTAGTACCTAAGGGGGGCCTATGGGAAGGATGCAGAGGGACTTTTTATCAGGACCACAAAGAAAAAATGTTGAAAGCCTTAGAGTGAACAAGAGAATCCCTAGCTGAGGTCACTTTCATTAGTTGAATTTAATTTTCGGTGCAGATAGACATCTTGAAACAGATGAATAGAGAAGAGAGAAAGTTTGAAAAAATGCATGTCAGTTCAAATGTTAGTACAAAGGGAAATAGAAGATAAGGAACATGAGGTCAAAGAAAACATGAAGAAAGGACCCCAAACAAACCCGTGATGCTTTTAGTTCTGGTCATTCTCTTCACTGATGCAGTGGGTCAAAAAAGCTGTCTAGAAGAGTAGGAAGCACGTCAAAGCTATTGAATGGATGTAGTCTGTTCCATAGCTGAAGAACAAAAAAGAGTATTCAAGGAGTGAGGATACCACAATGAAGGAAAAGGAGAACAAGATTAGAGAATGATGAACCTCTGCTTTCTGCAGCACAAGAATTAAAGGGGCACCCAATACATTTTCCAAATTCTGGATTTAAAAACACCACCAGGCGTGCTTTTCCACAAAGTGCATAAGTAAAATGTGGAGGTCATTGCCCCGACTTATTTCAGATGCCAAGTAAAGAATTTAGAAAAGAGATAAAGGAATTAATGGAAAATGGATCCTTCGATGGCTGTTAAACAGCACACTGCAAAAGGTACACACTGCTGTAAGAATTCCCTATCTCACTGAAAGTGTAAGGAATTCCAAAGTGGAGAAGACATGCTAGGGAAGGATAACTGAGATTTTCCCTGTTTCTTAAAGTAATTTCTAAGTATCTGCACTACTTTCAGTGAAAGATCATGGGTATGACCCTCTATTGCTCATCTGAGGTTCTTAATAGCACTATGTATTCAAAACAGATCCTCCCTTGTCCCTTATTACAGTCATTGGATCTGATCCACTTTTTCAGGCTCGTTCTTTCTAACCCTCAGTAAGGACAGGGAAGCACACGCTGCAGGGTATTCTTATTCATCACATGAGATTATTAAATTGTGTTGTTTTCCTCGGGATGTAATCACTTCAATAGTTAAGAAATGAAAAGTGACTCTCGATTTTGAAACTCTTTGGTAAGTAAACATTGGATTTTTGGTTTCTGTAAGCATCTGGCTGCCCTGGTCAGTGTCAGAGAGGAAAGACTGAAGGGGATACTAATTTATATATTCCAGATGAGCTGATTTCTGGAAGTTACCTTATGGTCCAAAAGGTTAAACTCTGTGCTATATTTCATATGTTTGAAGGACAGTATGCTTTGTTTTCTTCAGCAGCAAGCCCAATATTTCTGTAATGTCTTCAGATCCTTTTTGGCTTTTCTTGCATGTACCATCTTATTTGTTCCAGTTAGCAATATGTCTCCCAGATAAGAAGCACTGCCATTTAACTCCCAGCAGACCAGGCTTTTCTGCTCTGAAACACTGGAGCTTATTAACTTGGAAGATACTTAAGCTAACATTCATTTTAGCACATCTCATACTACTAAACAGAAAATGAACCGCGTATTCCATCCTAGTGTTTTCTTGAATCCCAGTAAGTGTATTGGGTTTGCATGGCAAGGTTTTGGTAGCAGGGGGGCTACAGGGATGGCTTCTGTGAGAAGTTGCTAGAAGCTTCCCCCATGTCTGTTAGAGCCAATGCCAGCTGGTGCCAAGACAGACCCACCGCTAGCCAAGGCCGAGCCCATCAGCAACGGTGGAAGCGCATCTGGGATAACATAGTTCAGAAGGGGAAAAAAACTGCAACAGAAAACTGCAGCTGAAGAGAGGAGTGAGAATATGTGAGAGCAACAACTCTGCAGACACCTAGATCAGAGAAGAAGGAGGGGAGGAGGTGGTCCAGGCGCTGCAGGCTCTGGAGCAGAGATTCCCCTGCAGGCCGTGGTGAAGCCCATGGTGAGGCAGGCTGTCCCCCTGCAGCCCATGGAGGTCCATGGTGGAGCAGAGATCCACCTGCAGCCCGTGGAGGACCCCATGCTGGAGCAGGTGGATGCCCGAAGGAGGCTGTGACCCTGTGGAGAGCCCATGCTGGAGCAGGCTCCTGGCAGGACCTGTGGGCCCATGGAGAGAGGAGCCCACACTGGAGCAGGTTTGCTGGCAGAACTTGGGACCCTGTGGGAGACCCACGCTAGAGCAGTCTGTTCCTGAAGGACTGCACCCCATGGAAGGGACCCACACTGGAGCAGTTCATGAAGAACTGCGGCCCGGGAGAAGGACTCATGTTGGAGAAGTTCATGGAGATCTCTCTCCTGTGGGAGGGACCCCACGCTGGAGAAAGAGTGTGAGGAGTCCTCCCCCTGAGGAGCAAGGACTGGCAGAGACAACGTGTGATGAACTGACCTCAACACCCATTCCCCGTCCCCCTGCACTGCTCAGGGGGAGGAGGTGGAGAAATTGGGAGTGAAGTTGAGCCTGGGAAGAAGGGAGGGATGGGGGGAAGATTTAATTTTTATTTCTCATTATCCTTCTCTGATTTGATCGGCAATAAATTAAATTAATTTCCCCAAGTCGAGTCTGTTTTGCCCGTGACAGTAATCAGTGAGTGGTGTCTCCCCATCCTTATCTCAACCCATGAGCCTTTCCTTATATTTTCTCTCCCTTGTCCAGCTGAGGAGGGGACTGACAGAGTGGCTTTGGTGGGAACCTGGTGTCTAGCCAGGATCAACCCACCACAGTAAGTCATCGTTTCTTTCTGTTTCTTTACTGATATTAGCTGTATTGAAAATGGAAAGTGCTCTATGTGGCAGCACATCTGAACATACACTTTTTAGATACTGGCAGAAAAATATAGTACCTTTGACAGACATAATCCCTAATTCTGCAAAAGCTGTAATTTTAAAGAGGGTCTCTTCTTTTACTGTTCTTCTGAATAACTCAGAGTGGGATTCATCTCTACTCCGTAGATATCTGCCATTTAAGAACTTATGCCCAGGGTTCCCCTTATAGTCATGAGGTGCATTTGTAGGTCATGCGTCTCAGGAATGAACATGGATCTCTGCTTAGGCTGGAATGAATTCCCTGCTGAGTATGAAAAGAGTCTGTAATATGCGTGCACTGTAATATTTGTATTTGATGAGGTAAATCTTACCTTAGTTTCTTGGTAGTTTGCTTAGAATTACCTGATGTTACAGAATGACTGGTGTCAGTATCTCCTAGGGTGCTGAGCCCAGAATGGGTTTAGAAATGGATGGGTGAACTGGTTACCACCGTACTTTGTCTTCAGACTAAATATCCCTTGACTCTTTTTTTTTTTTTCTTGAACTTGAGTTCTTCTTATTGCTATCCTCCGCATTTTCTTCAAAAGTCCATGTCTTTCCTGAATTGCCAGGTGAACCCTTGGAGAGAACACACCAGCAGAAAATATCACCATGGGATGTGTTCTCAAGAGAGTATATTCCTGCTTATGTCTCCTACTGCTCTTTGCCTTGCTCTATTTTCAGACCCCGACCCACGACAATGTATAGATTTTTTCTGCAAAACCGCAGTGCGAGTGGTTGTGTGAGCACTGTTGATTACTCCTGCCCAAGGGGGTTGGACTAGATGACCTTTAAAGGTCCCTTCCAACCCAACACATTCTATGATTCTATTCTTTGATTCTAAGACGTTTTTCTTCCTCCCAGCAAATTTCTCCAATTTTCAGGATGATTTTCAATAATAATCCTGTCCTCCTCCTGCTGGCATTGCCTTCCAGCATAGTGTCATATTCTTATTAAACACTCTGTTGTCCTTCATCCAGGTCTTTCGCGGTGGTGAGTAATGCAAGACCACCAATGAACAGCATGGCATATGTCCTCCTTTTGGTCCACAAGCCATTTTTTTGCTCGTAGTGAGAACTTTCATTGTTCAGAGGCTGAAAATCCAGATGCGATGGGGACGACAGCTGTGGGGGCAGTGGGGAGGCCGACATCCAAAATCAATTTGGTCATTCCAAGGGGTTGCTGCTGCACCTGAGCCAAGACCTACAGGTGGTCCTTGCTGCACAACCCGGGTACCAAGTCTAGTCAGATGCTGGTCATGAGGTTTAATTTTAAGCAGAAAAGTTCCTGAAACAAGATATCAAAATGAAGGTCCGAGAGATGCTAAAGCCCCAACTGCTTGTTGCAGATCTGAGCTTGGATACAGGCACAATTGATTAGTCTCATTTTGAATAATTCTATTACCCTGCAGCCTGGGGAAAGCCAGGTCATAACTTATTTCTAAACTCTCCTATTTTGCCTTAGATCCATCCTTTAACAGAAAATAACATATTAAATAATGTTTCAAATAGAAAATAATCCATCATGCATAGGGCAAAGGAGGACTCAGAAAAGGGGATCTTCAGGAGCAACACACTTCCTGGCTCTGGAATATGCTAACTTGAACCAAAATATCATTTTTCTTTACACAACATGTTTAATACAAATACATATAATTCTAAATAACTTACTTTGTTGTGAATTTTTGAGTAGATAGCATTCTAATTCAATTTTCTGTAAATCTTTTAGAAACTTTCATGTCAAAAAATGTCCTTGCCTGACTGAATTACTTTAATTCAAAATGATGTAAATTGCCAATTCTAATAATAATTTAAATCAGTAAGTAAGTGGTGAGCCTTGATTTAAATGATCTATTATAATCTCATTTTGAATTCATAATTATAATTATTTTACCAAAGACAGGTTACTCCTTACTGATGAATAACCATTAAAACAACTTGATTTGGGAATTAATAGATCTTTAGAATAAATTTGGTATTTTTCTGCTAACCAAGACAATATTTGTACACCTACACCACACACATGTGGATGCAGAGACATACCTCTATACCCATATGTGTGTGTGTGTGTGTGTGATTTTGTGTGTCCGTAAGTAGTAACACAGCTTAACTTATACTTATTCTGATCGTTATATCTCACATTTTCGCTATATAAGATGATGAATGATACATTTCCTTTCCACTAGATGATTAATGTTTTAAGTGCAATTTGTGTCAAATTACATTTAAATGGGAATAAAATTCAATTATATGTACAGAAACAATTTAATGATTAATTTAATAAAACTACCTTCAGTGAGGTAGATCTATCAGGGAAAAAAGTTAATGAAAAATGTTTCACATTCAAAACATCCTTTAATAAACAAATGAAATATTATCATTAATTAGTTAGCAAATCTTGTTATTTTTTGTCATCATGCCCTCTAAGATTTTAAAACTACTGGATCTCATCAGCTCTGATTGTATCGTTTGTCCCAAACCAGAGGAAGAAGAGAAAATGTTCTACTTTTTCTATCCATATTTTGAAATAAATAGTTACTGAACTGATACTTAATTAAACGAGAATTAATTTTTTCTTACTTTGAAAAATTAATATTTGCACCTGAAAAGGAGAGTCCAAATGTCAAAAATAGTTTTATTACTTGAGAAAATTCTGGTTTCAGGTAAAAAGGTGGTACCTACAACCAATTCAGCAGTTTGCATTTCTATAAAAATTTAAGCAGTGCACATTTACTTTAATTGAAAATGGTTTAATTCTATTATTTTAGACTTCAGTACAGATATTCATAATTTCAAATGGCTTATTTTAAGGCAAAACACATTTCTCTGAAGTAAAAACTGATTTAAATAATACCTTGTTTTTATCTCCTTTATCAACACACAGACTTAAAGCCATTGAAAATGACAATTAAAACGAAGGGCGTCCACTTCATCCAAGGAAAGCAGATCCACAGGTCATCCAAAACACCTTTTCAAGGGGAAAAAATACAGGAATGAAACAAAACCACTGCTGAGTGACACAAGACATTAAATGTTCCAGGGTTGACTACTTAATGCAGACTATTTGTTAGGACCACCTGACATTTATTTGATTCTGAAAATAACTATGATAGATGAGCCATTTTTCTTTAATCTTGCCGGGGGGGGGGGGGGGGGGCATTATGGTCTGTTTTTGTGAATGTGAAGGCAGTATCGACATTCTTACAGACAGTTATCTGCAGAGTGGAGGGGTGCGGGAAGGGAGCGCTCAGACCCTTAACCCCTGCCTCTGACAAGGCTCAGTCTGCTCCACTGGTCTCTGCCTGGACCCATGCCACTGGAATGCCAAGGCAGGAGGATGTGAACAAGCTCGGATTCACCATCTGGGTGATTAGTTTGATACGACAAGCACCACGATGGATCTAACTTTTTGGAATGGGAACTGGTGTGTCCAGCTTGGTTTGGAGTCCAGCCGCAAAATTCTATGTGGACTGACTTCTTGCTATGGCCATTACTCAGGTTAGGAGCTGGCATTGTCCTCCTGGAGACCTAAGCCTGCTTCAACTTTGCCTCAGTGGGACACAGCCATCCCTTGTTTGAAGGCTCCCTGCTTGCTGTGGGGCTCGGGCTGGCTTGGTGGCACCTTGCTGGGGTCCTGCTGGCCTGGGGAGGAGGAGGCAGTGAGTGCACGTCTGCAAAAGCCACACAGGTTGTCACCAGCATACAGCAGGAGCTCAAGAAGATCCAGTAGTTCTCCTTCAGACCTTGACTTTCGAAGTAAATTCAAGTGGGGATTTTGCTTGGGGCATTTTTAAATCCTGATGGATTTGCGGGGCGGAGGGCAGCATGAAATAGGTCTGTCTGTTGTATAAACGTCCCTCTTGTTGATGTAAATGTGGCATGAGCAAGTGACGGACGTTTGCAGACGTTTGCAGGTCACGTCTGAATTCTTTCTGGTGTGCTGAGGTAGCGCTCTTGGAGCAGATGATCAACAAGACATTTCACAACATCCTTCCCACTGAACATAATATTGCAGGAAAATAATGGCATTTCAGTGAGCACCTTCTTTTGAGTAGGATGTAGGGAGGTTCATGTTTTAATGGGCACCGCCATAAAAAGATGTTCTTGTTCTTGAAGGAATTGGGATTCCTGTTACCCAGGTACCACAAAGAATTCTGCTGCAACAGAAACCTTTCCTTTTGCTTTTTCTAGAGACTCAGGGGGGTGGTGCTGTGTCATTCAGGCCTGGAGGTTTTATTTGTTATTAAGCAGAAGACAGATCGTGTTGAGGAGGGGAAAGCAATATAGAAATTTATTTTTTTTTGGCAGGACGGACTTCTACATCAAAGACTGCGTTCTCCAAACCAGAACAAGAGTGCAGGCCAGAAGTATTCCTCAGGAGTAGAAGAAAAATACTGCAGGGATGTTTGTATGAGAAGTCAGGGAAACATCTTCGAGGTATAAATTCTAATAGTACAGCTAAAGTTCAGTTTCACAATTTGAACCTTATTATACCTTTGTTTTGGGGCCCCAAAGAGTGAGTTTCTGGCTGACATAAAAAATACGGTAAATGTATAGTTAGCTCAGGAAGGATAGAGAACTGATTTAACATGTAATAATCTAATAATTTCTTTTACTCTAATGCCAGCACCACTGAAAGGACCCTAAATACAAGGAAAAAGCAACAATTTGGATTTCTATCTGCTTACTTTGCTCTTGTTATCAGCTGGCTGGAAATGATGCAGTCAGATTGATGCCTGTATTTAATAGTAGGTGTGAAAATGCAACCTTACATCTTGCCTGCAAAAATGATAATCTGCTTTATACGACTTTATTGCAGCCCTGACCGTGACAGTCGAGAGGTCCTTTGCACTGTGATCACCAGGAAAGGCAGAGCACAGCTTGCTTATGCTCTAGAGCTGGCAGAAACCTAAGGTCTGTCTGTTAGCTAGTTTCCTGCTTCTGGCTCTAAGTAATATTTTATCTTGCTCCAAGCCTAATTTTAAGTCCCAGATTTTGGCACAAAAAAGTTTCTGAGGATTTAGGTGATGCTGATTGACCTCTGGAGAGCTGCTCATGGATACCTGCTCATCCTCCCGTTTGCTTTTAAAATGGTGGCAAATGTAACTCCTTGCTGTAGGTCTGAACTTAGCAGTTGCAATTTTCTTTCGTTTCCCTTTCTCCACCTTATTTTCTAATCTAATGGCTGGCTGAGTGACATATGGAGCCTTCCAGGTTTTAGTCCTGCCTAGCCGACAAGGAAAAAGTCTGCACTTTTCAGTAATAATCTACTGAAGAAATCTATTGCAGATAAAACAATTATGCCTTTCATTTGTTCTGTTTTTCCCTTGAGCTGACATACAGTTCTTTCCAACTCTATAAAGGTGTTTTATTGCACTTACTAAAAATGTCAAGGATACTAAACAGCAATGCATAATTTACAATGACTTTGTAGGCAATGGAGTCCTTACAGCCACAGCTTCCTGAGAATATATTTATTACTATTTTACTACCTGCTGTAGTATCCAGGCTCAACTTCCAGCATATTTGGTGAGAAAACAGAAGGGAAGGAGAGACAGGGACTGCTGATAGAAAGAAGTGGGTGATTACTGGACATTTGCCAGTTTGCCTAAGATAAATGGATATTATTAACTTTGTTGACCACATTGAAGTGCTTTAATTACGCAGAAATGCAGGCAGGAAAACATTAAGCCAAAGAAATGTGCTTGAATTAAAGTGTTGGGGTGCTGAGAAAAAGAAGTCATCCCATTCCAGCAAGATTAAAGTGACCTCGGTTATTGGTTAAAAAGCAAATTGAAGACAGGATATTTTAATTCAGCTTTAATGCCTGGGTTTCTTTGCTGAAGTTGGTGTTGGTTAGTAATGAAGTGTAAGGCTCAGGTGTACAATAGTCACGATGACATGATAATATGTTGATGTTGACTTGACGGAAGTGATCAGCGGAAGCACTAACTACGATGTTTTAAAGTATTAACGAAGGAGGTTAGGAAGTCCCTAGGAAAAGAATACACAGGCAGGTACAACGGCTCGCAAGCTGTGTTTGAAGGGCAAGGTTTTCGGAGCAATGAGTTTTCGAAAAGAAAGCTATCACTGCAATTTCAATCAGAAACAGCCTTTTCTGTATCTGTATTGATTTCTTCTCGAGCAGCACGCACAGGTTTGTCATCATTTTAGCACCTTTGTTCAGAAATGAAACTAGCAAAAGCAACAAGTGTTAATTGGGCCCCGTTTAATTTTAATTTACTCTGACAGTCAATACCTCACGCTCCGTGTAATAGCCCGTTATTTACCATGGGAAATGTCGTAAATGGTGAGAGAGGAGTCAGCCTGAGCAGAGGAATACTGGGGAAATGTGTTCACATTAGCGACTGCCTGGGCTTGTGGTAGCCCTGAGCAAGCCAGCACACAGCTCTGTCACCAGGGCTCGCAGTCCAGGCACAAACTCTTGAGTCTAGATGCCTTTTCTGAAACAGGATGACAAGATCTGTCATGTCTCACAATCCTGTTAGTAGTTATGGGAGCAGGGAATGCTGTCACAGCACCTGCCTGGAGGGATCAGGCTCCCCACTGGCATCGTCTTGCAATAGGAACTGAGGATCAGCCAGCCTTTGGGAATGAAGTCCCTTATCCCACTATTTTCATTAGCTTTGCTTGAAGAATCCATGACTACACTTAGGACCACTTGAATGTATGATGCTAAGTACTTTGGTAAGCAATTGCATGATTGAAGCCATTGACTGGAAATGGCACAGAAAGAAAACTAGATGGTATTAATATCCTGGAGCCATTAATTCTTGCACTTCAGATTTCCTTCTTCCGTAGCGAATCTTTCATGGTAAAAATGTGCAAGGTAATCAAAGTGAGCTGTGCATTCCCCTTCATTCTTTTCTCACTTGACTCACTTTATATCTTTAGTTAGAGACAATAAGAAGTGGCTATCAATGATCAAAGGGGGCTTGAATCCGCTAGAAGAACAGATTTTTCTAAGTGATCCATCTAAATGAGTCTCTCACCAGTGCTGTATACTGTTGAAGATTGCCTTAAATTGACACGTGCCCGGTTTAGAGCTTACTGCTTTCCTACATGGGGCACTGACAAGTACGGTATTGCCTTTGCTAGTAACAGGCCAGAAGCTTTGTGCTGAATTTGCAAGGCTGCAGGACCGAGCCGTGTCAGGTTTGCTTTGTTTGAACTCTTCATGACCCACCTGAGCTTTGTTTTACTTGCTGTAGCTGTAACAGCAATTTTTCTAATTGAGCAGGTGTTTACGGCTAATTTAGTTTACTTTTGTTTGTCTTTTTGTTGTACCTCCATGGTTTTATGACTTTAAGGTGGTGATGTAGTGTAGAAAAACACAAGCTTGGTAGGACAGCTGAGAAGTGGAGAAACAAGACACAGCATAGAGGAGCACAGGCAGGGCATGGTAAGAGCTGGGGCACAGGCTGGCACTGGAGACCCAACAGCTATAAACGCCTCACCCGCGGTCGGTTAAATGAAATACAGACCCGGAGCTGGTCGAACCTGGTTTTAGGGGTAAAAAGGAACAAGTACCTGACATACCTAAAAGGGATGATATGTAATAAATTTAGATGTGACCTGGGGCTGCAGACAGATTAAGAAAGAGCAAGGTGTAAAAGAATCATAGAACCACAGAATGGTTTAGGTTGGAAAGGACCTTAAAGATGATCTAGTTCCAACCGCCCCAGCCATAGGCAGGGACACCTTCCACTAGACCAGGTTGCTCAAAGCCCCGTCCAGCCTGGCCTTGAACCCCTGCAGGGATGGGGCATCCACAGCTTCTCTGGGAACCTATGCCAGTGTCTCCCCACCCTCAGAGTAAAGAATTTCTTCCTAATATCTAATCTAAATCTACCCTCTTTCAGTTTAAAACTGTTACCCTTTGTCCTATCACTACATGCCCTTGTAAAAAGTCCCTCCCCAGCTTTCTTGTAGGCCCCCTTCAGATACTGGAAGGCTGCAATTATGTCTCCTTGGAGCCTTCTCTTCTCCAGGCTGAACAATCCCAACTGTCTCAGCCTGTCTTCATAGGAGAGATGCTCCAGCCCTCTGATCATCTTCGTGACCTCCTCTGAACCCACTCCAACAGTTCCATGTCCTTCTTGCGCTGAGTTAGGTTGGTGGCTGGCCTAGGTGATCTGAAAGGTCCCTTCCAACCTAGGCAATTCTATGATTCTATGACTTCAAAGATGGATGCAAAAGCTGTTCAGTTTTTGGTAGCAATGACTGTAGGCACCAAGAAAGACAGAGAGCTTGGATCAGACCCTTTCTTCTCCTCAGCATTGGCTACTCACCAGCAATGATCATTTCTTTGTCTGAAGAGTAGGGATGACTTCTCTGAGGCTTATAAACTCTCTACCCTAAGTGCTTTTCTCTGGTGTTCATAAAGCCACCGTGGGGTCTGTAGCATCCTTTAGGAATCAAACTTAGGTTTCAGGTCCAGCCGCTCAAACTGGACTCTCAGCTGCATTGCATGTGTCTAAGTCTTACATGGGATCCACATGGAGCAATTGGTGTTGTGTACCTTTGAGAAAAGACAACAAAAAATCCAGAATTTCAGAGTATTCTGCTGTCAGTGTTATTTGAGATATTTTGCTGGGTGGTTTTTATGGTTCAAAGACAGTTACTTCATTCCTCCTAAAGTGTATGACATATATACACAAGAGAAAATCAGGTTTCCAGTAGCCCTGGTGACATGAAAATTTCTCCAGTCCTCTGCTCCCTTCTGCCTAATATAAACAGTATTTGATGTAACCAATTTCACATGGTTACTAACAGGTAGTTGTAACAAGAGTATAACTTAAAAAAGTCCCATAACCTATAGGGAGACTGTTCTTTATTCTTTAAAAGAGCATTGTTCCTTTCCGGAAAAGTCAGCTTCAACTTTGTGATGGCATGTTAAAAAATTCACGACTTCCCGCTGTTGGGTTCCAAATGGAACATGTATGTGTTAGCACTCTTGCCACCAGGGCCTGTGGGTGTCAAAAAATTCTCAGTCTGA